>NW_023270839.1:23486600-23545130 GCF_011800145.1 Mirounga leonina | reverse complement strand
GGGCACTATCTGCAAAAGTTTCAAGTGGGAAAGGCTCCTCTGGAGTCATGCAGTACATTCCCTATACAACTGACCATAACAGGCTGGTATCAACAATAAGAAATTAAAATTTGTGAATGAACAGGATACATATGGATTAAGAGCTGTAGCACACATATATATAAATAACTGAAATCAGAGTGACAGAATTTTGACTTTCAGTCTAAACCTTCTTTGTCATTTGTGACCAGTTATAATCCAGTTTGAATAAAACATTGACACTATAAAGAGTATATATAATCAGCTCACAAGTGACCCAGATCATAATCTAAACATCTCCTAAACAAAATATGCTCTGGAAAAAATTTGGTGGCTTCTGTTTCTGATACTATATCTAAATTTGCTCATGCATGGACAGCGTAGCTTCATCATAAATATACAGAAACTTGACCCACTTAAGAGATTAGATGCGGATGTTAGAAACAAATTGCTGTAAGAGGAAGAGATATTGGGGCACCTGGGTGGCTCAGTTGGTTAAGCGACTGCCTTCGGCTCAGGTCATGATCCTGGAGTCCCAGGATCGAGTCCTGCATCGGGCTCCCTGCTCAGCGGGGGAGTCTGCTTCTCCCTCTGACCCTCCCCCCTCTCATGTGCTCTCTCTCTCATTCTCTCATTCTCTCTCTCTCAAATAAATAAAATCTTAAAAAAAAAAAAAAGAGGAAGAGATATTCACAACTGTTATATGGCCATGGCAGAGTTCTTTGGGCTTCAGCGGGGTTATCTACCTGCAGGAGTTCCTGGGCACAGTTGTAGGGATAAGGAGATGAAGATTATCCACACTTCATCAAACAAAACATCAAACCCCAAGAAAAGACAAGAGTGCATATGCTAAAGAAAGGAGAAAACAATTGCAACACTGTGCAACGTATAAATAAAATTGGCTGTCCTGTGTTAACCTTGCTTAGCCAGGCTGTCAACTTAAGGTCTGTTGATCAGCAGGTTGTCTATTTTGCTCCAGTCCATTCCTAATGAAGGTTCTGTCTGTGGGATACCCTCCCAGAGCCTTTTAGGCCCTACCAGGCCAGCTGAAGGGCTAATGATTGGAGGCTGCTTTTAATTTCCTCCTGGCTTCCCTTTTGTTATCTTACTGCTTGCCACCTCTCAGATGCTTGTACTTGATGGATTCTGTGGAGATAAAGATAAGGGTAATTTCTTGCCTACGACGCTTTTCTTTTGATCTTTTGTGGCTTTATTTTTGCACTTTGGAGTGTGGCACTCCTACTGTGCGGCCAGATGTGCCCAGATCCTATTGAGATGCAGCCCAGAGCATACAGACCACAGCAAGGCAGTTCTGAGATGGCCGGAATCATTTGTGTCCTGGGCTAGGGAACAAGAGGCAGGGAGGGGTGGCAGGGGACAGGAAGTGGGTGGGAGACTTGAGGCAGGGAAGGCTGGAAGAGGGGCAGTGAAGGAAGGTCTTGGAGCGGGGAGATGGCCTGCTGCTCCACTCTCAGTGTTAAGACACACATTTCAGGGGGCTGGAATACATTCTATGTTGGTTACATAGAAAACAAATTATAGCTACTGTATCAAACTCCACATTTGCAGGGCAGGGATATAATAATGGTAATTATGCTGCTCCTTCCCCAGCATCTTGCATGTTGACCCTGAGCAGACCCCTGGAGCTAGCTTATTTGAACTAAAAATCCCCTTTAGACCTTTTCTTCTTTGGTCTCTGGCATCTTTCGAGTGACTGATGATGAGACAAACTGTCCTGTAGGCCATGGTCGTTTGGAAGCCACGATAATATAATACAGCTGGGCTTCTGCTGCCCACAAAATCGATCACAGCTGATTCTGACCTGCAGCTCCAAAGGTATGAAACAGCTCCACACCTATCCAGCCAGAACTTCTGAAGAAATTTTTGTTTCGGAACAAGTGTAGTTAAGTGACCCCCAGATCAACACAACTCGCGTGTGCCATCTTACTCAGCTTGGCTGCACCTGGCTCCTGACTGAAGTAATGTGCTTAATTTTGTAACCTTCCTTCCTAAACAGGCATGCCCTTTACTCTTGTGACTGATTTAACCTGTCCCTTAGCCTTCACAATGACTAAATCACTACCTTTTCAGGACTTTTCATTCCACCATCTTTTTACAAATATTCTGCTACACGCTTTGTACTCTAGGTCTTGCTTCGTTTTGTTTTTCTGGGTTATGGGGGGCAGGGCCAGCTGCATGGCCATGCCACCTGGGCAGAAGGACCCTGTGTTTGGCTTAATGAAATGGGGCTAATGACACCATTAATGTCTTCATAAGTTTTGGAAAGGAATCCTGCAAGTTATTTACCCAGTCCCGAATGGGGCACACATTCCCCCACCCTATCCCACCTCAGAAAGTGAATTCAGATTCACATACCCCCATAAGGCCAACTTCGTGCCAGGCCCATGATAGGTATTGAATGAGTGCTCAATTTTCTGGAAGTGTTCTTAACACCCTATGAGTCCAGTGTCTGAAGCCGAACACTTGGGTTCAAATTTCAGATTCCACCACTTACTAGCTTTGTGATCTTGGACAGGTTATCTTTTAGTGTCTTACATTCTTCCTCTATAAACAAAACAATAATAGTACCCTTTGCATGAAGTTTTTGTGAGGATCAGCTGTGTGAACACATAAAGTTCACACAGTCTCTGGCAGGTAGTAAGTAAATGTTATGTGTTAGCCACTATTATTATTGTTTTTGTTGTTGTTATTTGGAGATCTTTTTCTTCCTAAACTGAATTTGATCCAGGTATGGGAGGGCAGCGGCATTCAGAAGGTTTCCTAAGGAAGTCAGACTGTTTCAGCAAGCTCTCAAGGATTTGGTCCTTGGCCTGGGAGTGCCTACAATTTTTCCCCAAGAGCAAATGAGCAGCATGAAGTCATCACCTCTAGAAATTCCCAGTGGCCCCAACTCAAGAAACCCAGTCTCTCCCTCCCAGCCGCCCCTCCAATATCACGCGGGGCTCCTCCTCAATAGAGAAAAATGATTGTGTATTGGCGGCAGAAACTCAGAGGCTTGCAGCTGCCTCTCCCCCACCCTTCCTGCGACTAGTCCCCGTGGGGGCTTCATTATGGTTGGCCACAGCCATGGCTCTCCTCTCCAAACCGCTGGTTAGGAGGCTCCAGGGAGGGCCACTCTGCTTTCTCCACACTGATTACTATGATCTTCAAGAAGCTCGGGCCTGACGCCGATTGTTTGGGGGCTGGTAAACCCACACAAAAGCCCTGTGAGGAGTGGGGTCAGCCGGCATCATGGAGTGTGTAGGACAGGGACATGGAGAGCCCCGAGGTTAAAGTCATCTCGGTAAGGGCCAGAGAGCTGGGAGCCCTGGCTACTCTGCTGGTCGGTCTGTGTGAGGCCAGGTTCCACTGACGAGAACAAAGACCTTCCTGCTTGGGGAACAAGAATTCCCATTCTTGCTATGGAATCATGAAGCTCTGTATTTATACTGTATCTCCCAGCATACCACTGATGCACTCCTCTCCCAGACTAGTCTTATTATGCCCCTAGAGCTTCAGCAAGGCAGGAGTCTGTCTCTTTCCCCATGATGATTTCCACTTCACTAGGTAGCCAGCTCTGCCCCCCTTCCTCTCTTTCCCTTTCTTCATCCCCACTCACCCCTTCCCTGGCTTCCATGGTGGTTGCTTGATGACATTTCTCCTTGCCAATTAAGGCAGGCCACTCAGGGTTCAACAATTTAGAGAAGGTGACCACAGAAATCAATGTTTTGTCATAAAAGGGGAACACATTTATGAAGCCCAATTTACTCTAACAAGCTCATTTTTGTTTTAATGTTTTTAAATCTTGGTAATTCTATTAAATTGGAAGTCTTTGAGAAGAATGTTGCAAGGATAATTACACAGTACAGTTTGTTTTCCAGCCCCAGCTTTATGGAGAAATCAGATATTGTGGTGTAATGCAGCAGAGTTTCTGGGACTTTCTAAAAAGAGAAGATACAGCCATGGTAATACCAGAAGTGGTGGCATGCAAGAGCTGAGGAGAGTGAAGGCAGTGGGTGATACGGGCACTGGGTCCAGCAGGAAAGGACACAAAGGGAGACAGGTTGGCTCCATCCATTCATTCGTTCCATAAATATGCACTGGGAAGCTGTGGGGTGACTGGCACTGTGCTACACCTTGAGAGATACAGGAGCGAGCAGACGGCTCAAGTCCCTGCCCTCAGAGAACTGCCAGTGTAGCTGGGGGGCAATTAGTGTTTTTACAGAAGTCTGAAAGGAAAGGGGCAGTAAGAGACTTTCTAGTACAGCCTTTTCACTTTACAAATGAAGACTTGTGCCGTGAAGTCTAGGATTTGCAGAAATCATTGTCAGCACTGAGACACACCCCCAGATCTCCTGATTTCTACCATAATGTTGTTTTATCCCTTTTTGATGTGACTGAAGGAATAATAAAAAGTGGCCTACAGTTTCTCCATCAGTGGCCTGCCATGGGGCATGAGCTTCTCAAGGCTAATGGTCCTTCCCTAGGGGACATGCACATTTTGACTGAATGAAGGCAGGATGTTATCTGAAAGGTTGGTTGGGGGATGTCACAGGAAAAGAGTTTATGTCACCAGCACAGCTGAATCCTGAAACACAGAGTGGCCAGGCTCCAGGCTCCGGGATGCAAGAGAGGAAGAAGGCAAAAGAAGTCCCTGAGAAGGAGGCGAGGAAGAAGAGAGGAACTGGGAAAGGGCCTAGGCCTAGGCGTTAACAGCCATCTATATTGCACATGTGCTTCTACGGTAAATCCTTAGGACAATCAGGTGGGATGAGTTCTGCCCATTTCTCCCTAAGGGAGCCACCATTTTCAAGAGGCAAAGTTAGGGGGCGCCTGGGTGGCTCAGTCGGTTGAGCGACTGCCTTCGGCTCAGGTCATGATCCCAGAGTCCTGGGATCGAGCCCCACATCGGGCTCCCGGCTCGGTGGGGAGCCTGTTTCTCCCTCTGACCTTCCCCCCTCTCATGCTGTTTCTCTCTCGCTCGCTCTCTAATAAATAAATAAATAAATAAATAAAATCTTTAAAAAAAAAAAAAAAGAGGCAAAGTTAGGACCCAAATCCAGGTTGGCTGGTTTCAAATATATATGTGGATGTATATTTCAAACAGCCACTCCACCACCCTCATAAAATTTCCCAGTTGCATGGTTTCCTGTGACTTAGTGCTTCATTATAGCCTTACATTTTATTTTATTTTATTTTATTTTATTTTATTTTATTTTATTTTATATTTGTTTTAATTTTTCACTGCTCTCTCAATACAATTAAGAATCTGTAAATATTTAAAAATCAGTGGAGGTAGCCGAATAGAATGTATTCTGAATTGCCATACAAGGAGAATGAATGCTTCCTAAATTATTCTCTTTGTAAGCCTGCAGTTTTGTAGGTTAGGTTTTCTTGAAACAGGACACGCTTGCTTTCTACTGACAGCTGGTAAATTTTCTTGCCTTGCACCTATAGTCTAGTGTAGCACCATGCCATAGCACTTTCTACAAGAATAGATAGGTTTCAAATTTGTGATGTCCAATATGGTAGCCACTAGAACATGTAACTACTGAGAACTTGAACTGTGGCTAGGACAATGGAAGCACTGAATTTTAAATTTTGCTTAATTTTAACTTAAAACAGTCACATTTAATTTAAATTAAATTTTAATTTAATTTAAAACATATATTAAAATACATTAATGGCTAACATACTGAACAACATAGATCTAAAAGGTTCAATAAATGTAAATTGCATACATAGACCTACACTTACCTGCTAAGAAAGCTCAGCATATACTGGGGGAAACTAAAGAATGCTGGCACTCTAATATGAAGACAAAAATGTCAGAAGCAATCTGGGATCATAGCTTTAGTAACATCCAGACATCATTAGTGGACTTAAGGATTCATTAAGTTTTAGAATCCGTTCACTGATGAACAGGATGCACTTACCTGATATGGCTAGCTGTGTCACATCATTCTATGGGCAAAATGAACATCCTCAAAAATTTATGTCCTTGTGTAAAAGGCTAGGAAAAAATAAAAGCAAAAAAACTTTCAGCCTTTGACTATGTCAAGCTCAGAGCACTTCCAAAATCTCCACTGGGCCCAAATCAGCTTTGCCTGTGGATATGAATGCAATCCAGCACCGCTCTGGGTCTTTCACCCAAACACAATATAATCTGCTTTAGAGCTTTTATTTCTCCCCCACCCCCAGCTCTATTTGATCCCCTCAAAACTATGCTGTTTCACAGTGTTTCTAGCAAATGTGTCATAAGACTGAGGCAAATTTTGGAAAAGAATCTCTGAATGAAAAGCTATTATAACCTAACTAGGACCGTGATTATTGGGGCACCTGGGTGGCTCAGTTGGTTAAATGGCAGACTCATGATCTCAGGGTCCTGGGATGGAACCCCATGTCAATCTCCATGCTTCAGGATTCTCCCTCTCCCTCTACCCCTCTCCCAGCTCTCGCTCTCTCTCTCTCTCATAAATAAATAAATCTTTAAAAAAATTTTTTTTAATTTTTTTTATTTTTAAGATTTTATTTACTTATTTGACAGAGAGAGACACAGTGAGAGAGAGAGCACAAGCAGGGGGAGTGGGAGAGGGAGAAGCAGGCTTCCCGCTGAGCAGGGAGTCCGATGTGGGGCTTGATCCCAGGACCCTGGCATCATGACCTGCACCAAAGGCAGATGCTTAACAACTGAGCCACCCAGGCTCCCCTTAAATTTTTTTAAAAGAACCATGATTATCATTTTTTTCCTCTTTTATATGTTCATTCTATACATTAGATACTAATCCCTAGAAAGATTTTTTAGTTGGTATAAAGTATTTGAATTTTCATAATTCTAAGTCATTGAAATATGTAAAAAATATGTGTTCTACTTGCATAGCATCTTCCTCTCAGAACCTTAAGTCTTCATGCTCATTCTGCTTCATTCCCATGGAATGGAGAAAAGAGGAATTCCACCCTCCTCTCCCATACCTTCCATATTCCAGGTAAATATCAATTGTCCACTATGTGCTAGGCACAGCTCTAAGAATTATAAATGGATTAACTCATTTAATCCTCATGGCAAATCCTTATGAAATCACTACCATAGATGATGAAAGTGAGGTACGGAGAGGCTAAGGAGCTTGATCATTCAATAAATGATCAATGAGGTGCCAGATATACACATACCCAGCACTGTGCTAGGTGCCATAGAGATATAGTTCTTACCCTCAAGAAATTTCCAGTCCAGAAAGGGCAGAAGATATGCATCTGGCTATCTAAGATTCAAGATGGCAAGATAAATTCCATAAAAGGTAACATGGCAGACGAAGTATGGTCAGAACTAAAACTATTTTTACTGTAAGAGTGAAAAGCCTCTCTTCTCTTCTGTCTTCTGTCTTCTGAGACCCCTACAGATCAAAGTTAAGGCTCTCCTCCCCAGAGATGAACACCCTAAGTTTATGTTTAAAATATGAAAATAATCTCATAGACTATTCAACTGCTCTTATGCATAAAATAGCTGTAGCCATCATGCCCAACCAGGGCCCTGACTCATGGAGAACACATAGTGCTTTCCTCTGACGACATCTGATGAAATCCAGATCTGCCCATGTAAGTGCTGAAAGCACTTCATTCACACATTACCACTTCTGCCCCAGGAAATAAATTACAGCCAGGTGGTCTCCTACCCATTTCAGAAACCAGGAAACTGAAACATATAAAGACGATCTTTTCACCAGATGTTTCAGAAAGCTTTGGAGGATAAAAAATAGGAACCATATTTCCTATCATCCCAGTCCATTCCTTTCCTTCCTCCCCAATAGACCATGATAAGCTCCCATGTTTATAAAAGGACCATCACTAGGAAGCAATTATAGTAAAAAGCTAAACCTATACTTTGTTATTTTTATTATTTTTTAAAATATTTTTCTATAAATAAACTTCTATAAATAAACGGGGGGGGGTCAGAGATAAAAATTACTGTACATAAAAGGACAGATTATGAACCAAAAAAGGCCAAGAAATAAGTGGTGATTATGATGGCAGTGTCATGGTGATCGTTCTTCAAAGGAAAGTAACTACTAATCATCCAAGGTCAAGCATCATCTTATTCAAAGACATGGGGAGGCTCCCTTTCACACACAGCATCCATATAATCTTTGGACAGGTAAATGAAGAATTTCTATAAAGAAAACTCAGAATAAAATAAATAAAATAAACTAGAATAAATTGTGGGACTCTGAAAAAAATAGTTTCTAAAAATTCCCAAAGTCTATATAGAAATACGGAGTTTTTTCTAAACTGAGTTTAAGTATATTTAGTTTGCCATATATTAGCAAACTCTGTTATGATATGCCTTCCTATTAAGATAATTGTGGAGAAAATACCCACCCAAATCACCTTCTTGTTGGATCAGGAGATGGTGTTGCTAATAGCTTCAGAGGATGAAGAACTGCCACTCTCTGATATCACTAGGTAGCATGGCAGATGGCTCTGTACATAATATAAGCATTTCTCTGATTCCTCTGGTCTTCTCAATGGGTGGATCTCTTGGTGTTTTGGAGGTTTGGGGATATTTTTTGGAATGTTTTACCAAAATGTCACACACAGCCCCTATTTTATGTAAGCATTAGAGTTTGTTTATACCCAAATAGAAAGGATTTGAAGATTATCTGCCCATTTGGTGTAATCAACATCTCTACCCTCCTACATAACTTTGAACAATTCAGGCTTGGCCCTCTTCTCATATTTTAAAATATTCATTGGCTAGTGTTCTCGACAGTAGAGTTCTCCTGTTCTTCTCTGGGAGGAGAAGAGACCTAGTCTAACTTGTGCAGAACTAAGTAGAAACATGGTAGGTACTTACAGACCCTTCTGGGGGATCAGTTGTTCTTCTATTTTAAGGATGATCTTCCCTAAACGATTTAGCTTTAACTTTTTGTTTCTACCTTTTCCCCTTCTCTGTCTCTCAAATGAATGTGAAAAAGGGTGGGGAAAGGAGAAAAAAGGGAACACAGAGAGAGATCAAAAGAGGTGAACTCTCAGTACAATGGGAATACTCAAGTGACCAAGGACTGAGGAGGCTCCAACTCCCACTGTTGCATCTCCCTCTGGGTTAGACTGTCCCCATTTGGAGCTCTGAAATTCTAAGGTTTTCTTGCTCTCACAATGTTAGCCAGAGTAGAATGTCGTGTTTCACTAGGAATACTGTAAACAGAGACTTGGAAGAGCAATTCAAAACAGCAAAATCTTGCCCCTGAAATTGTTTTTGTTATTATAATCTTTGCCTTGAGAAAACATGGCCTTCTAATTTACATGCCCTCCTAGTGTGAAGGCCTGATACACATCGATCTGCAATGTAAATCACGAGGAACCCTTACTAGATTTAAGAGAGCAATTCTTTAATTCTGCAGTCAAGTGCACTGAGTTCTTTTTTTCTTTTTTTCCTTCCCAGAGCTGGTTTAAAAGCTATTTAAGCTTTTTTTTTTAATATATATATATATATTTTAATATTTTATTTATTTGTGAGAGAGAGAATGAGAGACAGAGAGCATGAGAGGGAGGAGGGTCAGAGGGAGAAGCAGACTCCCCGCCGAGCAGGGAGCCCGATGCGGGACTCGATCCCGGGACTCCAGGATCATGACCTGAGCCGAAGGCAGTCGCCTAACCAACTGAGCCACCCAGGCGCCCTATTTAAGCTTTTTTTAAGCTGAAAGGACAAGCAAATGGAAAGGAGGGTTGCAGGATACAGCAGAACTAAGGAGCCAGAGCAGATGCCTGCTCTAAAAAGACTACAATGGTAAATGCATTTTCGAAACTTTCCTTTTCACACACACATATACATACACACAGCCTTTCTTCTGACAGTCTCTCATCTAGATAATTTTCCACCTCTGATCTTTGAGTACTGAATATCTTTCTTAGGCAACATCAGTTGCAAACAAAACATAAAGCTTTTCATTTTTATCTCAAAACGAAAGGAAAACAGCTTCAACAGGAAATTTTTGAGGAGGTAAAGTTATCATCAGCATCTACTATTTTCTTTTTAACTTAATTTTTGTCTCAACACTTTAGGATCTCAGTCCTCTTTTCTGTATCTAACTGATTGGCAATTTAGTTTTGGAATCCTTCGTTCACTACTTGCAATCTACAACTACTTGGTCTTTCCCTTCCACCTGCATTTCCCTCTCCAGCCTCCTTAACTCTTAATTCCTCCTTCCTAACTCTTCCTTCCCTAACCTGAACACCAAGACCTCCGAAGAGAATAAAGTCTGAGTATGTGAAAGTTTGCCACACAGGTTTACAGTTCAATGCCCCAGATGGTAAATCCTAAACGTTTGCCATCTTTAAACACAGGACTTCAAATATTTCTTCCTGGACTCTTAAGTCTTCTAATTGGTCTCAAATAATATGCAAAAAAATCTCATGAATTCATTGTAACAATTTCACAAATTCTTGAACGATTCTGTCCCATAGGGCCGGACACACACATTGAAGGCAGTTTAAAGCTGTTAAATAAACCAACTTTGTCGCTTTTTTTTCTTCCTGTACTGAGGCTGCCAGGGACAGAGACACAAAGTGGACTACAAGGCCTTTTGCTGACCACATGGCTCCTCTCTGCAGAATGGCAAGCAGCCACTTCTAGCCATAACTGTTACGTAGGCCTGCATCACTGCTGCCACCATCCTGCTGATTCACCCTTACCCCCTTCACTGGAGGGGGGACAGGCTAGCTAACTGAAAACCTGTAGGGAAAAGAACACATTCTGGTTCAGTAGTAACTCCCAAATTGCCTCTCCTCTGCCAAGTAACAGCGGACTCCTAATCTTAGGTTTCAACTTCAAAATAGATCAGGGAGAAACTGGCGGGAAGCAGGGAAAGAGCTGAGCCGTGAGAATGGTTCACTGTGATTTGTAAAAATTAAACACAAAATACAAAATTAAAAACGGGAGAAAAATGTCAATCACTCAATTAACTGGTAGCAAAAAATCCTTTTTTTCTCTATTTTCTTCATGTGAAGGACTAAAGGAGCTGAGAATACTTATCCCGAGAAAGAAAATTACAGGAAGGCATGGATATCATGTGTGGGGACAAGGAAATCTTGATTGTCTTTGAATGGTTGAAGTACTGCAATTGGCAAGAAGGAACAGGTTTGACATATGTGGCCCTAAGGAGAAGAACAAGGTCCAATGGATGGAGGGTACAGGAAAATGGATTTTGAGAATGCTAAGAATATTAGACAGCAGTTCATAAGAATCAGACCTACCCAATGATGGAATGGGACATCTTGGTGGAAGGAGAAATTCAATTACTAAAGTTAGGTGGATCTAATGGTATGATGGAAGGAGCACTGGACCGGGAGTCAGAAATCATTGTTTTGTCACTTAATAGCTAAATGATACTGAGAAAAATCAATTAACCCACTTGGACTTCACTTCTCTCATCTTCAAAATGAGATACTTAGATGTGCTTTTCTCTACAGTCTTTCCAGCTCCCATAGCATCCTATTATTATTTACTTACACATTTTTCTACTAGTTATTCATAAATTGATGAGGTGCCTGGATAATATGTGGACACAATTTGGGCATACTATTTGGATGTACATTTCTCAAATTTTATTCTCACAATACAGAATGCCTGAAAGCATTACCCTTATGCATTGCAATGAAAATTCCTCCTATAACCAGAGGTGCTTGACAATTTTGGTTAATTTCTGTTTCCAGCAAATGGTACAGCTAAATTTGTTCAAGGAGAAGCTGTAAGTAATACAGAGGGGGAAAAATATGTTATACCAAACTAGGATTAGAGCTTACTGGTTTTATTGATGATGCATTCTGCTGCATGTTGTTCAAAGTAAAATAGAGAACCATGAAAAAGATTGAGGCTATACTCAGGTCTTGCAGGAATCAAGATAAAGGTTCAGTGAAGCACAATAATTTTTTTTTCCCCTAAGACTGAGGATCCACAAGATTGGATATTGGCAAATGCTCTGCAACCACTGTAAAATCTCAGTTATTGTTCCATAACCATCCCTGAAGTCTCATGTCATCTCATTCTTTGCTCTCACCTCTCAACACACACACCTGCATCAAATCATTCAGAAAGCATTCCATTAAGACATTATGAGAATATGGGATGGTTAAATTTAAAGGACAAGAATCTGCAGTTCTGTATTCTATCTACCCTGGGAAAAGTAAGAATTGGAAAAGTGAGAATCATGAGCAGCCCACCTCTTTGTTGAAAGCCATTATGACATTCAGAGGGGAATGTGCACTTCTTTATTTCTCCTTCTATTCTTAAATTATCAAAAGGTATAGCCCCAGAATAGTCTTATTGAGAAAAGTACCAGCACACCAAAGACCATAGTATGATGCCAAGAATCAAAAGTTACCTTAGAAATTGAAAAAGTCAGAGAGAGAGAGTGAAGGAGACAAAAAGAGACAGAGAGAGAGAGACAGCTTATTAATGGAGATGATTTAAGAATCCCACAGGAAAATAACTAAATAATATTTTAAATCTGGTTCTTTGTGAAATATATTTTTCAAAATCTTGAAACCATTTCCAACAACTTACCTTAAGATAGATCCTTCATAATTGTCTGCATATCCCTTGTATCTATGTTAATGGTCTCAATAAAAAAGGAAAAGATTCTGCATACAACAGTCTTGACAACCTTACCCAATATTTTACACAAATGGTACAAAATTGGCTTCATTTTCGGCTTAGGAAAAGGAATAATTCACTAATTCTTTCTTGACAAATGTTTACTCTCTACCTTTTTTGGACACTGCTCTAGGAGTGAATTCAAAGATGAGACTAATATATTCCCTATCTTCAAGTGATTTATTCTCACACTGAGAAGACCAGACATGTAATAAAATTTAAATAATATGATAAGGACTACAAGAGAGGTATAGTTTAGAGAATGAAGAGACCAATTCTGCTGGACAAAACCAAAGAACTCTTCATGGAGAAGGTAACATGTGCCCTGAGTGTGACACATTCCCAATGAGAACAGCATATGGAAGGGTACCAAGGTAGAAAGATACCAAGATAGGAAGCACTGGAGGTGTGCCTCCTTGTTAGAAGCATAAGGTACAGAAAGAAGAGGAAGGAAAATCATTATCTACCATTTATGCCAGGAAAAGGAATTTGATTTTTATTTGGTTGACTCTGGGAAACCCTTGAACTTGTTCAGTATCGTCAGGGATTCCTAAATGGGATGCAGGTCTAAAAAAATCTAAGGCCTCCATTATAAAGACAGAACACATAACTCTTTAGGAACTATCAGTGTAATCTGCCATCCTAAAACTCAGTATCTTTTGTGAGACCCTTGGGATATCTTGAAAAAGTTAATCATGAAGATTTTGTTATGAACATAATTTGACTAAATGTAGGAGATATATAGATACAGATATAGATGATATAGATATAGATATATAATGAATAAATTGTCAGTAGAAAATAAAAGCAGCAAATCAAGATCCTAATAGGAGTCTTCATGACATCTGTGTAGAGCTAAATAAACCTTTGTATGGAAGATTGCTAGTAAGAGATACTGATGTTGTTCCGGTATCCAAACAGTATTCATCCAAAAACTATTTTATGAAAATTCTATCTGCCTGGTTCTATCTACAGGATGCTAACAATATATAGGCAAAAAGTAATCAGAATAAATCTTCTTGGGTGACTGGATCTTTGTAAGACAATATATCCAATATTGGGAATATACTTAATATTCAGGAAGCTAGGAAGCTTTGCAGGACACACAATTCAATTACACCCTTGAGAATGTAGTCAAAAACTGTCAATCAACTAATCCTTCATCCTTATTTCTCTTTATAGCTCATGATCAGGAGCTACATACTTATGTGTGACCATGGCTGAAGGAAGTCTAACTAATGCTTTTTAGCATTCAGTGTACAATTGTGGATGGAGTTAGGATGACTGAGATAAATGATCCAAAACAGAAGGTTCTTCACCCTTGGAAGGTGAGTTCCTCATAGGTCTGTCACCTCATAAGCCTGAACTACATTCCATCCTTCTGATGGGACATTTCCTCTCTGAATCAGTCTCAGGAAATGATGATTGAAATAGCAGTGTTTATTCAAGGCTGTCACTCTCTTGAGCTTCTAAGGCAGAGTAGTGAAAATAAGATAGCTTGGTAAAGATAAAAAGGTTATTAGTCTTCAGATAAGACATCTTATCTTCCAACACCTTCTCCTACTTTAATATTGAGGCTCTGTCAATTCAATGACAGCATGTTGATGAAAATCAGCCAATTATTCATCTGGATGTTATAAATAAATAGACTGTATCATTCATTATTTACTTTTCTATTAATTATTAAAATATCAATAATATCTGTTGCTTAACTAATATTAATTTTTCTTTTAATCAAGTATAACTTTCTGTTTCAGTGGGAAATAGATTTCCAGATCCACATATATGTTTGTTATACAGTGACAGTGAAAGTTTAAAGACATTTACTCCTCCAATCACAGGACTGTTCTTATTTATTTTCAGATTGACTGGATAATAGCTTTTAAAATCCTGTTTTAATTTTGTTCTTTTGGAACATGTCATTTCTTTTGGTCAAGCTGTATTTTCCATTTTATTTTGATGACAGTTAAACATAGTACTTTCCTCTCTCAGAAATCTTCCATGTCAGAGCTATAAAAGAATGTATGAAAGGTTCTAAATTTTTCAGTTGCTCACCAAATTGTTTTGGACCACACTTACTTTTGTGTGAGACACTGAGTCAAGTCATGTTTAAATACCAGGAAGTATCAAACATAAATTTAGCTCTCAAGGAATAACAGCTATAGTAATTCAGGTCATAGGTAATTACACAACAAAGTAGAAAGTGATAAATGACAAGCAAAAGGAGGTGTAGGTATGAGGCATGGTCTTTTCTCCTGGTTAAGGACAAGGTCTATGAATTAGAAATCCAAATCTAAAATCATCTATCTGACTTTGGATAATTGCTGTGCCCTCTCTATGGATTTCTTCTCAGGTGAATTAGGAATAACAATATTATCTACATTATGCGGTTGTTTTGTGGATTAATGAAATAATGTACATAAGGAGCTTTTCATATTATAGAACAGTATTTAATGTTTATTATTATTGTTGTTATTGGTACAGTAGAAAAGAAAGCATCACAAAATTAGATTTATTTTGTGAGAGATTATATAAATGAGAGAGAAAAAAACATGTCCAACTTAAGAATCAGGAAATTATTCAAAAATTTTTGACACTTGAGTTGAATATTTAAGAGCAGGTATGATATAAACACATGGAAATGGGTGGGAAGAGGGGCACCTGGGTGGCACAGTCAGTTAAGTGGCCAATTGGTTTCGGCTCAGATAGTGATCTCAGGGTTGTGAGATTGAGCCCCATGTCAGGTTCTGCACTCAGCACAGCATCTGCTGAAGACTCTCCCTCTCCCTCTGCCCCTCCTTCCCACTCTCTATCTCTCTCAGATAAATAAATAAACAAATAAATCTTTAAAAAAATGGGTGGGAAGAAGTGGATGAACTAAGAGACAGAACCAAGAAAGCATCAAGTTTCCAAGGAGAATAAGAGGCTGCTCAGCTTGATAGCTAGGCAATGTATGCGAAAAGAAGAGTCAAAATGTACTACTAATATCCATGCAACAAAAAATCTGACCTTGATTCTGTAAGAAATGTAGAGCACTTCAGGAGTTTTGATGATGAATGTTATCATATATAACCAAAATAGTATAGATATGATATGGTCTCACCTCATACTTGGGACAGAAAACCTTATAAACAAAATGGCTGATGAGCTAAGATAAAGAAGCCACTCATGATCCCATTTTCTTTAAAATTTGTATTTACACTAAAGTTCAAATTGTTTGGATTAGCAACATCTGTCCTAAGCTCAATGGCAATAACTAAAACAGCTACAGTTCTTTTTAAAAATATTACTTTTCCAATCATTCAGGTATTTTAATAAAAATGTAAATAAAGCTTTGCCATTATTAATAATAAAGGTAAAAAAAACTTTTGCATTGGAAATATACAGATTTTTGTCTTCTTCCCCTCCCCCCTCCATCCTTTTTATGAAAGTGATATAGAAAAGCAAACACCAAAAGTTGTGTTTGAGTGGAAGGGCCAGGTCTATGGAGACAGCTGGTGGGAAAGGCAATAAGTGATGCAGAAGGCTCTGTGGTTTACTGCTGTCACTTGAAACACAGAAGCCATGTAAAAACGAGCCTCTGCTAACAGAATACCTTGAGTATCCGGCATCAGGGAAATCCAAATCAAAACCTCAAATGAGATACCACCTCACACCAGTCAGAATGGCTAAAATTAACAAGTCAGGAAACGACAGATGTTGGTGGGGATGCGGAGAAAGGGGAACCCTCCTACACTGTTGGTGGGAATGCAAGCTGGTGCAGCCGCTCTGGAAAACTGTATGGAGGTTCCTCAAAAAGTTGAAAATAGAGCTACCATATGATCCAGCAATTGCACTACTGGGTATTTACCCCAAAGATACAAAAGTAGGGATCCGAAGGGGTACATGCACCCCGATGTTTATAGCAGCAATGTCCACAATAGCCAAACTGTGGAAAGAGCCAAGATGTCCATCGACAGATGAATGGATAAAGAAGATGTGGTATATCTATACAATGGAATATTATGCAGCCATCAAAAGGAATGAGATCTTGCCATTTGCAACGACGTGGATGGAACTGGAGGGTATTATGTTGAGTGAAATAAGTCAAACAGAGAAAGACATGTATCATATGATCTCACTGATATGAGAAATTCTTAATTGTAGGAAACAAACTGAGGGTTGCTGGAGTGGGGGGTGGGGTGGGAGGGATAGGGTGACTGGGTGATAGACACTGGGGAGGGTATGTGCTCTGGTAAGCGCTGTGAATTGTGCAAGACTGTTGAATCTCAGATCTGTACCTCTGAAACAAATAATGCAATATATGTTAAGAAAAAAAAGAAGAAGAAGAAGAAGGTAGCGGGAGGGGAAGAATGAAGCGGGGGAAATCGGAGGGGTAGACGAACCATGAGAGACGATGGACTCTGAAAAACAAACAGGGTTCTAGAGGGGAGGGGGGTGGGAGGATGGGTTAGCCTGGTGGTGGGTATTGAGGAGGGCACATTCTGCATGGAGCACTGGGTGTTATGCACAAACAATGAATCATGGAACACTTCATCTAAAACTAATGATGTAATGTATGGGGATTAACATAAGAATTAAAAAAAAAGAAATAAAATAATTTTCAGCAAAGGGAAAAATAAAAAAAAAAAGAATACCTTGAGTATCAAATTCCAAAGATAATCTAAATGTTTGACATACTATTTTCAAGTTTACTGCTTGAAATTCAATTTTTCAACACTTACTTAGTAAGATACTATATATAAAGTACAAGGCTGATATATTTAAGCCCCTGAGAATAGTTTAGTTTCTGCTCTAGTGACTGACCTGGTGTAGGAATCCAGATCAGGTATTTCAATAAAGGCCTATTTTATTAAGATCTTACTGATCCCCCACTGTTGTTTTTGGTATCTATCCTATGAGATTCTATGACTTTTAATCAAGATCAGTTGAATTAAGGGACTTGATTCGTGATAAAGGGATACGACTGAGTTATCATGAAAACATACTTATGTGACCATTACACACAAACATCCACACATACACATATCCCTAGGCATATTGAAAAATAAAATGCTCTTTTATTACACTAACTTCTGAAATGAGTACACTTATCTGAAAATTACATGAAATCATTCTCCAATAATAGACCCCGCTTAGTTAATTTGTTGTTGTTGTTGTTGTTGTTGTTTTGTGCACTACACAGCAATGGCATGAAATCTTCAAGGGTTGTTTCATCTTCCATAGATGAGGAGTTTATCTCCATGTAGTGATAAAGAAGATCAGGCCAGTACTTTATTCTAGATTATATTCAACAACATTAGCATTGAGACCAAATTTCAGTTTACTCCAGGCAGTTACCAAACTCTGTTTTTATATTAGGCCTTATCTCTAGATCCGTATTTTTTAATAATGATCTCAATTCCACTTTCTCTCCTGCATCTTTTGGTAGTGCAATGCCAACATTAAGCAGTTAAAATTCATTGTAACACCTTATTTATACTACAACCACACACAGTATTCTCTGTGAAAAAGTATTCACATTTTAAAACAATCAGACAAAGGCCCTTAGAGCAGCAGAACCACTGGATAATACTTCCCTGTCTTTACATTCAAAACATCTTGGCACACTGATATGGTGTTGGGGCATGATCTTCCCTGGGCTTAACCAGATGCACCAACATGCCTGTAGAGTCATGAAGAGTGAACAAATAAACAAAAGTGCCTCTTCCTCATAGAGATGTTAGCCTGCACCTGCAAAATCTCAAATAACATCCTCTGATAAGGAAATCAAATCAAATCCACAAAAAGTGCCTTCTGCTTTTTAGAAGAAAATTGTAACCAATATGCCTAGAAGTATCATTCCTAAGGAATGTAATTCCCTTCTGTGTGGGGTAAGCAGGCCAAGATAAATGACTATGGCACTCTGTTTATACCATGGAGAGAATAATGGAGAAAAACGGAGACCCTTCACCCAGGATCTTCTTTGGGACTGTGGGGGAGAATGGAGCTCGGCAAGTTCTGCCATTAGATGCCCTGATTCCTTTCTGCTGCCCTCCTATCTCACATCCTTGAAGAGCAGATCTGCAAGGTGGTGCAGCACTTGTTTGGCTAAGAACAAAACCAGCCACCCAAAGTTTCTAATTTCTATAATCCTGTTGTTTCCCACATCACAAATGCCTCTTCCATTCTCTGCCTGATAGCTCTCCTTCTTCCTTAAAATGCTGCCTAAACATCACCCCCTCTGGAAGACTTTCCATGAGTCTCTCCATAGAATTAATTACTGGTGGTATGGTACAATAGGAAAAAACAATGTGGGGGGTGGCACCTGCAGTCACACTCTTGAGTCAAGGAGGCTTGGCTTTCAATACTGACTTAGGCAGTTACCAGTGATCTTGAGCACAAGGTTATTTTGAGATATAATGAGATTACATATTGTTATGGACTAAATGTTCGTGTCCCCCCAAAATTCGTATGTTGAAATCCTAATCTATGTGATAGAATTTGGAGGTGGTTCCTTTGGGGTTGATTAGATCATGAGGGTGGAGTGATGAATAGGATTAGTGCCCTTCTAGGTAGAGACAGTAGTAGAAGTAGTGACTTCTTATGTATATATAGTTCTTACGTGTATGGTGTTATTTTAAGAGTTTTTAATCCTCACAAATCTATGATGAAGCACCAATCTCTCCATTCACAGGTGAGGAAACAAAGAAACAAAGATGTTAGATAAATTTTCCAAAGTCACATTCTAGTAACCAAAACATGTTCCATTTAAACCCAGGCAGTCTGGCTCTAGAGCTCAGGGTATGCAGTAAGTATTAAATGAAGTAAAGTAAGAGCAAATAAACAAACGATTATCTATGTATTCTTTCAGCTTTATACCTAAATATGTGCTGGCTATGTTATTTAGGATGCAAAATTTGAAAATATTTTGATTAGAAAGATTACATCAAAAGAACTATATCAAAAGAACCAGATTTTAATGACAGAAAAGAAGGGTAAAGAACAGGGACTGCCAAAAAACAGAGTATCTAGATATTTATGTGGCAAGAAAGAAGAACATCAGAAACTCTCCCATCCCGTAGCATTTTCCCCACACGGCGAAAGACTTTTAATTTCTACCATAGGGACATGACTGAATTTCTGGAAATAATACGTCATGTTCATTGACACTAAAATATTAGTGATTTATTAGGAGTAGTAGATCCAATTTCTTTAGAGAAATACAGGGAATGTGTGACCTCTGGTTTTCCAAGGACAGATCCGGAGAAGGGAAAAGAGATGATGAGGGAGTGAAAAGACTCAGAAGGGACTCCATGCCTCCTCCATGCTTCTATGGTTCTTTGTGCATTCACCCTTTCTGGAAGAAGGGACAGATTCTCATAGGGTTTGTAGAAGAAAACATACAGAGCAAAACATTGCTACCTTGTACACTCTTATTATTACCTACGGATTTTTAAATGTTTCTAGTGAGTTCAAGCTACCTGGTGTCTGCACTGTGATTATAGATGCCCAGCAAGTCATTGAAACAAGTGTTGTAGTCTGAAATGAGCAGAAATGCTGATCAATATTCCAATTGTTATTTGGAGGGAAATAGCTGCTTTCTGTCAGAAGACACTGCTCCATTTAATTTTTAACATTGGCTGTGAATAGGTCTCCATTTGTTGGAAGAAATACCAACTATGTTGGGTTGAGCTTTAATTTAGGTTTAAATTTTTACCAGTTACTCTAAAGCTGTCCCTGACATTCCAAGGTAAAGGGGCTTTATGTTAAGAAATATGTTTCAATAGAATCACAAAAGCTGTGGTAGGATTGCAGGTTGTCATCAATTATACAAACACCACTTCTGCCAGAGTTAGGTAGGATTCTGACAGTATTAATTTCTTTTTAATGTTGTTAAAAAAAATACAAAAATTCATGTAAGACAGAAACCTGGCACCATTCCTAGATGAGAAGATTGTACTTTTAAAACTCTTTATAAAAATAGAGAGATTAGCAAATCTTTTATTCCACTCTTACTATGTCATCATAGAGTATCACTGTAATTATTCTGTTTCTAAATTTGAATTGCCTTTATTTGATTTTTATTTAAAGCCATATAATTCTTCTCTCATTACCTTGTGCTATCATCTGGTGGTTGAACTTCCAGTCACCTAAGCCCTCTTGAACACAGCTACAAGCTGGAGGCAAAATGACAGTTGTGGAAGAAGTTTTGGGGGATTAAATTTAAGCTCCTTGTTTTCCATATGTGGTGCAGAGATGTTAAGTGACTTTCTTAGACACATGGAATAAATGGAGGCAAAGATCCAGGTGACACTGGGCCAAAAACCCTGGTCTCCTGATGTTATTCCACTGCCTTCCAAAACTCCATTTTGCCTTTGAAAGGAAAATCCTGAGCAACATGAAAAACTTGTCTCCTAGAGTCCATCTACTTTATTTATTAGGAAAAATGGACATACCTGCAACCAGAATTCACTAATGTAGTATGGTTAGCAAAATCAGAGTTACTAAACTAAATCTTTGTCTATACAGCCTTTGAGAAACTTAAGCTCTGACATAGGTAGCAACAGAGTTTCCTGATAGTGGTGTATTCAAGATGACTTTAGCGGATATATATTTTATAATGGTTATATATTTAATATTTTAAAAGTTGTATGAGGTATAATCAATATAATAAAATGCTCATATGTAAAATGTACAATCTGTTTAAACATATATATGTTTATATATACACATATATATACATATACATATATATGTATATATACCTGTGAAATTGTCACCATAATCAAGACATGAACATATATATCCATCACTCCCAAAAGTTTCCTTGTGTCAGTCTTACCCTCCTTCAACCTCCCTATCTCTAGGTAACCACTGATTCACTTTCTGTCACAATAGTAAGTAGTTTGCATTTCCTAGAGTTTTTGTTAACTATAATCATATAAGATGAATTCTTTTTGGTCTGTCTTCTTTAACTCAGCTCTATTATTTTGAGATTCATCTGTGTTGTTGCATGTATCAATAATGCATTTTTTAGTAACATTTTTAAAAAGATTTTATTTGTTGAGAGAGAGAGAGAAAAAAAGCATGAGCGGGGGAAGGGCAGAGAAAGCAGCAGACTCCCCTCTGAGCAGGGATCCCGACTCCACACGGATCTCAATGCCAGGGCTCTAGGATCATGACCTGAGCCAAAGGCAGACGCTTAACTAACTGAGCCACCCAGGCACCCCAATAGTTTGGATACACCATGTTTGTTTATCCATTCACTTATTGATGGACATTTGTTTCTAGTTTTGTGCTCTTACAAATAAAGTTGCTATGAACATTCATGTACAATTGAATGGTCATATGCTATAATTTATCTTAGGTAAATATCTAGGTATATAATGGTTGTGTATGTAACTTCTTTAAAAAAATGTCAAGTTGTTTTCTCAAGTGGTTGTACCATTTACATTCCTAAAAGGAGAGACTGGAAAGTTCAGTTCTCCAAATCCTTGTCAACAGTTGACATGGTCAGTCTTTTAATTTTAGCCCTCCTAAAAGGTGTGTAGTGATATCTCATTGTGATTTTCATGTGTACTTCCCTAATGACTAATGATGTTGAGTACTTTTTATGTGTTTGTCAACTTGTACATCTTCTTCAGCAAAGTGTCTGTTCAAATCTTTCAGCCAATTTTTTTCCTAATTTTAAAAGTTGTTTGAAGAAAAATCTTTCTTGGGCAGCACCAAACAGAAAGTGGTTAGGAACACTGCACCAACAGGAGCTCAAAGAGAGACTTTATAGAAGGAAAAACAAAGTAAGGACACTGCTGATTGGCTATAGCTGAAAGCCTGTTGGCAGCCCATTGGCCGTGACTGGTTGTCCTTAGGTTACAATTTCATAACCTTGAAGCATGTACAGCCTTAGATTTTAATTTGCTTACAAAGGCCATAATGGTAATACAGTCACTTCAGTCAAATGGTCTTAACAGTTGCCGTGTCTCGGCAGTCCCCTTCATTCTGTGACACTTCTTCAGCCTTTCATTGACCATGTCATTTTTTTTCACATTCACATAGGGCTGCACCAGTTTGCATTCCCACCAACAGTGCACAAGGGTTCCCATTTCTCCGCATCCTTACTAACACTTGTTGTTTCTTGTGTGTTTGATTTTAGCCATTCTGACAGGTGTGAGGTGACATCTCATTGTGGTTTTGATTTGCATTTCCCTAATGATGAGTGACGCTGAATATCTTTTTATGTGTATCTGTGCGCCATCTCTATGTCTTCTTCGGAAAGATGTTCATGTCTTCCACCCATTTTTTTTTAAGATTTATTTATTTAGGGGCGCCTGGGTGGCTCAGTTGGTTAGGCGACTGCCTTCGGCTCAGGTCATGATCCTGGAGTCCCGGAATCGAGTCCCGCATTGGGCTCCCTGCTCGGCAGGGAGTCTGCTTCTCCCTCTGACCCTCCCCCCTCTCATGTGCTCTCTCTCTCATTCTCTCTGTCTCAAATAAATAAATAAAATCTTAAAAAAAAAAGATTTATTCATTTATTTGAGAAGAAAGAGAGTGCACACGTGAGCGGGGGTGGGGGCAGAGGAAGTGGGCAAGAGAAGGAAAGAAGCAGACTCCATACTGAGCAGGGGAACCCAACGTAGGGCTCAATCCTGTGACCCTGAGATCATGACCCAAGCTGAAATCAAGAGTCACACACTCAACCAACTGAACCACCCAGGCACCCTGCCTTCCACCCATTTTTTAATTGGGTTATTTGTTTTTTGGGGGTGTTCAGTTATTTTGGATCCTAGCCCTTTACCAGATATGTCATTTGCAAATATCTTCTCCCATTCAGTAGGTAATCTTTTAGTTTTGTTGGTTGTTCTTTTGCTGTGCAGAAGCTTTTTATTTTCATGTAGTTCCAATAGTTTATTTTTGTTTCTTTTGCCCAATTTTTGATCAGACTGTTTATTTTCTTATTATTAAGCTGGAAAGTTCTTTTAAGTTCCAGATATATGGTCTTCATCAGATATATGCTTCATCTCTGTCTTGTCTTTTCATTCCTTTGGTAGTGTCTGTTGAAGAGTAGAAATTTTAATTTTTTTAATTTATTTATTTGAGTGAGATAGAGCAAGAGCAAGGAGGAGAGGCAGAGGGAGAGGGAGAAGCAGACTTCCCATCGAGCAGGGAGCCCAATGCAGGGCCCAATCCCAGGACTCTGGGATCATGACCTGAGCCAAAGGTAGCCGCTTAACTGACTGAGCCACCCAGGGACCCCAAAATTTTAATTTTAATAAAATTCACTTCTCAAATATTTCTTTTATGAATCATGCTTTTGGTATCATATCTAAGAAATCTTTGCCTAGGCTAAGGAAACAAAGGTTTCTTATGTTGTTATCTTCTTGATGTTTTATAGCTTTAGGTTTCACATTTGCCTGTGATCCAATATCAAGTTAATTTTTTGTACATGATATGCTATTAATTTTTTGCATATAGTATGAGATATGGATCAAAGCTCTTTTTTTCTTTACATATGGCTATCTATTTGTTCTAGCACCATTTGTTGAAAAGATTATACTTTCCCCACAGAACTACATTTGATCCTGTGTTGAAAAGCAAATGTCCATTTATAAGTGGATCTGTTTCTATACTCTCTTCTGTCCCATTGATCTGTCTACTGTTACTCCAATACCATACTGTCCTGATTACTGCAGTCTTATAATAAGTCTTGTAATATTTTAGTGTTAGTCCTCCAAATTTATCATTTTCAAAGTCATTTTGGCATTTGGCATTTTAGATAACTTGCATTTTCATTTTCAAATGAATCAGTTTGCCAATATCTACAAAAAGCTTGCTGCAATTTGATTTGGAATTGTATTGTATCTATAGATCAATATGGAGAGAATTGATAATTTAACAAATCATGTCTTCTAACCCATAAACATAGTATATCAATCCATTTATTTAGGTCTTCTTTAATTTCCTTTACTGGTGTTGTATTATTTTAATATTTAGATGGTATATGACTTTTTTTCAGATTTATCCCTAAGTTGTTTATTTGTGATGTTATTCCAAATGGCTTTGACTTTTTATTTCAATTTCCAAATATTTATTGCTAATATATAAAAATACAATTGATTTTTGTATATTGATCTTATATCCTGTAACCTTGCTAAATTAATTTCTTAGTTTATATAGGTTTGTTTTTTTTTCTTTTTTGGTACATTCCACTAGATTATCTATATATTTGTATTGTCTGCAAATAAAAGAGTTTTATTTCTTTTTTCCTACCTAGGTGACTTTTTTCCTTGCCATTCTTTGCTGCCTAAAATTTCCAGTGTAATATTGCACTGATTGATACTTAACTGAATCCTCAAGGTGGGATACTTTGCAGATCTCCAGAGTTCTCCATGCAATTCTCTCTTCTCAGGATCTTTGTCCTGAGAACTCCTGCCACCTTGATCTCCTCACACACTCAGTTTCATATGGCAGTGTATCATGCTCCTCCTTGGTGTCCCCTCTTTGTACTGTGGCCTAGAAACTCTCCAAAGAGTAGCTGGGACAATTATAGGTCCTACTTGGTTTTGTTTCCATCTCTCAGGAATCACTGTCCTTCTTACCTAATATACATTGTCTTAAAATCATTATTGCATATATTTTTTACATTTTTGTGGCTTCTCAGGAAGAGTATAAATCCATTCCTTTTTACTTCATCTTGGCTGGAAATCCTTATATATTTATTTTAATGTATACTAAAATATAAGTAAGTTATACTGGTAGTAGAACAGTGATATAATTATCTTTCAAAATAATTTTAAGTAAAAAGGGGCACCTGAGTGGTGCAGTCAGTTGAGCATCCAACTCTTGGCTTTGGCTCAGGGTGTGATCTCTGGGTGGTGAGATCAAGCCCTGAGTCAGGCTCCATGCTCAGCACAGGGTCTGCTTGGGATTCTCTCTCCCTCTCCCTCTACCCTTCCTGCTTGTGCACTCTCTCTCTCTCTTTCTCAAATAAATAAGTAAATCTTTAAAAAATAATTTTAAGTAAAAAAAAAAACTAGTCTGTTGTTGAAAGCATTACATGTATAATACAGATAAAACTGATGTGGCAAAAACCCTGAAGGTAGTACTAAAATCATTAAGTTTATGAAGCACCATAATAGGGGGTAAATTAAAAGCAGCAGTAGGTGAGGGCTTACACTGAAAGGAGATCAACTGGGAAAATACAGGTGACTCTAAGCAAAGAAGCAAAAAATCTAGATGCATTGAAAGTAATTTGGGTCTATTTAGTATAGAGGCAAGAGGGCTGCACCCAACAAAAATTATTTTAGTTATCACTGTACTGAAGAATGTAATAAGTGTTGCTCGTGATGATAATTTTAGATCAAAAAAAGGTAAACTGGGCTCAGAAAACTATGCTAAAGTAAGTAATCATAAGACATTTTATAAACAAGTCAATAAACATTTGTTAAAATTCTTGCTTACAGAGATAAGACTTAGATATTTACAGAACTTATTCAATGAGAACATCTTAATAATGTTTCCTGAAGACTATAGAAGAATAAGACGTTATTGTTCATTACTTTTTAGATGATTAAGGATTACTAATTTGGCGTTCTAGGGCAAACAAGGAGTAGTTTCACTGAATGTAAAGGCTCAGAGCTGGAGCACCCCAAAAGGGTTCAGGCACTGAAAGTGGAAGGAGGGTGGGAAAGGAACAAAACATGAGCTTACCATTAGGGATACTTCATTTCCCAGATGCCACAAGAAATATCATGAGGCTAAAAGCAGTGTCCTGTGAAACCCTAGAATAATAGCTTTGGCTTTGTGTAAATATTTCTAGAATAAAAACATCCTCAATTCAAATGGTGTGCAAGAATCACTGTAGAGTGATTCTTTAAATCCTACAAAGCTGTTTACTAATAGAAGCAAATATTTATTCATAATTTTACAGTTAAGAAAGTATTTGATCACATTTTATCTCAATTTTAACACTCAGGAAAGCTAAAGAGAGTAAGAGATATAATTATCCTTACTTTATAGATGAGATGGTTTGGAGAGATTGTGACCTGTCCAAAATCATACAGTTGCTAAGTGGCAAAACTTGGAAAGGAACACAGACTTTTCTCCCCAAGCTAGTGCTACTTACCACATGCAGAAATATGTTTGGATCTCATTCCTAATTCCATTTTTGATTCTCTGGTAATTAAAAACTTAACCTGAATCCACTGGCAGTCTTGAGAGGTCTCTAAGTCTCCTAAAATGATTTCACATATGTAGACATTTTTTTTTTGTCATTGACTTCTTTTTTTGTTTGTTTGTTCGTATATATATTTTTTATTCTTATGTTAATCCCCATACATTACATCATTAGTTCTAGATGAAGTGTTCCATGATTCATTGTTTGTGCATAACACCCAGTGCTCCATGCAGAATGTGCCCTCCTCAATACCCACCACCAGGCTAACCCATCCTCCCACCCCCCTCCCCTCTAGAACCCTCAGTTTGTTTTTCAGAGTCCATCGTCTCTCATGGTTCGTCCACCCCTCCAATTTCCCCTGCTTCATTCTTCCCCTCCCGCTACCTTCTTCTTCTTTTTTTTTTTCTTAACATATATTGCATTATTTGTTTCAGAGGTACAGATCTGAGATTCAACAGTCTTGCACAATTCACAGCACTTACCAGAGCACATACCCTCCCCAGTGTCTATCACCCAGTCACCCCATCCCTCCCAGCCCACCCCCCACTCCAACAACACTCAGTTTGTTTCCTGCGATTAAGAATTCCTCATATCAGTGAGATCACATATGTAGACATTTTTAATGAGTGAATGGTCCAAGTCTTTAAGACCAAAATGGGTTAAAAAGTTTTACTTTAGATAACTTTAGAATGATCACTGAAGCTGGAGTTCTAAATCTCCCAATAGTACCTTCCATTCCAATGGTGCAATGGGACTTTGTATATTATGTCGGTAAACAGGAATCTAAGGGAGACAGAGTGGTGTTTCAATTTCCATTTGAATCAGTGCTTTCTTACTGCCCACTTCTCTTTTGCTCAGGACAGTTTATTGGGTTATGGACCTAACAGCATGATTTAACTCCATGGCCCTAACAGCATGATTTAACTCCATAGCCCTACATCTGCGTAATGTTTCTATCAGCCAAATGAAGCCAATTCTAGAGATTCAGCTGATGAATTACAGATCTGACCCCTGAAAAAAAGTAAACATGGTATAGAAAGAATGATTTTGACTAGAAATGTAAAGTCGTAGATATATATTATTGTCTCTTGACAGTAGGAGTTGACCACTTCCCTGAAAGGGGAAACAGCAAGTAGATGGAAATACGTGACTAACGGAAAGAGTAGAGGGTACTCTGTTCTCCCTAGAGAGGCTGCAGCAGAATTGTCATTCCAACTATGCATTCTCTAAGCAAATTTCTCTTTGCGTCTTTATTTTTTTAATTAGCACTTGGGTAGTTTGTTTTGCCTGGTTCACATGCAAAGCTGGTTTTGAAAAACAATTAACTTGGCTCACTGTCATCTCCAACACTCTCCCCTCTCCTTATTTTCCAGGCAATTCCTTCTTCCACAGTAGCTTATTACCCATCAACTGAGCCCCCCCTGCCCAGCTCTGTAACCTCATCTCCTCCTACCATTATTTCCTGTGCCCACTCTACTCCATCCATATATCCTTGCTCTTTGAAACTGCCAAGCCTTTGGCACCTCAGTGCCTTTGAACCTAATGTCCCCTCTTACCCCCAGAGAGCCCAGATAGCCACATGGCTTGCTTCTTCACTTCATTTAGGTCTTTGCTCAGATGTCACCTTGTTAAAGACTACCTTGTGAAAAATAGTGACCTCCCTACTCCCAACACTATCCCCCCATCTTGCTTCATTTTTCCTTATAGTACTTTGCAACGTCGGGCCTACTATACATTTACTAATTCATTTGTTTATCTCTGGCCTTCCCACAGTTAGAATGTCACTTCCATGATAGCAAGGTTTTTGTCTGTTTTGTTTCCTGACGATCACCAGCAACTAGAGTGATATCTGGAAAAAGGAGGTAATCAGTTAATCTTTGCTGAATGACTGAGTAAATAAATGTGTGCCATCAAATTAACTACTTTTCCATTACTTGTTATGACACTTGCCGTCAAATTTTAGGTGGTACTTCCAGGTCCAATACTAATCAGGCTATTGCCATCCAGATATCTGGATAAGCTGTTACAGAGTAGTAGACTGTGAGGTCTTAGCTATAGCCTTTGGATCTGAACTGCTAGGCCTGAACTTCTTGTCAATAAAATGGGAATACATTAGCATGCAAGCCCCAGCTCTCACAGCTTATGAATTTTTTCTTAAAGTTTTTCACCAATTTTTCTTTAGGTTTTTTTTATTTTTTATTGTTATGTTAATCCCCATACATTACATCATTAGTTCTAGATGAAGTGTTCCATGATTCATTGTTTGTGCATAACACCCAGTGCTCCATGCAGAACGTGCCCTCCTCAATACCCACCACCAGGCTAACCCATCCTCCCACCCCCTCCCCTCTAGAACCCTCAGTTTGTTTCTCAGAGTCTTTAGGTTTTGATCAATTATTCTATTTTACATTATGACATACATGTCACAACACCATGAACTATTATAAATGAATATTTACTCACTAAATCCTACTCTATTAACCATAGCTTAATTTAACTGGAGTAAGCTCTGTAGACTTGAATAGAGCATATTTTAAACTCATGAATTTTTAGAGTCATAAGGAACAAAGGTTGCCAAACCCAGTCTCCCACCTCACTTAGGAAATTCTTCCAAAAAAAAAAAAAAGAAACAAACAAACATACAATAACCACGAAAGTGATAGTATCCATGTATGAAGTTTTTATCTTACTACATTATCTAATTATCTTAGGTTACAATAAGTATTTGAATTTTTTGACTTCCACTGGCTCCTTCCAGTAATCCTGTTAAATAGATGGGCAATTGTCACTGGAGTGGCAACAGTGTAAATGACCGGTTACTTGTGCATACAGCTGAATGGTGCCTCTGTTTAGAGCACTGTTTTGTGCATGTATGCAGATCTATTGTGATTCAGGACCCATCCCACATAGGGCCCTAATCTGCCGCCACAATCCCGTATCCATTACGCATGATTATCTTGAGGGTACCCTAGGACCCAACCCCGTAGACCAAGGCTTTCAAGATTATGGAAAGCCTTGTCTTTCTCACCCATATAACTCCTTAAGAATAAATGACCCCCACAGCCACAGCTAGATTCCAGAGGGAGAGCTCTGTTCTTGATTTAAAGCTTAAGTGGACCTAGAAAATCATCTTGAGTTACATCCCAAAGGGGGGACAAACACAGTTTGAATAAAGGAAAGCGGCCCTTCTTGTGCCACCCAGGGGCACATTCCCAAGTTCCTTGTGGTTGTTTAACCGCAGCAACGTCAACAACAGACAATTAGGTGAAAGCTTTGAGCTTAAAATTAAGCTGTCAGGGCAAGGACCCATTCCTTCCCGGACTCAGGGCTCAGGCATGTTTTAGCAGCCTGCCTTTCCCGTGAAGCCTTCCCTGGCTGACATGTCCATGGCTGGAGTGGGAACCTGAGTGTGTTTCTTCAATCTTGCTAGCAGTTTTTGATCTCCACTCAAGGTCACATAAATATGCACAAGCCAATTAAAGCTCAGTTTTTATGTCAACAAGGAGACAGTGTTTGGGCACTGCAGCACATCATCACGCTTTAGTTAAGGAAAAGTAGAATCACCAAAGATGTCTTGTTAGGTGCATTAATGTCATTTACACTCATTCTTCAGATAAGTAAGCTAATTAGAAACAGACTTTAGTCTAAGCACTTCTCATTCAAAACCTTAGCACATTGGAAGAATGATAAGAAGAAGAGAGGTGAGTTTCCTGCCAAAGTTGTGCACAGGTTTTTTTTTTTTGTTTTTTTTTTTTATTCTTATGTTAATCCCCATACATTACATCATTAGTTTTAGATGAAGTGTTCCATGATTCATTGTTTGTGCATAACACCCAGTGCTCCATGCAGAATGTGCCCTCCTCAATACCCACCACCAGGCTAACCCATCCTCCCACCCCCCTCCCCTCTAGAACCCTGTTTGTTTTTCAGAGTCCATCGTCTCTCATGGTTCGTCTACCCCTCCGATTTCCCCCGCTTCATTCTTCCCCTCCCGCTACCTTCTTCTTCTTCTTCTTTTTTTTTTTCTTAACATATATTGCATTATTTGTTTCAGAGGTACAGATCTGAGATTCAACAGTCCTGAAGTTGTGCACAGTTTTAGGACAATGGCAGGATTCTTTTACTAAAGCTCCTCTTTCCAAGATCATAACTGACTCAGTCATCACCACATCAGGCTGCTATTGGTGCAAAATGTATTAAGTGACTGGAAACGTAGGTTATTGCTGTTAGTATGTTTTTCTATGTTGTCTCTTCTCATAATGGCTATGGAGAGAAATATTTACCACAAATCTATTTTTGGCTTTGGTTCTTACTTATCCCCCAGTTTTGTTTTTTTTTTTAATTTTTAAGTAGTATTTTCATTATAGAAAGTTTTGACAATGTTGAAAACTACAGACAGGATAATAAAAATCACCTATAGCTATAGCATCCAAAAATACTGTTATTTTGCTTTGTTGCATTTCCTTATATAATCCTGTCTCTATACACATATGTTTACAGGTATGTCCATGCATTTTTTTTTCCAAAAACTGAGTATAATACCATATATTTAGCTTTGTATTCTGTTTTTTCCAAGGCATATAATGAACATTTTCCATATTTTCCCATATAATTGAGGAGAAAATAAGATTTAATGATATATGATATGATAATATTCTAACATATGAATGTACAATATTTGCTTAAGTAAATTGTTTGAACTTTAACTAGTTTCTAATTTTTCACTATTACAAATAATGTTGCATTGTATATCCCTCTGTATTTATCTTGGCATACATATGAGATTATTTTCATATAGTCTACTTTTAAAACAGAGAAAAATATATACTCATTGATAAGGTCAATGCTTATGAGTCCTAGCTCAAGAAAATTAAAAAAAACAAGAATGATGTGGCCAAGGGTTGGACTATTCCAAAAGACATTCAGATTTTCCTATGGTGACCCTTTATCACTTTGGCCTGGTAGGTGGGTAGAGTACACTAGGAAATTACAGGAAAGTAAAATTTGCCAGTGAGATTTGGGGGGGGGGCAGGAATCAGAGATTAAACTCATGACCTAGACTATTCAGATCTGATGTTTTTGTCATAGCTAAAGACTGAAATTGGGCAGCATAAACAAGGCTATGCAACATGGAGGAGAAGCCACACTTCAAGCACGACGTGCATTCTTCTACATCCATAACTAAGTATGCACTGTCAATACACATTGCCCATCCATGTGTCCATGTCCTGGATCCTCTAATCAGAAACTCTCTCTCCTGTCTACCTTGCATTTTACAATGCACACATTGAAACTCACCTCATTTCCTCTGAGAAGGCTTCAATAACCTTTCCAAAAACATGTGGCTACCTCTGAGATCCCATAACATTTTGTGCTGAGAAAGCATTATTTGGCTGTGCGTACAGATTATTGTCAAACAGTACTCTAAAACAACAGAGACTATATCTTATTTATCTTGGTAGGTCCACAGATTCTGGCATATAGTAGGGATTTAATAAATGATGGCTGAATTAAGGAGTAGTGATTGGGACTGATACTAATACCATGAAGCCTGGCCCACTCACCCCTACACAGCCCAACAGTCTCCTTAGCCAATTTTGGAACATGGAAAATATGAAAGCACAGACATGCATCTTAGTGCCTGGCTCCTCAGGTAGCCCCCCCCCCCCCATCCATCAGTGACTCTGATCACTGTCAGCATAGCAACCCAACTCCATGACTTACATGATGATCCATTTCGAGAGACAGTACCTTTCCCTGAATGCCTTATCCTATGCAGAAAAACTGTGGAGTGCTTTATTACCAGTGGACTAAGGATTACCTACATCATGTACATACAAACACACACACACACATGCACACACGTGGACACACAGATACACAGAAACATCACTCATTTCTATAGTTGCATGCAAACATCCACATGCACAGTCCCAGACAAGACCAAGAGAAAGAAAAAGAATAAAATGGGAAAAGCAGAATATAAAATAAAAAGCATAACAAGAAATTATGAATATTTTGTGTATGAGAGATGGGACCCTGGATGGGAGGGGGTGGGTAAACGTGGGGTCAGCAAATGGGACACCAGTTGCTAATTCTAAACAAAGGCAGCCCTGGATGCACAACTTAGTTCTGTTTTCTTTTCATCTGTCACCTTACCAAGTGGGCAACCTGGAGGCATCAAGCTGGTCACAAAGGCAGTGTGCAGTTCTTAAGCAGCATCTTTATCAGCTGATTAAGGCAATGATGACAACTTAATGAGACAACAGTAGAAAGATATGACTCTAAAGCAGTGTTTTCAAACTTTAGTGTGCAGGAGAAATGTCTTGGGATCTTGTTAAAAATGCAGATAGTCCCTACCCTAAGTGATTTTGATTCTGTGAGTCTGTGGTGGAGGCCAAGAAATGACATTTTTAGCAACCACTCAAGTGTATTCCGTGGTAGGCCTGAAGGCCATTCAAAAAGGAAACACTGCTATAAAGGGAATAAAAAGAAATATAGAAAAGGGAAGAGGCGGTGAGCTAAACTACCTAACGTACCCCAAACAATGCATACTGTGGTATATCACAATCATTATAGCAAATCACAATGATTTACTCTACTTCAACTAAAATATTCTGACATTAATTTTATTTCATTGACTTGAGATAATGATGGCAAAACTTTATATACTTACTTATTTTCTCATGTATACGTTTTATAGTCAGTACATACAGTGCCACCACGAGACCCATGGCGCCTTTGTTATAGCTTCATGCTATGAGCTGCATGGCTTATTAGTGAAGAGGTTAAGAAAACAGTAAGAGGATGGTTTTTCCATTCATTTTAAATACTTCTTCCATGGAGCTTTCCCTGACCCCTCAGTTCATTCTACCATGAGAAAGCACCCTGTAGGTTCTCAAAATGGTATTTGTAATACTTCAAATTACTTGCCCCCACTCTGTCTTGCTCACCAACTAGAAAGCTCCATGAAGACAGAATCTTATCTGTCTTGTTCAACAGTCTATGGCCAGCATCAAGAACAATGCTTGGCACATTTTAGGTCCTTAAAGCTTTTGCTGAAGAATGAATAAGCTTTATCTTGAATGATGAAAATCTACCTTAAAGATAATTTGGCTAAAAAGAAAATCATAAAATAAGAAGCTTGGATTAATGAAAGAATGAATGAACTCTATCTTGACTGATGAAAATCTACTCTAATGACTTGAAGGACGAATAATTAAATGACAAGATACTAAAGATTGAAATGATAAAACAGGCATGGTAAGGTTTCCCCTGACAAATCCACTATCACCTCTTTGGTGGGCCATTTCTTTCCTTCCTACTCAGTGCCAAGTTGGTAAGAGGTGAGGGATGCACCAGAGATCGTGAGTGGGGAGAGACAGGCTGGCCAGCAACATCAAGGTGGATCTCATCCACAGGTAGGAGCTGAGCCGGAGGCCATACCAGAGGAGCTGCATGCTAAGCCTTGTTCACCTTCCTGAGGAGTCCTGGGAGATGCTCTGAAGATGGTCTAAAGCCAATGCTTTAACTTACAACAATCCAGGTGTCCTCCATTGTTTCTGTCTTAAAATGACCCCTTTATGCCTCCAAGGCTCAATGAGGACCTTAATGTGCATTAAAGAAAGCTTCATCCTCTCAGCAATCTCTGGTTTACTGCCCAACAGCATAATTATGTCTGCCAGGTGGGAAAAGCATAGTTTTCAGGGACAAAGCCCGCTTTTTTAGTGTTTTGGAAAAACTTCCCCAAATATTCTGATATACTCTCTTGGTTAGGAGTTTAGAATTCATGTCAACTTGGCATCAAAGAAGAGATGACATGATCTTGCTAGCTATATAGTCATCCTGAGAAAAATCAGGTTCCCTGCCTTCTTTGTTCTATCTAAGGTATACAGAATCAAGATTCAAGAGTGGTTTTGTCTCTGTGCCTGAACAATCAGACTTTAATAATTCGTTCTGCAGCTTTCCTCGTATTTGCAAATTAAGACCTAATCTTTAAAGGAGCTTGAAAGCTTGAAAGCTAGCATACCTGGATTCAAATTCTGGCTCTGCTCTTTACTGGCAATATATCCATGAATGAACAAATTAGCTGGCCTCACTTTCCACATTTGTAAACTCGAGATAATGGTAACAAACATAATAGGTATAATTCTGGGAAAATTAAAAGAGGGAAGGGTAAAAGTACCTTGATCCTGGCATTTAATGAGTATTCAATAAATATTACTTTCCTCTCCTATTCAGTTTCTCAGAAAAGGCCTGTTTGCCTACAAGGCACTCATGAGCATTTGAACATTGCGAATTCTGCAACCCTTCTCTGACAGGCAGAAGCACTGTCCCACGACACACCAGTGTTTCCCAGTCCAACATGTCATGCTTTTCTTTTCCTTAATGAGGAAAGGATTTCTCCACTAAGAAAAAAAATGTTTTTTATTGTTTGCATCCCATCTAATATTTACCTTGTATTCATATTTTCTATTTCTAAGTCACAAGTTAAGAGATAAAAAGTACTATCTGAGTAGGCTTGTATGTAAGTACAAACATAGGCTTTCTACTAGCATACCTGTAAAAAATACTTTTAAAATAAACAAACACAAACAACACCTTCAGTTCAAACACGTATGTGTCTATTCATAATTAAATGTGGTTAATGGAGCAGAGTGGTCTCTCATTTGTGAATTTTAGCAGAAAAGTTAGAAAATATGGGGGCAGGGCTATTAATGTAATGAGAATAACTAGTACATGTATCATGCTTTTGTGCCTGGCACTTGGCTGAGTGGTTTACATTAACTATCTGCTTGGATTCTTATAATAACGTTATGAGTTAGATGGGATCATGGGTATTTTACAGGTGAGAAACTTGAGAAAAGGAGGCTAAATAACTTACCCAAGATCACTTGGCTAGTCAGTGGGGAGCCAGGGCACGAGCCCAGTACCAGTGGGCCCAAAGTGCACATACAGTATCTATGTGGTATCCGCTTCCCAAAGGCTTAAACATCACTGATGTAACCAACACCTGATCACCCAAGGGGCATGGTCTCAGCATAGGACAGCAATAATCTGACTCTGGGCTGACTCTTACTGTCATGGGATGAATTGGCATAGGATTCTGGCTGGCTGCTGGTGAAGCCTGTCCCTTAGAAATGGCACATCCACATGTCCAGAGCATGGTCCAGAATTTTCCAGAGAGGTGTCCATGGCCTACCCACTATAGCCATGAGAATAATCATCCTTGTGTGCCTTTGGTGGGGGTGGGCGAAGTGGACAAAGAGAATTAATCTGGCATGGGGAAAATCTCTTTTTTCCCCAACAGATAACAAACTCCAATTACTAAAACACACACACACACACACACTTCTAAGTCACTGATTTTCCTTCAATAATCAGTGCCTCACAACCAACATGTTATAAACCTGATTCCCACATTCTGAACTTGAGCTTGGCACTTTCAAAATTTCCTGTCACATCTATTTTCAAGGTTCACATGGCAACACTGCTTGTAAACAACTCAGCCCTTACTAACAAAATGTAAGCATAAACCAGGCTGTAATGGATGACAGTAAACACATTTTGAGAATGGGAAGAGAAAGATATACTTCCCATCTGACCTGTTTGCAATTCCGATCTTCACACATCATGTGAATACATTAGAAAAGCAACACCTTTTGAACAAGAATATGCATAACAAATGCTTCTAACAGGCCAGGACAGATGGGATGAAATGATCTTTTTCTTTCTGATTGAGAACAGTAGTGATGACTGTTATGCTACCCTGGTTAATAGCAGAGCCATTATTGTCATAAGTAAAATGAAATAATGTTTATGACAACATTTCTGTAACTCTTTTACAATTGCTCTGATTTGAGATTTAAACATGACTGTGAGGGAATTTAGTTCATTATTTTCAAGCTCAGCAGTAAAGAAATGAATGAAAATTGCATTACGGAATCCGCTTCCCTAATGGTGTCTCACATGGGTCCTCTCCAAGGTGGTACAGCTTAGGGAGGTTTTCATAAGGAAGAGCGGACGGCAGCTTTGGTTTGAACCCTAATTGTTCAAAGTAACTTAATAGCAGCCACTTTTCTAGAAACCTTCTGATTTCATACAAATCCAAATCCAATTACGTGGAGAGGTTCTAATAACTAGTTACATGAGGCCTTTTTTGTTATTCTTGTTGTTTTCTGGTACCTGGGCAACTGCTTCAGGCAACAAATTCATGTCTCTTATAAGCAATTTTTAGATTTTATTTTTTGACTACAGAAGAAGCCCTAAAGATAAAAAACAACAATTGCAAATCAAATACCAACACGTAAATCAGTCCTTTCATTAATAACCTGGCAATTCCGGAAACAGAGTAGGTGCAAGGAGGGAAAGAGCATGGGTAAGGGCAAAACCGAACATTTAGACCCAATCACAGGATGAAGGGATGGCCACGGAATCACCATAAGGGCATTTAAATGGCAAACAGACTTTAAGGTTGTTTTCATTTTTGCAGAAGAAGCCTTGGTAGGTAATGCATTTTAAAGGGAAGGCATTCTGTCCCAGTCCATTAGAATATGTGAAAGGAAATAATATAGACAGATCTTGGATCTGAAAACCCCTACCCTGTGCTCTTCTATCCAAAGATCATGTAATGGTTAAGGACAATGGATAACTAAGTGTTGCCTATTCTAGATAAAGACAATAAACTGAGTAAATTAGAAAAATGTTACAAGGTTAAGTTTAAAGCTTCTGCTGTGACTCAGGGGGACTAGAATAGAGATCAGTTTAGAAAATAAATATTTTTTCTAGAGAATTATATTGAGCAAAGTAATTCAGAGAAATATACAAAAAATGGCCAGAAACACACACACAAAAAATTCAAACTATCTAGGAAACAGAGAAAACAAAAGAATGAGGTAATACTTCTTTTCCTAGCAAAAAGATTACAAAGAACGATGATACCAGTATTCGGATAAAGTGTGGCACATCAGGCATATGCTACTGGCAGGAGAGTCAACTAGTACCACCTTTCTAGAGTGTGATTTCAGAAATTTGGATAAAATGGACTTATCCTTTGACTCAATAGCTCCACAAAGATGTGTTCATCTGAAGATTGTCTGTGATAGCAACCACCAGAGCCAAAAATCAAATGCAAATGAATAGAGGGTTTTAAATAAATTAAAGAACAACATTACAATGGAATAATAACAGCCTTTAAAAATTATGTTGAACTGTATTCCCTAGCATGGAAGGTAGCTCACAATGTATTTCTAAGTGAAAAGAGCAGATTGTGAAACAGTATATCCTACACTTACTATATCTAGACATATATCTAGACATATATATATACATATACCCTACACTTATTATATATACACACACTTATGCACATATATATGGTAAGTATATATTTAGATAGTATACAACATAAATAGCATACATTTATATTTAATATAATTTTATATATGTATGTAAATATATACATATTTTATATGCTTTATATATTATATATATAATATAATATATATTTTAAATATATATATCATATACTATTTGGCTTCCCTGTGTTTGCTTATGAGAATCATTAACCATTATTAAATAAGGAAATCCCTGCTGTTACCCATCTTAGACCTTGCAATAACATTTTCCATATGGATAACAATTGATTATGAACTTTTGAAGTCTACAGTTTTGAAGATATAAGTCCTTTTACTTGGTTTTTATATTAGAAATCAATATGCTTTTCCACCATGGCTTCTGCCACCACATATATTTCTCTAAATAGGTAAACACAGGTCAAGTCATTTTTTTGTAGGAGGCATAAAAGATGATACCAAACTAAAATTTATTTTTATATTTATAAACTCATATTTATGAAAGAAAAATATTTAGGTAAATATCTAGGTGCAATAAAATGTTAATATGGTTATCTCTGGATTGTGGAAATGTGTTAACTTATGTTATATATTACATATTGACTGCCTTCGGGTAACTTTGATATTTAAATTTGTTCCTTTTGGTCTTCTTGTCTATGTACTTTATTTAGCAAAACCAAAATGACCCAAGCAAAACACCAGTAACATTAGATGAGTGCTTTCTTCTCAACTGCCAATGGTACTCACTAGAGTCTAGGTGAATGTAGAAATATGCTCTCCTAGGGAAAGAAAGATATAAAGATAATTCTCATTTGAGGGAAATACAAAATCACCATTAGGCAAATACTACAGTTGCAGGCAACATCCACTAATGGATGCTAAAATCAATGTACAGATGATTAAGGAGAAATAGGATGTTAACATTAATTCAAAGTATCTCCACCAATATAATTATCAACCAGAAAGAAAATTTGTCATTCTACAGTGGAGAAATCTAGCAGGTATAAGGTTAAAATCACCAGTAATAATACACACAGACATCATGTAGTCATGATATAAAGCACTGAAAAGGGTTCAACATTATGTCTGTGGTATTCTTCCCAAAAGTACATAACCTCAATTGATTCATGAAGAAAACCTGATAAGCCTAAGTTGAGAGACACCATACAAAATAACTGGCCAGACCTTATTAAAAGTGTGAAGGTAATGAAAGACAAGAAAAGAATAAGAAACTGTCACAAATTAGAATGGACTAAGGAGACACAAAATAACTAAATCCGGACTGGATCCTAGAACAGAAAAATAACAGTAAAGGTAATTTTTTTTTTTAAAAGCTGGTGAATTTTGAAGGGGCACATGCACCCTAATGTTTATAGCAGCAATGTCCACAATAGCCAAACTATGGAAAGAGCCTAGATGTCCATCAACAGCTGAATGGATAAAGAAGATGTGGTATATATACACAATGGAATATTATGCAGCCATCAAAAAATTAAATCTTGCCATTTGCAACAATGTGGATGGAACTAGAGGCTTTATGCTAAGCGAAATAAGTCAATCAGAGAAAGACAAGTATCATATGATCTCACTGATATGAGGAATTTGAGAAACAAGACAGAGGATCATAGGGGAAGGGAGGGAAAAATGAAACAAGATGAAACCGGAGAGGGAAACAAACCATAAGAGACTCTTAATCTCAGGAAACAAACTGAGGGTTGCTGGAGTGGAGGGGGGTGGGAGGGATGGGGTGGCTGGGTGATGGACATTGGGGAGGGTATGTACTATGGTGAGTGCTGTGAATTGTGTAAGACTGATGAATCACAGATCTGTACCCCTGAAACAAATAATACGTTATATGTTAATAAAAAAATTAAAAAAAAAGCCAGTGAATTTTAATAAGATCTGAAGTTTATCTAATAGTATTTCACCGATGTAAATATCCTAGTTTTAGGGGAAGCTGGGTTAAGGGTATAATTAGTGAATTGTCTGTACTATTTTTGCAACTTTTCAGTTAAGTAGTAAATTATTTGGAAATGAAGTTTTTTTAAATGGGGGGAAATTGCCATGCCTTCCTTCTGAATTTGATTCTTGTTCCATAGATGTCAAAGAAACTTTCAACTCTTCACATAGTTTTCTATTTTATATAAGCACAGACGCACCCTGCCTGAGTCTTAACAATATAGCTAAGAGAGGCTTTTCACAATCCATAGTGTTAAATTGATATGATAGTGTCTCCCACTGTTTTAATGGTGTCCTCTAATCAGGAAAGGGCTTTCCCGGGCGCCTGGGTGGCTCAGTTGGTTAAGCGACTGCCTTCGGCTCAGGTCATGATCCTGGAGTCCCGGGATCGAGTCCCGCATCGGGCTCCCTGCTCGGTGGGGAGTCTGCTTCTCCCTCTGACCCTCCTCCCTCTCATGCTCTCTGTATCTCATTCTCTCTGTCTCAAATAAATAAATAAAATCTTTAAAAAAAAAAAAAAGGAAAGGGCTTTCCCGCTCTCTGCAGAGTATTAGAGAGGAAGGGAGGGAGATTGTGTTATTAAGCCTTTAAAAATAATCCCATTCAAAGGGTTGAGAGGGTTTATCTAGTCATCTCTGTAACTATCACAATATAAATGCCCAGTACCTAAAGAAGTGCTAGTCACATAAATTTGTGTTGACTGGTGAATAAGAAACATAAAACAATTCTATGCTCCATCTCCCCATACTGAAAAGGTAAAAATTATTTTTCCCATAAAGAACTAACACTTCAAATTTATGTTCATTAGATTATGTGGTCATTTCTTATAAGGAACACACATAGTCTTCTAGTAAGAATGAACACAGTAACACATAATTTATTATAACAGGTTCTTTGTAGAGGGAAAAAATGAAACAGATATAGACCTCTTAGTTTTGACTCTGAGATTGTGGTTAATGACCACATTTCTTCACTCAGTAAATACTGTTGCATGATGGCTGATGAAATAAATGTATTCCATTATCTATCCCTAAAGTATCTAGGCAAAACCCTATGGCCATTATTCTCTGCATCCCCTTCTCCCCTTTCTAGGGGAGCTCCAAAGTCTGCAATCTAGATGATACACAGTTCTGTCTTATTTGACCTAGAAAGAGACAGAGACTGTAAAGATGGGAGTGAATCCCTAAGCTGTACCAGGTACTCCTTATCAGAAGAGCTTCCCCTGATTGATTTAAGTTTTGGGGACCCAGGAGCTAGCTAGCTAACTAGCTAGATATTAATAGATATTAATATATTAATTATATTTTAAAATTTAATTTTACCTAGCTAATGCTGTGTAATAAGAGATAGAACCTTGTTATCAAGTAGTTTTTAATTCAGCATAGAGGACAAAAAAAATAATACTTTAAGTTAATCACAGAATACATAAATATCAGACCATGTAGTGGGGTCAATATGCCATCCAGCATCACAGCAAATATCCACATATTGTATTACTGCTTTCTATGTAACAGGCACTGCCTGGTATTAGGAAGATAAAGACAAACACACACAGGGGCACCTGGTGGCTCAGTCCATTAAGCTTCTGCCTTCGGCTCAGGTCATGATCCCAGGGTCCGGGGATCGAGTCCCACATTGGGCTCCCTGCTCAGCGGGGAGCCCACTTCTCCCTCTCCCTCCACCTGCCATTCCCCCTACTTGTGCTCACTCTCTCTCTGTGTCAAATAAATAAATAAAATCTTTAAAAAAAAAAAAAAAAGACAAAACACAATTTCTCTACTCTCAAGGAATTCACAAGTCTAAAGGAGAAGTTAGGAAATTTAAAAAAAAAAAAAAAAAAGCAATACAGGGAGTGAAGTGTTAAAACAAAAGAGAAGGCACTTAAACTCTTCCTGGATGGAAGAAGGAAGAATCTGGAGAGGAGGTGATGGTTGAACTGAGACTTAATGGATGAAAGGGAATTTTTAAAGAAAGAGCACAGGTTGGGAGAAAGGGCATCCTAAGCATAAAGAACAGCAGGTATTAAGTCAGGACAGCATGAAAAGAGGTAAACTGTAAGGAGTCATAAAATTTGTGGGTAACTGCAGCCTCTGGTACAGAGGGAGAAGGGGGCAGAAGTCATAGCTAGAAAGGCAGACCAGGGCCAGGGTAGAAAGGACCTTTATGACACACTGGGGAGCTGAGGCTTTATGAGATAGATAATGAGGAATCACTGCATATTAAGTGAAACTGAGTGATATAATTTTGGCTGCTGCAAAGGTAAAATATGGAACAGGGCAATAGAGAAAAGAAGACAAATCAGAACACCATTGTGTATTATTAACAGCAGGGCCCTTAGGGTAAAGAAGGAGGATTTCAATGAGGACTGGAAGGTTTCTGGCCAGACTGCTAAGTGGATGGTGCAGGGCTGAGAAATGCAGACAGGGATCTCATGAAGTCTCCCTGGATATGGGAGCTGGAGAAGCATCCCTGCAGATATACCTGAATAGTCAGAGAAACTGGGGCAATAGAAAGGCAGAAGAAATGAAAAAAAGAAACAAAACAGAACAAAACAGGGCCTAAAATGGTCTAAAGCTGTGCCAACCAACACGGAAGCCACTAATCCCATGTGGCAAATAAGGCCCTGAAATGTGGCTCCTCTGAATGAGATGTGCTAGAAGTATAAAAACACACCTGATTCCAGTGATTTCATTTAAAAAAATTAAGTATCTAAAAAAAATTAAAATTAAAATATCTCAATAATCTGTATATTGATTCCATGTTCTATGTTAAGATAATAATATTTTGAAATACTGGATTAAATAAACACATTATTAAAATTCTTTTCATCTGTTTATATTTACCTTTTTAAATATAGCTCTTAGGAAGTTAAAATTACATATGTAATTACAAATATAGCTTGCATTGGATTTCTGTGGGACAGTGCTGGTCTAAATAGTCTTAACACTGTGGTAGGGTTTAAGGATGTGACGAAGGATGCAAGGCTAGTGTGGGCACATGTTTGAGGGTAGAGGCTGTTCAGAGACTGGGAAAGGAAACAGAAAAATCAGAAGTACTAAAGACATGATCAGTTATCATTTTGACAGGTCATGGCGAGGAAAACAGCCTGGATAGAGTAGACATGCATAAAGATGGACACATAAAAAGAAGGGAATTCGATTACGGGGAATAATGAATGAATATGGCTAAAAATGTCCACAGTGTAAAACAGAGCATCTGGCAAGGGTGGCATCATGATGAGAACAGAGTTTTAGGAAGAACCGTAAGTCACTGGTACACAGGATGAAATAGAGACAGAGAGTGACTGAAGACAAGAAGGCAGAGGGAGCCGTGGTTGTTGTCTAGCAGTAAATGATGTATTTGTAGAGGAGGGTTAAGAGAAGGTTAAGAGAAGAGGAAAAGGAAAACCTAAGAAAGATGCCTAAGCAAGAAGGGATGCTGTCAAGTGCAGGTGCCATGCCATCTAAACCGGAGCCCATCATTTGCAGCGGCCGGGCTAACGTTACACTCAGAGCTGAGACATCAGACATCAAGCCACACCACTTCTCCTGCCTTAGCACACATCTACGAGGTGCCTTATTGCATCAAGCACTGCTGAAGATGGCAAGCTGCACAGTCTTCTTACAAGAGCTTCAGGAAACAGCAAGGTCACTGAAAATAGCTCCATAATTAACATCCCTCACCTGGACCATCTCCTGCGGCTTTGAGCTGCTGCAGACATTTGGTTTGCCTCATGCAGACACAGGAGAAAACCCACCCAAAGAGATTTCCCATAAGCAAGGAAGAAATGTGAACAGCCTAGGGTAATTCTTGACTTTTGTTGTTAACTACTGTGCAGGGGGAGGAAAAAAAGTGATATATGGATTTTTTTTCATTCCTGTTCTCTGTAATTTTAATGAGACCCAAAGTTAAAGTAAAAAGATTCAAATTTTCAAATCCAAAAGATAACTTTTAATTTGTAAAAGAAATGGAAATACATCTTTCACTTCAGGGTAAGTATCACTGCTGATCTGCAAAATGACCTGATTCTGGAACTGAATACATCAAAATATATGTTAAAAAAATCCACACAGCTCCTCCTGCAGGCATCACATTAAATACCCTCCCATGATCCCCTGTTGGCTCCAAAGCAGATTATATTCAAGAATCAAGAGGTGAAAACACTTGATGAATAAGGGTATTAAAATGAATGCTGTGCCTTTGAGATAGCAATTACATTAATAACTTCTCCTGAATCCTTAAGAAAAAAAAAGAAGTTAGCTTTCACAAAGGGTGTCAAATTGAGTATATGTACAACTAAATCCTACTTTACTTATATAAACTCTTTAAATGGAGGAGAACACGTTTATGCATGTTACCTAAACCAAACGATCAAGGCATTGCATAAAGGGAAAAATGTGTAGATGATGCAACAAAAGTCAAACTCTTTGGGTCAATTCTTCCCATGTTGTGCTGTCAGGAAATCTTGAACAGGCAGCAGTAGGACAATGAGGTCTTTAATGAATGGTCGTTGGTTGCAATTCCAAATTAGATGCCGTCCCACTTTGTTTGGAATTCTGCCTCCCAAGCATGCATTGTATTGTAACTTTATTCAGAGTTTGGGCCAAGGAATTAGGCAGTATGTGATATAATCAATCCTAATCAAGCAAGAAATTCTGTACTCAACTATGGCCATAAAGCCAAGGTAGGGATATTCTCATGATTTTTTTTAAGAAAAGGAACAATGGAGGAACTATAATTTATGGGTCTATCTTCAATTTCTGCTAATCATGCTCAGGTATTTTTTTTTCCTTCTCATTTTGTCTCAGTCCTCTCATCAATTGTGACACAGTGTAATATTTAGAAAGAAACTGTGTGATCTTAGGTCTCAGTTTCTTGTAGATAATATGTGGAAAATACCATCTCTCCTTATAGGATGGGAGTGAAGATTAAGCGAGATGAAAGTGTCTAGTATACAGCAGATTCTCCATAACAATAATAACAACTATTACTATTCAAAGAGTATGTAAGTTTTGGTAAAAAAAAAAAATCATGAACTATATTTGTATGCATTTAGAGCATTATTTTTGCCTCCAGGCAATTCCTTAGGATTTTATAAACTCCTTCAAAGTAGTCTACAAGTTGGGTAAACCATGGGAGCAAATGTGAAGAAAACAGCTGGCTCATTTCAAATAAGTAATATCCTGCTTACATGCTTACTTCACCAAATGTAGAAACTGGCCGAAACACAACCTGGACCAGGAATCTAACATCCTTTTCATCAGCAGCCCCCATAGCCTCTGCAACTTTTAACTTCTCTTCCAGTTCACAGTTATGATGGGCTGTATGGCTGTATGGTTTCTAAATGTAAGCTGAGCTTGCAGCCCTTTCATCTCTAAACCAGGCTTAGGTATGTGGTTTTGTCAGGACCAAGCAAACAACTTGTCATATGAAAAAGGTGCACTCCATCTATCCTTCCACTTTGCCACAGATCTGAAAGGATGTGTTCACAAGACTCTTTCTTGTACTACTCAAATATCAGAAATTTAGAAGTTTGGGGCACGTGGGTAGCTTAGTCGGTTACATGTCTGCCTTCAGTTCAGGTCATGGTCCCAGGGTCCTGGGATTGAGCCCCGCATCGGGCTCCCTGCTCAGCTCCTCTGCCCCTCCCCCTGCTTGTGCTCTCTCTCTCTCCCTCTCTCTCTCTCAAATAAATAAATTAAAAGCATCTTTAAAAAAGAGAAATTTAGAAGTTTGTAAGTGAGAAAACTGAAAATGAGGATGAACCATGTCCCCTTTGTTTCCTACAGGCAGTCAGGGGTCCTTCTGAGAAACATGATCCTATATTGCCCTTAGGAATGATATATTTTGTAATTTTATACGCGCATCTCTGAAAGTAAATGTCAATCCTGTAGTAATGCTGGAGGGGCAACCAGAGTGTTGTACTTGAAAGATGTTAAGGGATTTGGTAGATGTGTGTTTTAACTTTGGCTATATCCATATGATGCCAGCCAATAAATGACAGAAATGAAAATAAAAATTTCCAATGGGCTAGCTGTAAAATTTTTAAATAACTAGAGCAGACTTAGCTGTTTGATTTTAGTTTCTGTCTAAAATAGTTCCACTCTAATGGAGAAGAGTTACACTTATATCATTTCCCCCCATTAACTCTCTTTCTACAATTATAGGAACAAAAAGGCAAAATTTGACTTCAATTTTCTGCCAATGATCACTACAGTCTGTTCACAGAGATGCATGAAGAGCCCAATCCAATACCCTGATGCCATCGCCAACAGTTATGTATAAGCACCTGAGTCATTTGTCCAAAGGTTACTCTGAGATATGATTATGGAACTATTCTGCCAGTGAAATCTTAGAGATTACAGGTAGAAGACAATGTTTTAAGACCCAACAGATAAGGAAGGGTAATTGTAGACATTATTGAATGCCTACAATATGTCAGAAATTATGCAGTAAACATAACTCTCATTTAATGACAAGATGACACATTCTCATTAGCACAACAGCAAATTGAAGTCTGGAAAAAAAAAAAGGTCATTTATAAAACCAGCATATAATGACTAGGTGGCAGAGCTGGGATTTGAACAAAGGGTCTCTGCAGCTATATAGACATACACCAGGGAGAAAAGACCAGTTAGACCAGTACTTAAATACTGGTAGATTTTTTCTTTGTCTTCTTAACTTTCTACAAAATGTGCTCTGAAATGTATAAGCTTAATAACAAGTTGTTTACCTCTTCACCACCTTGGGGGGAAAAAAAGTAGCCAGGTCAAATTCTGACACATTTTTGCAGGCAGCAAACATGCAAAAACTCATCAGAACTTCTCATCATAAGATTCCTGATTAAACGGCTACTGAAAAGACTCTTCGATCAAACGAGTATGTTATCACATTAGATCCCTTTTACGTAATTCTTGCAAATCGTCTTTGAGAAAATGGTTTCAAATAATGAAGGCTACTTAGCATAACTGTCATTTTGCAAGTGAGTCATTTTTTTTTTTACTTGTGAGGAAATGAAAGATATTTTGGAGATGAGGAGGAGATACTGACAAAAGCCACGAGAACTGCTTTCTTCTCCTTATTGTATCCCTTTTACCTAACTGTTCAGCTTATAACAAGCAACTAGCCTTGAATGAACATTCTGTTCATAGTGACAGTCACCTTCTTTCCTGCTTTACATTCTGAAGTTTGGCCACTTATCTTTCCCAGTTTTGTACATTAGTGAATTTCCTGGAGACCTCAGGGAAAAATCTTCTCATAATTGAACTGAAAAAATCCGTAGTACTTTTCCTTAGGCCTAGGATTAAGCAGGAGTTGGCAGGGAAAATTGTGAAGAAGAATTCCGGGGAAACCTACAATTTCATCACCACCCATCTCTCAAATGTGTATCTCATCTTTTTTTTTTTTCTTCCCTAGATTTCCTAGCACATAATGGTTTGTTCCTAACAAAGAAAAATGACAACATAAAAGACTAATTCTAAGAGGTTTGGTTTGCCCAAATGATATCATACATTTGCAGTTAACAAACTGCTCTAGCCTAAATGTGTAATAACGGAGAATTAATCAATAATAACAGCTAACATCTATTGACTATTCCCTATTTGTAGGGCACTTTTCTAAGTGCTTCACATATAATTAATTACATCATTAATCCTCACAACAGCCCAGTGAAAGGAATGTTATTATTATCCCCATTACACACTTGAGGAAATGGAAGCACAGGGAATTTCAGTTACTACTTGGGTCACTCATCTATTTAGAGATGGAACCAGGATTCAAATATAAGAAGTCTGGCTCAAGTGCTTGTGTTCTTAAATACCACAATACACTTCTACCAGCAAAATGGAATATGCTCATAGATAAGTTGTCTTTTCAAAAAATATCGACCTGTTTTTGCAAATGCAAATATTCTTATCTATATTGAGTTGCAAAGTGGGTGCCTGGGTGGCTCAGTTGGTTAAGCGACTGCCTTCGGCTCAGGTCATGATCCTGGAGTCCCAGGATCGAGTCCCACATCGGGCTCCCTGCTCAGCAGGGAGTCTGCTTCTCCCTCTGACCTTCCTCCTTCTCATGCTCTCTGTCTCTCATTCTCTCTCTCTCAAATAAATAAATAAAATCTTTAAAAATATATATATATATATTGAGTTGCAAAGTCACATATCTTCTATAAATTATATTGGAGAAGGGTATGTATAAAATTTGTTAGAAAGGAAAATATTAGTGATTGCCTCTACTTGGTGGGATTATGACTGATCTCTATTTTTATTTGTGTATACTTGTTTATTTATAACTGTATTATCTGTTTCTTTTTACAATGAATATACATTGCTTGCATAATTAAAACAGTGGGCAGGGGGAAGTAAAAAACAGAATTCCTAGAAGAGACCTCTATACCAGAGCCAGCCAGAAGATAAGTTACACTAAACCTTGACTCTTCCTATTGGAAGTCCCACCTACCTATTTCAATAAAACCTTTCCTCTTGCATAGCACTTTAGGATCTACAGAAAGTTTGCAAATGTTATCTAAGTATTATCCACCAGAACTCTCAGTTCAATTTATTATTCATTGTGACATTGTGACAGAGAAAAGAGGAAGGCCAAGAGCAGGTGCTAGTATGAGGGACGTAGAAAACCGTTTGATGGCCCAGACAGAAACAGACTGTAAAAAGACCCCTTTTGGGCAAGCAGCTCATCTTGGCTGCCTTGGTGGCAACTCAGTCTCAAAGAGTATATTGACCTGGAACTTCCATGTGGTCAGGTAAAGGTCAGAGCATGCAATGCTTTATCAAAGCAGGATTGTTATGATGGTGGCAACAAAACTGGCAAGTTAGGAACATTCTTCAGTAAAATGTTTCTCATAAGAAAAAAAAATACTACCTTAAACTAATTCTATTTAATTCACTATAGTATATAAATTGCTAAAACGCAAATGGAATGAGACAATCAGCACTGAATTACAGCATTCTACAATATCAAATAGTTTTACCATTAGTTAACATAATCTAGTAACTAAGGAAAGAAGTGCTCTTGTTTCTCTTTTACCAGATGATGCGATTTCTGGGGTAATGACAGTAGAGTGACTTGACTTCTCTCAAAATGTAGCTTTGGTATGGCTCAAGGAAGTGTAGCTAAGCAATCAGTGTCATGTTTCCCTATAGATATTCTCCTGGCTTTGCTATCATTAAGTCATTCTATGGGCCACACCCATGGCAATTCACATGGCAGTGCCACACCAATCTATCTACTCACTAGTCACCAACCCAATGAGAATGATTATAGGGGAAGGACTGCATTATATTCTAACCCAGTAGGCCAAACTTTAAGACACATAATAATCTTCTGTAAAGTTTATTTAAAATGTAGATTCTCTAAGCCCTACTCTTAGAGAATTCAATTCAGTTGGTCTAGGAGAGTCCCATGAATTTGAATTTTTTAATAAGCAACCCAGATGATTCTTTCTAGCCTTTATGGTAGACTTAAATGAAAAACAGGTGCTCATATAACAACACTCAGCCTATATTCTTGTTTGCCTTATATATTCTCATCTAAGTATGAATAGAGATGGTCAGGGTGAGTCTTTCAGCTTTGCCTCATTAATAATTCAGCAGAACTGAATATTGTTGTTGAATATATTTAAGTGATTGCAAACTTGGCAGGTCTTGTAGGCAAATTTCCTCCTGTATTTCACATCACAGAACAGCCTTAGTCATCAGCACTACAGTAAAATACATGTACTTGAGGGCAATGAGGTGTGAGGTGATAGGTCAGATAAGAATCTTGTTTGCACTTTCAACTCAAATGCAACTGAGGAAATAAAAATACGCATCCATCCTCAGAATAAGAGAATGTCTAGCAATTTGAGATTCACAAATAATGAGAAAATAAAAAATACTACATTGCATAGCAGAAATTTAAGATAAAATGTGGAGGATTCTGGACTAGTTTGAAGAAATACCTAATATAGACAAGAAGTAGTTCTGTCAAAATCAATGTATGATTGACCATGTCTTAGTTTGTTTGTTTCTGGTTTCTTGGCCCCTTTTCTTGAAAGAATATGTGCCTCTACATTGAGCAGAATAATGTAGACGTGGCATGCTCAGTTCAAATCAAAATGAGAATAAATACTAGGCCACCTTATGGACTCTAACAGAAGCTTTTATACACAGAATTCCCAGAGGTGCTATTTATAGCATGACTAAGATAACATGACAACCTCTTTCTGGAGAAAGAATGTGATTTATGTATACTTGTGGAAAACTTATGCTAAAACACTATAGCTAGTCTGAATCTCCCAGGCAGTGTATTTAAACGTAATATCCTGCACACTCACTCAACCTTGCATGTACGTCGTTTGACGTTTTTTCCATGGGACCTGACCAGTCAGAGAGTGATACAAAGGTAAGGGACATATAGGGGTGAGTGGGAAAGTTGTTTTGACATGAAGGGAGGTGGCAAAAACTAGCCTGAGTTCTCAGGTGTAAGCAGTTCAGGGTCCCATCATTGACTGGTCTTTCCTGCAACTGAGAAAACAATGCCATCACCAACAGTGAGCTTGAACTTGTATAGTGAGTGACATAATTCAAAGGGAAAGGCTTATACTTCGCCAACACTCCACCAAAGTCTAATAATTCTTTATTCACCCAATAAATATTAAAAGAATATCTACCAAGTGCCAGATAATGCTGGGAATGTATAAGCAAACAGACAAAAATCCTGCCCTTATGAAGCATATAATTTATGACAGAAGAGAAAAAGCCAAGAAAAAAATGTCAGATATATGGTGCATCCAGTGGTGATGAGGATCATTGAGAAAGACAGAAAAAGAAAGGGGTGGGGAGTCCAAAGGTGGAGGGGGCATGTTTTTAACAGATTGTTTAGGGAGACTCTCACTAAGAAGGTGACAATTAGGCAAAGACTTGAAGAAGTGAGGAAGCAGACCATGTGGAAGTCGTCAGGAAGAGCATTCCAGGAAACTGGAATAGTAAGTGCAAAGGGCCATGGAGATCATGAGAGACCCTGAAAATGTCAGCATCTAAATCCGTGGTGTGGCTTCACAACATAGGCCTTGACACCTATCTTGGAAATTAAAATCTACATGTAATATCGGATTGTATAGTTGAGAAATGTGCTTTCGGTAATTCCACAACTTTATAAGAGAGCAAGGCTGTGGTGAATTTTGGCATGTGTATATCTTTGAGAATCTTGTCAGGCATACTTTTGTTCCTATCTCTTTCCTTTTTATCCAAGAAAAGACACATTCTCATATGAATCTGGAGAAGCAAGATGGATGAAATCAAGATTTTTCATCTGCCCCAAAACAACCAGCATAAGCACCGGACCAGCTCAATTTCCAGAGTGGGAACCATGTGTTCTTGCCATCAATACTTCTGGTAAATTTACGCTATTTTCTACAGTGAATTCTTTTTCTATAGCTGCTGTAACAAATCACCACTTACTCAGTGGCTTAAAACAACACATATTATGTCTCAGTTCTGGAGGTCAGAAGTCTGACACAAGCCTCCCCAGGCAAAAATCAAGGTGTTGGCAGGACAGCATTACTTTCTGTGGAGACTCTGAGTAGGATCCTTTCCCATGCCTTTTCCCTATTCTAGAGGCTGTCCATGTTCCTTGGTTCTTTGCTCTCTTCCTCCCTCTTCACAGCCAGTGAGGTCAAGCTGAGTCCTCATATCACATCATTTACCTTGCTCCTTCTCTGACTTTCAGACTCCCTTCTGTTTCCCTCTTCCACTTTTATGGATCCTTGCGATGACACTGAATCCATCCAGTAATCATGGACACCCTCTAAGTCCCAACTTAATCACACACTGAGAAAGTTTCTTTTGCCATGTAAGACACATATTTATAGGTTCTGAGAATTATCAAGTGGACAAATTTGGGGCCCATTACTCTGCCTAACATGGTATGTTTTCCTCTTTTTTCTTTTTTTTTTTTCACTTTTCAGGATGTGATCAAATTTTTATAAAGAAGTTTGCATTAGTCACTGAAAACCTGTCAATGGACAGAAAGTCTTCTTACATATGAGCAGAAACAATTTTCTGGGATAATAGTCCCTAAAAGGGCAGCGCATGACTATAGGACCTTAAAAAGAGGGAAAAAAAAAAAAAGGAATGAAAGAATTAAGGCAACCATTGCCTCTTTGGATATTCCAATAATGTGCAAACTGGAGCATATGAATTGACCACTGTGAAGCTCAGTTTTCTTCAAGCAAACTATTGGGCTGTTATGAAAAGTAGGGGGCCACCTGTATGCCACCTGGACTGACATGGCAGTGGCCAGCACCAACCACTTATTTGGCTGTTACCGGTTTTGTCCTTATCATCATCAACATTTTCCTTTCACTTGCTTACTGGTTCCTCTTAATCTAGTCTCTGAATAAAAACCTAGATTTTAAACTACTTTCCATGTAAACTAGTCCTAGATATTGCATTTGACCTAAATAAATATTTCTGCTTTTTTCTCCTTTAGAGTTTGGGGGACTCTTGAACACACTATGCAAATGAAATCCACCCAAAAGCCAAATCAATATGCTATGGCACGAACCCTGAAGCTATTTTTAAGAGAACTGCCCTGCGGTCACTGCCCCTTCTCTTTTCTTCCCTCTCACAGCTGCTGCTGAGAGGGACAGTCACCTGGCAGAGAGTGGCAGGAGCAGCTGTCTGTACAAAGAAAGGCTCAGCCCAGCAGCCAGGCTCACGCCTCCTGCTGAAGGCAGCCAGTGAGCTCAGATCAGGTGAGTGGCACATTTAAGATCAGACTGCCCCTAGGGCAGCTAGACACCTGCCTGGTGACCTTCAGGGCCACTTGCCTCTTCAGAAAAGGTAAAGGGAAGCACAGCAGCTACCTATTGTCACTTCTGCACTATTTCTGCTGAGTGTCGAGTTCTTCTCTTATATTGGTATTAAGCTCCAGATGCCTCAACACCAGATATCTAGTATGGCTAGTATCTGACATATCACACATGGACCCTGAAGCCTCTGCACCCTCTGGCGCAGACCCACGTTTAGACTCATGTTAGCACTGGAGTTGGTGGAGGTCTAGTGTCACTGTTTACACTGGTTTAGCTCTCTCTCACCTTTACTGACATGAATCATAGAACCACTGAATGCTCAATTTGTGCCTTAGAGATCACTGAATCCAACCACCTAATATGAGGGATAAGGCAATAAAGGCCTATAAAAGGAGAGCGTTTGGCCCAAAGACAAGACTTGGAACCCTGCTGACCTGCCTCCCAATTCACTTTCTATGACACCTCCCTCATTCATATTCTGAGTCCATGCAGCTTGTTGTCTGTACCTTAAGATATACTTACTGCATGGAGGGAGCAGGTGATTAGCCATGTTATTTTCAGAGCTTACTATTAAGCATTCCTTTCTTGCAGATAAGAAGACTGGAGGAAATAAAATGCTGTAGCCCTCTGCCAGTGGTTTAGAGCGATGGCAAGGATCATCAGAAACAATACTTCATCAAAGATGCAGTACCATGGACTGGGCTTGATGGCTGCATGACATAAAACAGCTGTGTTGGCCTAACTAGCCTTTGGGAACTGTACAGAAGGCAGATGGGTGGCAGAAGGAAAAGTTGGTGAGTGATAGAGGAAAGGCAAGTAAACATGTTCCTCAACCTCTGTGAAAAATGGATCCACTATTTCCCTGTTCCCAAACATTCACCTACCACTGATTAAAAAAGTGAAACCCAGAGAATGGGAGCCTCAAAAAAAAACCCACAAATCATCTCAAATGTCAAATCTGTCTGTTCTATTAAAGGAACACCTAACTATATAAGTAAAAAAGGAAAGAGTTATAAGATATAAGCATGTGTGTGATCCAATTGCAGGGACCATGTTTGAGTCAGGATTTTTTCTTCCTTCTGGTCCTCACCAGGTCTCTACAGACACTTCCAGGACTCAAAGCTGTGCTGTACACATAACAGGCACTCAGTAAATGTTTTTAACTTGACAGCATTCTTTTACCCTCACCTAAAATGGGAAAAACTCTCAATTTCTCTTTCTTATGGTTTTTCAAGTGGCCCAGTTTCACTTGGCACTACAGACAATCCAAGAGCAATCAGCCAAGAATGAAACGCCCTAAAGACTGGGAAAGCAGACATTAAAAACACTTGCTGGAGAAAGTCCTCAGCATGAGGAACAGGCAAGCTCTGCAACCAAGCCATGGCGGGCACAGACCAGGCGGAACACATCTGGTCCCAGAGCTTCGATAATACCATTACTCTGCAAGTTTGCTCAGATTAATCAGAATCTCCAAATCTTTTGAGGCTCCCTAACACCCAACTAATAGCTACATCAAGGATAAATTTATGCTAATCTGTTAATAGGCACACCCCATAGTCATTAGGTGAGAAGATTGGCTCCTCTATATGATTGCTAAGGGTTTCTTAAATAGAGAACTAATGGAAATGTCTTTAATAATTCTCCACATTAACTCTGTATTGTTTTTAGTGCTCACACATATGTGCCTGCAATTTTTCATCAAGTATCTGCAGAATCTTATTATTTTACAAATGGCTTCTGGTAGACCGTAGCTTCTGAGGGAGAAACAGCTTTTTTAAAAGACGTAAGTTATTCAAGTGTATTTAATAGATTCCACAGAGGGTAGGTTGTCATCAAGAATAACAATATAAATATTTTGATTTATCTAGAACTCACTAATTATTTCCTTACCAGTCCATATTTTGGAGAATGTCCATATAAGCAGAATTTACTTATTTTCATCTTCATTTAACTAAAAAGCCTTCCTGCAGTTCTGACTGAAACAACTGTTATGTATTGGCCATGCAGATCAGCTTAATTTCCTTGCCAAAGGTAAATACCCCAAAGGAATCCAAAATTATAGTGAATGAAAATTTGGATGCGCACCATTTGTGCTTTAATTTGGGTAAAAACAGTCTTCGAAGGTTATGTGCTGTGAGGGAGACTTGGCTTATTAAGTAGGCTTGAGGTTCCTAAATAATTGAAGTTATTCCAAGTAGACTGGATTTTGTCCCAAACTGGTTATTTCGTGTGGACATACACCAGGAAATAAAATGATTAGTTTGAAAGCAACAGTGTGCCTGATTGATTTAGTCTCTAAGGACCACATGATTCATTTATGTGCTGTGTCATAGCTAGACCAGCCCCATGTCCACCTGATACCCACCCACCAAGCAATCACCTCAACATCTCCCATCCCAACTTTCCCTCTGCACCTTTCTTGCACACCCCTGTCTCCTGTCTGAACTTTCTTCTTCACCTATTCCACTGGTTCATCATGGCCTTGGGCAAATCACAGTCTCTCTGATACAAAGTTTTAAGGTTATAAAGTTAAGGACACCTTCATGGATGCCCTAAGGAATGAATGAGATAAAACAGGTAAAGCAGCACAATGTCTGAAACACAGTAAATGCTCTATTAATGTAAGTTAATATCATCATCATCATCATCATCATCCTCCTCCTCCTCAACAATGACCACAAAGTAAGGCACAGGGTAATATCATGGTGATGGAAGAGCTGGGCACAGAACTGGATTTGGTAACTGAGAGAGGGTTTGGTTATTGAGAGAGACGCTAAGGGAACCCTTGCAGATGGAAAAGGGTTATAAGACTGAGGCCTGAAACCTGACCACAATCTGAACTCTCACCAGCCCTTCAGCCTACTGGAACACAGATGTAAAAAGAGAGTTGATAGAATATTATGCTGGCATAACGGGCCATTGAAAGGCTTGAAGTGAATGTTCTATCCAGTGGATATAATCAAGTCATGAAGTCACACTGCCTGGAACTCTAAATTGCATCTTACTCCATACCAAACAGTTGTTTCCTGTAGGTAGCTCATGCTGCAAGCTGTCTTAAAGGCCTCTGGTATTTTTTTTTTTACCTCCTCTTTATTAATGTTTACAATAAAGGTTATGTGTGCCCAGTGCGAAAAAGAAACATTTTGTCTATATTAGGCTGAGCTTTGAAATGTCCAAGTTGGTCCACCAACAACCACACCTAAGTGCCCTACAGAGCCATGTAATGGTAGTCAATGAACAATCTTCTTCCTAGTGCAAGCTTTGCCCCTCATCTCTGTGGGTCCTGGGCCAATCTCCTATGAGCCCTTATCACCTATTCCCATTGCTTATTGCTACTGCCTTTTTCATTAATTGCCCCTTTGAAAACGATCCTATTAGAGCATAAATCAGATCATGTTGCTTCACCTACATAAAACCATTACACTTTAGAATAAAATCCAAAGTTCCTATCTATAAGCTGCAAGGGACCAGCATGCTCTGGCCCTTCTTTACATCTCCAAATTCATCTAGGACTCCTCGATCCCCAGTACCTCCACTGGTTTACCTTCTGTCCTTCCAATATGCCAGCCTCTTTCCTACCTCATTTGTGTGTGCTTTCCTCTCCACATGTAAATGTTTTCTCCATTGTCCCCTTGAGGCTACTTGTACTCATCTCAAATGTCATCTTCTCAGATGGACTTCCCTGATGATCTGATAAAAAGGAACCCTTAGCTAATACCACTGGAAACTCTCTAACTCCACAGTATTTTTACTACCTTTAGAACTTTTATCACAGTGGGTACTCATTTTGTGTATTTGTTTACTTATTTAGTAGTAACTGTGGTTCTTTGTGAGGAGGAACTTCTAAACCACTGCTATATCCACAGCACCCGGGCCAGTGCCTGGAACAGAGATACAGATTAAGTATTTAATAAATGAATAAGTGAATGCTTCTATCAAGACTTTCCCATTTTATGCAAAACAACATGATGTTTCACAATTATGCTCACAATCTCTTTATAAACATTTTGGTGAGATAGTTATAAGATCACACAGAATAGTTATAAGATCGCATAGAATAGAATGGGAGAGTGAGAGACTATGGGCTCTGAAAAACAAACTGAGTCTAGAGGGGAGGGGGGTGAGGGGATGGGTTAGCCTTGTGATGGGTATTAAAGAGGGCACATTCTGCATGGAGCACTGGGTGTTATGCACAAACAATGAATCATGGATCGCTACATCAAAAACTAATAATGTAATGTATGGTGATTAACATAACATAAAAAGAAAAAAGAAAAAAAAAAGAATAGAATGGGAGGGAACAGAAATAATGGGTTCTATAAAAGCGCCAGAGAATCATTGATTAGAGCTAAATCACCTGGTGATGGTTGTTTAAAAGAGTGTTTCTGGAATCTTGTACAAGAAACAAAACTGAAAACTAATAAATATGTGTAGGTAAAATGTCAACTTTATAAAACAATTGAGATATCATAAAAATGTCTTATCCCTTTAGGACCTAAATATTCCCAAGACAAACACGTATTTTTAAATGTTATTTATTCCTTTTTAAAGAATCTGATTCTGAGTTCCACTATGCATCACTAATCACCTAACTGGCTTGCAAGAGGGATTCTGGCTGAGGTTTGTGTGTCCTTGAACAGGGAAAATACCTCCTTTCTGATGATTCATTTTGAAAAGTGGGAAGAAATTCTCAAAATGGGCTGAGAACTGTTTTGGGGGAAAGAGAGGGCTGTGTTATAATTGCAGTCTTTTAATTTCCTTTTTACAGACAGAAATGTAAAGATGATTTTTAGAATTCCATTTGCTTCTCTCCCTTTCCACCCAAGCACGTGCCTATCAATTCCCCTTACTGAACATTGAGCTTTAAAGGGATGCAGGTGTTAAAGCATATTCATATGGAAAATGTTCCTCAAACATGGTCCTAAATTATACTTGGTGACCAATTGTGTGAATATTTATGGCAGAGTTTGCTCATCCATTAAAGGAAAGAGTATTTTTCCATTACAAGTCTTGTATCTTGATAAAACACTCACCACATTATATTCTGCCTTTCTAAAGGAATCCTCTGTTGGACAGTATATCTAGTACATATCTTTACCTTTACATTGTTATAAAATATGTTCAGGCATATAAACTGTTTTTTAGTTAACATTCCCTCTTGCTTTATTTTCTGTTTCACCTACACAAACTTCCATGAATGTATAAATGTCAGTTGATTATCTGGACAGGCTCAGCTGCATATGCAGCCATGGGTTTTTGTAAGTGATTAATTTTCAGCATGCTGAAGTTGTATCTAGTTTTCATAATGGTATAAAGCAAATATCTATTGAAAAGGAGGCAATAGGGGTGCCTAGGTGGCTCAGTCAGTTAAGTGTCTGCCTTCGGCTCAGGTCGTGATCCGGGGGTCCTGGGATCAAGCCCCACATCGGACTCCCTGCTCAGAGGGGAGTCTGCTTCTCCCTCTCCCCCTGCCTGCTGCTTCCCCTGCTTGTGCTCTCAGTCAAATAAATAAATAAAATCTTAAGAAAGAAAGAAAGAAAGAAAGAAAGAAAGAAAGAAAGAAAGAAAGAAAGAAAGAAAGAAAGAAAGA
>NW_023270839.1:23232433-23486590 GCF_011800145.1 Mirounga leonina | reverse complement strand
AGAAAGAAAGAAAGAAAGAAAGAAAGAAAGAAAGAAAGAAAGAAAGAGGGAGGGAGGGAGGGAGGGAGGGAGGGAGGGAGGGAGGGAGGAAGGAAGGAAGGAAGGAAGGAAGGAAGGAAGGAAGGAAGGAAGGAAGGAAGGAAGGAAGGAAGGAAGGAAGGAAGGAAGAAAGAAAAGGACGCAATATGGTAGCACCTGCTATTTCTGAAGGCAGCTATACCTTGGTGAACTCAGTCTAATTGCTATATATACGCATATACATACACAGAGTCGCTTATCTACCCATCTCTTCAAAAACTGTAACTAAATTGTTCAGGTCTGTAGTTGTTGTGACCTCCTAACTAGATAGCAAGTCTTCTTACAGAAAAACAACTAGGTAAAAAAAATCAGGGTGGGCTGGGGAGCTACCAAAAGCTGAGATGCAAGTCCTTAATTAAAATAGAAAACTTAATACATGGACTGCCACCTTGAATATTAGCATAAATATGTAATTAAATCAGAAAACTAACACCTGGGCCCTGTGGGGTCAAGAGTGGTTGAGTGGACCTGCCTGAGAAAAAACAGTACCAAATTCCAACCCTAAGGGTCAGCAGAAGGGCAAGAGACTAGTCATGGAGACAGTATTAGACCCCTATGTATATAATGGGAGAATCTTCCAGGTGTAGAGCTAGACACAGAACAGATTTGTGACAGTTATCTGAAAGGCTAAGAAAAAAACCCTTAGCCAAGTTCAGGAGGAACAGTATCTTCTGCAATTTGGTATGGCCCCCAACTAAATGATCTTTAACTGTGGGACCAAGTATATATCAAACTAAAGTTTTAATGTAACCCTGATTAGATCTGTACCTCAGTCTTAACTCTGTGCTTAATCTAACATTTTACTTTTCACATAAAAATCATATGGCCCATTACAAGCATCCTGTACCTGTTTTTGAATACAATTCCTAAATCACTGTTTAAAGACCTCCATTTCTCTGCCATTGAAGTTCTCCCAGTCTTGCAAAGTGTTTATTTCAATGAATAGGTTTTGTTTACTCTCCCAAAGATCTACCAATAATTCTTCCAAGAGTTTAAGCCTATAAATTAATAGTGATATTAGGCTTTGAAAAGGACCAAGCTATGCCAAGTCATGTGCCTATTTGGGGGGTGGGGAGCAGAGTAGAGGAAGGAGAATATCTTCATTCTTCAAACTATGGGATCTTAGCTCCCACTGAAGATGGGAAAATAAGGTCAATAATTTATATTTATCTAACCTATAATTATCAAAAATAATTTCTCATTCATGATCTCACTTGAAATCTCACACAAGTAAAAATATAACAAAGCCTTTTTTAAAACCTCCTTAAAAGATGTACAGTTACATTTATTTTCTTTCGTTGTATAGTTGGCAAAACTGCTACAGAGAATACAGGCCTTTTGGCCAGTGCGTGAGTGACTGTGACTCCAAACCCTATGTGCCCTCTTCCCAGCCCTGTTGTCTTTTTGCTACCCTTGGCTCCTCCTGATCTATTAACAGCCTAGGGCTAGGCTAAGGCTAAAAACTGTCTTAATGATTCCTTTCAAATTGGAGGCAACAAAGACAAAGGAAATATTGCACAAGAGAATGAAATGTTTTAGATTGTATTCCACTCCGGGCAGAGGATAAGAGACATGAACGTTGTCAAATATTGAGATGGCTGCTTCCCACCTCTGTCTTTGTCAATTGCTGGCAATAGCTAAGAAGAAAAGAATAAAAATTTAAGCAATATACACATTCCACCCTATCCCTAATGTTTCAGCTAGAAGCAGGAAGGAAATGAAGGTCTCTGTTAAGTAGAGAGGTAAAGTCCTACAGGAAGAGACCCAAAAGCATTTTGCCAAAAGAGTACATTGAGTTTTATCTCATTTTTGTTTTTGTTTTTTGTCCAAGACAGAATCATCTCATGATTTACAACAAAGGATGTCCTCTTCCTACCACAACAAGAAGCCAGAAAATGAGAAACAACACAAACTCTTTCTATAACATTTTTAATTTTACTTTTTAGTTTCGAGATAGAGATTTAAAAGAACTAGCATTGTCAGAAAGCAGGGGGAGGGAGAGAGATTCCTACAGTCTTTTTTTCCCCTCAGAAGTATAAGGTTCTTCTTAATTTCTCCAGTAGTACAGGGCTCTCAAAAGTACTTTCAGAACACAGTTCCAACATTTCTTTTCAGGCAGTTCTTAAGAATGTTGGAATGTGAACAACAACAACAACAAAAAACGTTGCTTCAACTGTAGTCTTCCCTCTGCATTTGGCCCACAAGCACTGCTGATGTTGCAGAATAAATACCAGCGACACCATGAGCAACTTGAAAAAAATTGTTCTTTTTGGACTGACAAAGTGATGTTATGCAAGACTTAATTGCATACACTTCTTTACACACAGAGAAACAGCACAATGGTCACAGAACCAAATCCAATGGATTGAACACATTGGGCATTCTAATTACAGAAAACTGGGCATTCTTACCATAATTGTTTATAATAACCATATCCACTGTGCTGCATTAAACCAGTTCTGATTTTAGGACTTAAGCAAACTAGACCCAGACACACACACTGATTTCCAACTCCCTATTGCCATTGTAGACTAAACAACTATTGGTCATTAATAAAACATCAAGATGAGATATAAATATACATATCCCCCCTCTCAAAGGTATCATGGCAAAGGCCCTTACACATAATAAAACTGTTCATTGCATCTCTTGGAAAGACACAGAGTGCAACCACTGTGCCTGTCTGGGACCTAGCAGTCCAGCTTTTACTAATCCAAACCTTAGGCCACTAAGCCAACTCTCATCACCAAGTGGTGAATTTAGGCCATTCTGATCAAAAAGACAAAAATGCACAATTGTAAGGGCAGACAGCCCAGAAGAAGGCCAAGAAAGCTCAGTTAAGATTTAGAACAAGAAAGAGAGTGAAAAGCTACATCAGAGCAGGAGGCTACCTAGGGTGGAAAGAGGATGCTCAGAGGCCAGTGTGATGAAGAGCATTGCTGGAGGAGCCTGATGAGTTCATGAGGGGGAAGGACTGGGCAGGCAAGGAGGCATCTATTCTGCCTCTATTACTGGCATGCTCACTCTCAGCTTTGATGCTGTAAACGGAAAAAAAAAGGCAACCACCAGGCTCCCAAATTAGACATTTTTCCAAGAATTGAGTTATTCTACTCCAAGATTGAATTCAGTAATCTCAGAGAGAGATGCAGGAAAATCAATTTCCTGATAAAGAAAAAATATCTCATCAAGAGCATTCTTGGGAGACAGACTGCATGGCCAAGCAAACGGGTCCCGATACAAAGGAAACAAAGATTGCCGAGCAACATGAAATGAATAGCAAATATTTAAATTGGTATATCCATCCACTCAGGAAATGGGGTTTTAATGAAAAAGCTATCAAAACTAATGATAAATATTTTCTCCATCTAAGTCCAGTCACCCTTCATTGCTCACCCTGTAGACAGGACCCAGACCCTGGCTTAAGCTGCCAGTCTACACGGAGCTATGGTTCACTACTCAAATAGTGCAAGGCTGTTTGCCCTCATTAGGTTTGTTTGTCTGTCTGTGTGCAAAGAAATACCAGACCTTCGAACCCCTGCAGTGTATGCAGCAAGCTAGCTCCCAGGTCAGATCTCAGGGCCCAGTTCATCAAATCCATGGTTTACAAGCTTTCATAAAGGTCCTAAATGCAATCATTGTTTCAAAAACTCATCTGCTTAAAATAAAAAAGGAAAACATTGCCAGGAACTGCTTAACGGAAAACAAAAACTCATTTGATATTTTTTTTTAACTTTTCCCATCAGCTGCCAAGTAAACTTATTAAGTTTTTGCTTTATGAGGAATCATGAAACATGTCCAAAAGCAATTTTATATAGCCAGTAGGTATCAACCAAATACACTGCTATTCACTTTTACAGGTGTTTTTTTCCCTACATCCCACTGTAAACCTTTCAAAAGGAAGATACCACATCTTTTATACACTCCTGTGTTTTCTGTCACAGTTCCCTGAACACAGTGGCCTTTCAATCAATGTTCAATGTTCAATCAATATTTCCAGGAGTGAAACACTGCATCTTCCAATCACACATTTATCTGTTTTACTAAAAATAACATGAATTATTTATCCATTTTAATGTGTTCTTCCTACACCATAGAAGAGATTTCTTCACAAATAAAAAGTAGAAATTTTGTATGATATGTGCTCACATACAAGATTTCTTTTACAGGGCTATCAACAGGTGGAACATAACAACTTGATTTCACAGGAGAATAGAGGCCAAAGTTTTGCTTACTATTGCATACTTTGTTTTGACTTGGGATAGAATGAGAGACAGAGCCAATATAGCTAAAGACTGATCTAGCTTCGACAGACATAATCAAACACAGCTAGAAGCCTATCATGATGTTAAGCTATTATCAAAAAATGATAATGGTAAAAATAACTTTCTAAAATAATGTCAAATGTGTGAGTGGTGGAAGGTATAGAAAGGAAATTATTTTTTTTTTAAATATTTTATTTATTTATTTGACAGAGAGAGACACAGCGAGAGAGGGAACACAAGCAGGGGGAGTGGGAGAGGGAGAAGCAGGCTCCCCGCAGAGCAGAGAGCCCGATGCGGGACTCGATCCCAGGACCCTGGGATCATGACCTGAGCCGAAGGCAGTCGCTTAACCAACTGAGCCACCCAGGCGCCCGAAAGGAAATTATTTAAAGACTCTACATATTGGGGGGACAGTAGAGTGGCCTGTAAGGCAGAGTTAAGTGTTTAAGAGTAAAGATATCAGTTTAAAAGGAAGGGATTCCTATTCCCTAAAACTCTCATTGAAAGAAAACCAGGACAAATACGTCAAATAAAGGCAATTGGTTAGGAGAGGAGAAAAGGATAAAACAGACAACAATACGGGCTCAATACCATCTCCAATCAGGTTTCCCCTCTATCGTAGATACCATCTGTGAGTGAGAGTCCCATGCTAGATTTCTTAGCCTCCATCCTCAGTCCTCATTTCATGGGAATGGGTTTGGGAATCATGTGTGTGAGGGCGCTGGAGAAGATAATGAGGCTTCAGATAACCAACGTAAGACCTTGGGCACCAGCTCAGCTTTTTTCCCTGGCTGTAAGACGTGACGCGGTATGTGAGATAAAGAGGGGTTAAGGAAGAGGGTTGGCAAAAGCTGGAGCAATTTCCGGGTCACCTTTGGTGTAACTCTGTATTTTTATTTGTGGTACTTAGGAAATGTAGCTAGAGAATAAGGAAGGATTTGTAAGGTGTAGGGACACATTGTTGAGTGAATGGATGGACTGTCACAATATCCTGGATGGGTCTCTACTGTAAGAACTTTCACACTGCATTACTCTTTTCACTGGCTCTCCTCTCCATGAGGACAGACACCCTCTCTTGTCTGTTTCACAGCAATAGTGCTTGACTTAAATAAAATGTTTAATCATTTAAGTCATTTATTTCAATTCATGAATTTATTTGCATTATTGTGACCAGAAGGCTCTGGGATCACGAGAAATATTTGAAAGTGGTGGACACAAGTTTCGGGATGAAGGTAATAGCTTATAAACAAAAAATACCTTAATGTGGATAATATTAGAGGTGCCTGTGCTCTCTGGCTATTTTAGGAAAGAGTTAAAGGGAGAATACTCTAAATTATGCAATTGTATTAGTCAGGTTTGCCTTGCTAACAAACAATCCCCATACAAAATACAGGTTTATTGCTCATTCATGTTACAAGTTGGACATAATTTGGCTATGGCTCTCCTCTACCTGCCTCATTCCAGAACTAAAGAAGCAGCCCAAATCTGAAACACGCAGAGGGAAAGAGCAAAAGTCACGGTGGCAGAAACACAGTGCCTCTAAAAGCTTCTGCACAGAAGTGGTGTTGGTCACAACCATTCACATTCCATTGGTTAAAGCAAATAATTTGCCAAACCTCAAAGTCAATAAAGGTAGGAATAAATAGTCCTCTTACAGGAAACTGGAGAGTACATAATTGCAAACAGTAATATATCTACTACAAGATACTTCTATAAGATATGAAAAAAGACTATGAGGTTCCCTTGGCTTCCTGGATCCCAAATGGGACCATGGCCAAAGAAGGGTTCATTTTACTACTACAGCCATCCAGGTCCATAAAGTTTGTATCTGAGTACCAAAAAGGCCAATGGAAGATCAGTCCTAGTCACTGGGAACCACAATGCCCTCCTGTTTCTTTTGAGTCAAGACAGAATCATCATTAAGTAAATTCACGGATCTCTGGCTTCAGAAAATGCTGCAGGTCACCACTCAGAGTGCATACCTTCTCAATGATCGATTCCTCTGGTGGTTTTACTCTGAAATGTGAAAATGGGGAAAGCATTGGGCACAGTAAGTATCTGAGTTCCAGGAGTGAGTTCCTTCCAAATTTCTACTCCAACCTTGTGTGTAAATATTACCTACATGGGACAACTGCTGAAGTTTGTAACTAACCAAAGGCAATTGACAAATTTTGTGCTTTGAAGTTCTAAAGTATTTATTACAAATGACTCGCAGTATCATGACATCTAAGCACTGCATGTTTTCAAAGACATGGAGATAATGAATCAATGCTCCAGTATTCGATGATTCAATGACTTGTGAAGTGTTTCGATCTAAATTTTTAGGAATTACCTCTTTAATGTGGCATCAAAAAACTATCTTGAACCTGAATTATTGTGTGGTTAGACCTAGTTCTTAATATGAAGAATATTATGCTGTGGTCCTTTCTCCCAAGGCTCTGAGTGAAAATGTAAAACAGGGGCACCTGGGTGGCTCAGTTGTTAAGCGTCTGCCTTCGGCTCAGGTCATGATCCCAAGGTCCCTGAGATTGAGCCCCATATCTGCTCAGCAGAAAGCCTGCTTCTCCCTCTCCCACTACCCCTGCTTGTGTTCCCTCTCTTGCAGTCTTCCTCTCTGTCAAATAAACAAATAAAATCTTTAAAAAAAAAAAAAAGAAAATGTAAAACAAATGGAACAAATGTTTTACTTACTCTCTGTACATGTGTGAGTGTGTATGTTTTTGTTTTTCTGGTCCCACATATTGGCTACATGTATTGGAAAGAAGAAGACTAATGGAAGTGTTAATTCATGAAGGTGTGGTCATTTTTATTACCTTATATTGATGTCTCAGTCACTTGTTCAAATAAGTGAAGCATCACTAGCATGGTAGAAAGAGTATTCAATTTAAATTTGAATACATAATATATAAATATAATATGTATTTATATGTAAATGCAAACTTATAAATATATATTCAAATACACAGTATGTTATATATTTATATTTACTAAACATAAATCATGTCCAGTGACACATATATAATTTGTATCTATTTAATTTAATTTTAGATTTTAAAATGTTTTTATTATTATTAATGAAAAGACGTATCGTTTACATTTCAAGCATGTTATTCTTCTATTTACGTAGAACTGGACAATTTTCAATCTCTCAGTTTCTCCATCTCTCTTTCATCGATGGACTGGAAGTTAAGTGAAACATTCTCATTTTACTTACATGAGAATATTGCATTATTTTCAAATCTGGATTAGTGCTTGACATGCTAAAGGTGACATAATGACCCCAGTGAGCTTTGGGATTATAGCTTTGGTTGCAATTTTTGCTTTTTCTGCAATTACTGTTATGTATACACCTTAACCTGAGGTGTGAATGTACTCTTGTATTTCTTAGATGAAAAATACCTATGTCAAATAGGCAGCATGTTGTAGACATATTGCAGAGGTTCTAAAGAGAAAGTCATTTCTTAACCAAGATCATGAGGAGATTTTTCTTTACTTTTGGGTTATTGTGCTGCCCTTTCCTTTTACACTCAGCTAATGTATCTGAGAGAAGTCTGTCTTTCCCAGACAATTATTTCATTCCTCCCAGGACAAAGCTATAGTGGCCCACCTTCTAAGGATCAGCCTGCCACCATCAACACTCCCAGGATTGACTACGGAGAGGGATGGGTATCTAGAATGTGTGGGGCTGGGGCCTGAATGCTGGCATTCCATTTCTTCTCTTATCTTTGTACCTGTACCCAATGCCCAGGTTACCCCCTCCCAAGGTTTTATTTATTTATTTATGTGTTTGTTTATCTATTTATTTACTTGCACCTCTATACTATTAGTATTTCCTGTGAGATCCAGCCTCCTGCTTTGTGCTTCTGAAGTTTCTGCAGGGTTGAACACACCCAGCTGTTTCATCTACCTCTACAGAAACAATATCGTCATCCCAAGGGAGAACTGCCATTTCACAACCACTCTAGCTTTCCCCGAAGCCACACTTTTTTCCTTTCACTCAACATTTAATCCCCTTGGCTCTTTGTTGCCACACTGCTTTAGAAGAAAAATTAGATTATAATATAAATACTGAAAAACCAATGTTCTAAACTGAATTTAACTCACTTTTTTAACGTTCACTTTGGAATGATCTGTTTGTGCCCTAAAATAAATCCTCTCTGACATTAGATTCTCATTTAATATTCACCTTGGTTGAAGCTTCTGGGTCTCCATCTCTCTCCAACCTCCCTCCCTTCAACTCTTGGTTGCCCAGCAACCTCAAACAGCTGGTTGCCCAAACTGGAAAAGTAAATGGGATTAACTCTGGAGGGAACTAACTGAAGGAAGCATCAGTATGCTCCCAATCAGAATTCTTTCAATACTAGCTGATTAAGTTGCGCTTTGCTGTCCTAAGTAAGAATGTGGACTGTGGAGTGTACAGGTGGAAGTATTGTCACAGATTGAAGACACACAGCAATGGTGACAGCAACTACTTACTATATAATAGCATTTAACAGGCCATAGTCCTCTACCTGCAAAAAGGGGTAAAGTTATATTACAAGACTTTTGCCCACTTTTCCTCTCGTTCCTGTATTCATGCATGAATTCATATATTCATCCACTCACTCCCTTATCCAATCCGGTTACGTATTTATTGAGAGACAGCAGGCTACTACAGAAATTCTATGGACTTAGGGGTGAACCTGACATTGGTTTCAATCCTAACTCTATCACTTTCTAGCTGACAATGAACTAATTTTCTTAAATTCTCTAGGTCTTCATTTCAACATTGGTAAAATCAAGTTATCAAAACCTACCTCAAAGAGATATTCTGAGGATTAAGATGGAACATGCAAAACAACCACTATAGTGATTTGGCCAGATTAGATCTTCCACTAATTCACTTTCTCTTCTACTACATGACATCAGAATGTGGGAGAAAAATTGGAGGTGTGTTAGCTAGTTTGTGGCTGTATTTCAAGCATAAAGCCAAGACAAGAATGGAATTTTATCAGTAGTCATTAAGAGGACTGGGCAGATATGAGACATCTTTTAATGAACAGAATAGGGTGAAAGATACATCAGTAGAAATTGTCAAAGGAACGTCCAATGTTTTGAGACTGGATAATCTCAGAGAATGGTGGTGTCATTAAGGAACTAGCAGCCAAGGAAAGGAGGTTAGTCTGTCAAACAATTTAGGTTTAAGTACTGGAGGCAGAGCTGACCCTGGGTAGAACAATGAAGGGCATCACCTTGACTTCTATTTGCCTTGTTTCCACTCTGCTCTCAGACACAGCTAACTAGAACAATGGAAAAGGAAGGGGTAGGTGAAGAAACAGTTGTATTCAGCTGGAGTTAAAATAACCTAGGCTGCTTATATGAGCTAGAACTCTGACAAACAAAGATTTAACATCAGGCTTTTAAACAATTTTCAAGATTCTTTTTCTCAGAGCAAAAAAAAAAAAAAAATGACAACTCCTTTCTAGACCAATTCATGTAGGCCATATATAGCCCCTAGAACTTCTGTGTGCTGGGAAACTTCCTCAGGGTATGGGGCTCCAGAATGTCTGTACACAGGAAGCACCCACTCAGAACCCATGTTCTCATGTTCTCTGCTGGTCAGATGAGTGGATTTGGGGACTGGATAAGGAACCATGAAGGCCAGACTAGTCCAATCCAGAGTTTTAAAGTTTAGACAAGTCCTTTTAGGGACATGTATTCTGAGTGAGGCACCAATGCTGATATGTAGTATGGAATGATGTAGCCGTGAATAAGCCCAGCATGGCTGTTGTTTATTATCACTCATAAAAGTGATCATAAAAACTGCTTCTTTTTGAAAATGGTCATCCAATGAGCTACAAAGTGTTAGTAAAAATTAGAGAGGTAGTTAATAGGAAAAGGATAACCTGAAGTGTAAAGTTAGGATAGAAATGAGATTGGAAAAAAAGGCAGGAACCTGTGCAATGATTTTCCCATTTGCAAATTCGGAGATGCTTGAAGGACTACTGAAAGAGTGATAAGGTGTGCAGGAGTGGCTACCTGATAATTTTATTCCTCAGGATGAGTGATGCTTTTTGCAATTCTTCTCTTATTTACCCTTCAAAAATGCCCTAGTTAAGTCTATCCACTTTTCATCTGAATAATAATAATATAAAAAGTTCTATGGGGGACGGGGTGGCGATAATATGCAACATAGATTTCAAGAGGTGTGCACAGTTTCAGGATCTGCCCTTGTAGTAGGATGTCCTGTTACTTTCTCTTTCCCCCCTTTTTTTTCTTTTTTGAACATCTATAATCTCCCAAATGTTTTCCTGTATAAATAAAAAAAATGTGAACTCCTCTCCAATACAGTAAGAAGCAAGATTTGTTACCCGTATTCTTTTTCTTCTACCAAAGACAGAGGCCATCTTTGTAATCTGTCCCTGCTGGAGATTATATATTTCTTCCACTCTGAATCAGTCACTGGAAAAATAGAAAAGTTAAAAAAAAAAGAAGGCAGAAAATAGGGATGTTTAAACTATACAGAATAAATAAATTATTCAGTAATATTAGCCTCTCAACTACCTGCAAAGCTTTCTTTGTAGCTGGCCTTGTGAGAGAAAAGGTGTTTATCATTTATTTAATACACATGGCTGCAGCCTAAGGAAGAAAAGTTTAAAAGTAATGTCAACAGGCAAAGGATCACACTAGGAGTCATCGAACTCACCTTGCATTCCTCCCTGAGGCAGAGCAGACGTGAATTCATTCAGGGCCATTCTATTATTCATGCAAAGAACTGTCTATCACAAATGCAATATGAAAAGGAGGTGCACCCCATGAGAGGCAATGAAATATCATCTCTAATAACTGGCAGTTTAATTCCAAGATTTCAAGACTGCTCATTTAAAAGTACCTGAAGCAAAGTTCTAAAGCACAGAATGATAAAGGAAATCATTGTTGTTATACTTTAAGAAACCATGTTTTATGTCTGCTAGAAAATACAAGAAATTGGGTTAAGAGGAAGATATGAAAAATAATGCAAAAACCAACAATGGAAAGTCATGGCAGCCAGTGCCTCAGAGTAAGAAATTTTTATAACTCTGGAATACATTCACTAGGATATAGTCTTTGTAATCATCTTGGAAAACTGGTCTTATTCTTCTCTAATCATAGAGCAACTGGAAAAGAAGTCACAAAACTTACAGCAGACTCTAGAATTTACAGGAGAACCTAGATCTTGAAGCATAACCATTTTTACCTGCTGAAAGACTAACAGCATTGCTGACTCATATAACTAGAAAGGACCATAGGAATCACCCATTATAATAAACTTTTACAAGTGGTTAAGAAACTGAGACACAGTGACAGACATAAGACCAGAACTGTAGACTCAACATAACCTGGTATTCTTTCTACCAAACTCCATAAATGTTTAAAATTATACTAAAAGTAGAAGGGGTAGGAAAAATGGTGGAGGAGTACGGGACCCTATTCCAACCGGTCCCGGAATTGAACTGGATATCTACCAAACCACTCTAAACACCCACGAAATCAGCCTGAAATGTAAGAAGATAGATCTGGATCTCTACAAACAGAATATCACAGGCAGTTGGTTTCGAGGTATGAAGTGGGGAGCCGTGATTCCAAGGGCACATATCCGAAGATAAATGGAAAGGGGAGGGAACTGCCATAAGTGCTGGCCTTGGGAAGGTGAAATAACATAGGAGCGCAAAAGCCTCCCGTGCTGGGGACAGGGCAAAGACTTGCAGACTGGTAGCGACAGGAAAAGGACTTTATGGCAGCTCCCAGGACTGAAACCTGGAGCAGTGGGGCCGCACGTGCAAACTGGGGGCACCTGGAGGTTTTAGAAGCACAAAGGGCAGAGACTTGTCCCAACCTGGAGGTGAGGACTAGGAGCTCTGCTGAGGGGCGCACAACCCAGGATGCTTCAGTTTATAGCAGCACAGACAGAAATGGAGGTAGTGTGGCCTGGAAAGCTCACTGAAGAACAGACTGCGATCTCTCTGCCCTGAGGCAGAGGGTTGGAAACAATCTCTTCTGTTCTGACTCTTGGAAGAGACACGGAAAGCCACCAGGGAAAGCCACCAGAAAACAAAAGCCCCAAAAAACCAGTTTTCACTGAGCCCATCCCCCCCATAGGGAGCAGGGCAACTTTGCCTAAACAGGGTTGCCTGAGTAACAGTGTAGCAGGCCCCTCCCCCAGAAGACAGGCTGGGAGAACAAGAGACCAGCAACCCTAAGGTCCCTCTAAAACAGGTGCATCTTGCTTGGGTTGTGGTCAATAATTTGGTCTCTGTACATTCCCTCAACCACCCCTCAACAGCAGGATTAGGAGGAGGAACCCCCAAAATAGGAAAGACTCAGACTGTGATCTGCCACAGACTTACAAATGGGTACAGATATAACCAAGATGTCAGAAATGGAATTCAGGGAAGCAACTGTGAAGACAATAGCTAGAATGGAGAAATCAATTAATGGCAACATAGAGTTTCTAAGGGCAGAAATGAAAGCTGAACTGGCAGAACTTAAAAATGCTATCAGTGAGATCCAATCTAATCTAGATAATCTAACAGCTAGAGTAAGCAAGGCAGAAGAACAAATTAGTGACCTAGAAGACCAACTGATAGAAAAGGAGAATAAATAGGAGGCCAGGGAGAAACAACTCAAAATCTATGAAAACAAAATCAGAGAAATAAGTGACACCATGAACCATTCCAATGTCAGAATTATTGGGATCCCTGAGGGGGTGGAGAGAGAGAGGACTAGAAGATATATTTGAGCAAATTATAGCTGAGAACTTCCCTAATCTGGGGAATGAAACAAACATTCGCATCTTAGAGGCAGAGAGGACCCCTCCCAAGATCAAGGAAAACAGGCCAACACCCCAGCATGTAATAGTAAAACTCGCAAATCTTAGAACCAAGAAAACCATCTTAAGGGCAGTTAGGGGGAAGAGATTCCTTATGTACAGAGGGAGGAACATCAGAATAATGTCAGACCTATCCACAGAGACCTGGCAAGCCAGAAAGGCCTGGCAAGACATGTTCAGGGTACTAAACGAGAAGAACATGCAGCCAAGAATACTTTATCTGGCAAGGCTGTCATTTAGAATGGATGGAGAGATGCAGAGCTTCCAAGACCGGCAGAAACTGAAAGAATATGTGACCACTAAGCTGGCCCTGCAAGAAATATTAAGGGGGGGTTCTATAAAAGGAGAAAGACCCCAAGACTGATATAGAACAGAAATTTACAGAGACAATCTATAGAAACAATGTCTTCACAGGCAACATGATGATAATAAATTCATATCTTTCAATAATCACTCTCAACGTGAATTATGAATGAAAGGGGAGAGATCACGACTAACAGCAAGGAAATAGAAACAATTATTAGAAATTATTATCAACAACTATATGCCAATAAACTGAGCAATCTGGATGAAATGGATGCCTTCCTGGATACCTATAAACTGCCAAGACTGAAACAGGAAGAAACTGACAACCTGAATAGGCCAATAACCAGTAATGAGATTGAAGCAGTGATCAAAAACCTCCCAAAAAACAAGAGTCCAGCGCCTGATGCATTCCCTGGGGAATTCTACCAAATATTCAAAGAGGAAATAATTCCTACTCTCCGGAAGCTATTTCAAAAAATAGAAACAGAAGGAAAGCTTCCAGACTCATTCTATGAGGCCAGCATTACCTTAATCCTCAAACCAGGCAAAGACCCCATCAAAAAGGAGAATTTCAGACTGATACCCCTGATGAATATGGAGTCCAAAATTCTCAAAAAAAATCCTAGCTAATAGGATCCAACGATATATTAAAAGGATCATCCACCATGACCATGTGGGATTTATCCCCAGGATGCAAGTTTGGTTCAACATTCGCAAATCAATGTGATAGAACACATCAATAAGAGGAGAGAGAAGAACTACATGGTCCTCTCAATTGATGTAGAAAAAGTATTTGACAAAATACAACATCCTTTCCTGATTAAAACTCTTCAGAGTATAGGGATAGAGGGAACATTCCTCAAGTTCATAAAATCCATCTATGAAAAACCCACAGTGAATATCATCCTCAGTGGGGAAAAGCTGAGAGCCTTTCCCTTAAGATAGGAACACGTCAAGGATGCCCACTCTCACCACTATTGTTCAACATAGTACTACAAGTCCTAGCAATAGCAATCAGAAAACAAAAAGAAGAAAAACGTATTCAAATTGGCAAAGAAGTCAAACTCTCTTTTCACAGATGACGTGATACTTTATGTGGAAAACCCAAAAGACTCCACCCCCTAATTGCTAGAACTCACACAGCAATTCAGTAATGTGGCAGGATACAAAATCAATGCACAGAAATCAGCTGCTTTCTTATACACTAACAATGCAACTGTAGAAAGAGAAATTAGAGAAACGATTCCATTTACAATAGCACCAAAAACCATAAGATACCTCAGAATAAACCTAACCAAAGAGGTAAAGGATCTATACTCTAGGAACTACAGAACACTCATGAAAAAAACTGAAGAAGACACAAAAAGATGGAAAAACATTCCTTGGTCATGGATCGGAAGAATAAACATTGTTAAAATGTCTATGCTACCCAGAGCAATCTATACCTTCAACGCCATCCTGATCAAAGTTCCAATGACATTTTTCAAAGTGCTGGAACAAACAATCCTAAAATTTGTATGGAATCAGAAAAGACCCTGAATCACCAAGGAAATGTTGAAAAAGAAAAACAAAGCTGGAGGCATCATGTTGCCCAATTTCAAGCTATATTACAAAACAGCATGGTACTGGCACAAAAACAGACACATAGATCAATGGAACCGAATAGAGAGCCCAGATATGGACCCTCAATTCTATGGTCAACTAATTTTCGACAAAGCAGGAAAAAATATCCAATGTAAAAAAGACAGTCTCTTCAATAAATGGTGCTGAGAAAATTGGACAGCTATATACAGAAGAACAAAACTTGACCATTCTCTAACACCATACAAAAAGATAAACTCAAAATGGATGAAAGACCTCAATATGAGACAGGAATCCATGAAAATCCTAGAGAAGAACATAGGCAGTAACCTCTTTGACATCGGCCACAGCAACTTCTTTCAAGATACATCTCTAAAGGCTAGTGGTACAAAAGCAAAAATGAACTTTTGGGACTTCATCAAGATAAAAAGCTTCTGCACAGCAAAAGAAACAGTCAACAAAACAAAGAGGCAACCCAGAGAATGGGAGAAGATATTTGCAAATGACACTACAGATAAAGGGCTGGTATCCAAGATCTATAAAGAACTTCTCAAACTCAACACCCAAAAAAACAAATAATCAAGTCAAAAAATGGGCAGAAGACCTGAACAGACACTTCTCCGAAGAAGACATACAAATGGCTAACAGACACATGAAAAAATGTTCATCATCAATAGCCATCAGGGAAATTCAAATCAAAACCACACTGAGAAACCACCTTACACCAGTTAGAATGGCAAAAATTGACAAGGCAAGAAACAACAAATGTTGGAGAGGTTGTGAAGAAAGGGAAACCTTCTTATACTGTTGGCGGGAATGCAAGTTGGTACAGCCACCTTGGAAAACAGTGTGGAGGTGCCTCAAAAAATTAAAAATAGAGCTACCCTATGACTCAGCAATTACACTCCTGGGTATTTACCCCAAAGACAAAGATGTAGTGAAAAGAAGGGCCATATGCACCCCAATGTTCATAGCAGCAATGTCCGCAATAGCCAAACTGTGGAAAGAGCCGAGATACCCTTCAACAGATGAATGGATAAAGAAGATGTGGTCTATATATACAATGGAATATTACTCAGCCATGAGAAAGGATGAATATCCAACTTCCACATCAACGTGGATGGGACCGGAGGAGATTATAGTAAGTGAAATAAGTCAAGCAGAGAAAATCAATTATCATATGGTTTCACGTATTTGTGGAACATAAGGAATAGCACAGAGGACATTAGGAGAAGGAAGGGAAAAATGAAGGGGGGGAAATTGGAGGGAGAGATGAACCATGAGAGACTATGGACTCTGAGAAACAAACTGAGGGTATTAGAGGGGAGGGAGGTAGGGGGATGGGTTAGCCCAGTGATGGGTATTGAGGGCACATACTGCATGGAGCACTGGGTGTTATATGGAAACAATGAAGCGTGGATCACTACATCAATGTTGACTCACACACCTGTACCTCTGAAACAAATAATACATTATATGTTAAAAAAAAAAAGAAGAAGAAGAAGATAGCAGGAGAGGAAGAATGAAGGGGGGGAAATCAGAGGGGGAGACGAACCATGAGACTATGGACTCTGAAGAACAAACTGAGGGTTCTAGAGGGGAGGGGGGTGGGAGGATGGGTTAGCCTGGTGATGGGTATTAAAGAGGGCACGTTCTGCATGGAGCACTGGGTGTTATACACACACAATGAATCATGGAACACTACATCAAAAACTAATGATGTAATGTATGGTGATTAACATAACATAATAAAAAAAGAAAAATAAACTAATGTATGGTGACTCACGTAACATAATAAAATAAAATTTAAAAAAAACTAGTGATGTATGTTGACTAACATAACACAGTAAAATAAAATTTTAAAAAATAAAAAATAAAAATAAAATTATACTAAAAATGATATGTTAATAGTGTTTAAATTTCCATTTTATAAACATTCTCAAACCCCTTTACATCTATAATGCTATATGCCCTGCTTAATGGATGCCTCTTATTTTTGCACTAAAGAAGGAGAATAACTGTCTAACACCCCTGAACTGGATGTGTTGTGGTGGTTTGGGGGGCAATAGATAGGTTTGTGGGGTTCCTAGGGTCAAGCCTCTATAGGAAAACCAAAATTAGAGCAATGGGTAGAGATGATAATAGAAAAGGAAGCCAAAGCCCACTCAACCTAGGAAAGGAGTTAAAAATAGGAGGTCAAACAGAAACCAGGGCTATGGACCCAGGACTTCCTGTCCCAGGGAGACAAGTGCAGGAGCAGCAGCAGATGTAATCAGGACCCCGTCTGGGGCAAGAGCCTGGAGCAGATGCTGTCTATGAATGGTCTGTATGTGCCAGCTGTGGCAGGGTGAGTGGGTGGGCTGATTATGATTAAATACAGGATTGAGACAGGCTCACACATACGGGAAATGTGAAGCTGGTTTGCTTGCTGTATTTCTGGTCTAGCCCCAAATTTTCTCCAGCTGGACACTTCTAGCATAGTGGGAAAGCATAAGCAACAACCAGAACCTCAGCCCACCCACTACTAATGAGGCTTGGCTTTCTTCTTAGAGTCAATTAGACCCCAAGTGTGCCTCTGACCACTTCCAACAGAATGTGATTCATTGAATTTAGGAATTTGTAAGTGAAGAAAATGAGAGTATGGGAAGAAAAGTAGCAGAGATTGAGTGAGAGAAGACAGATGTGAGCTATATGTAAACACCAAAGTCTCCAACTGAAAGTCAAAGAACAATTCAACCAATGAACCAGTCTTTGCCTACAGTCCACAATGCCGAACAACTGACTCTTGTGATGCCACAGCCCCCATAGGTGTTTAAATTTAGTGATTCAGGACAGGGCACGTGCTTGAGTGAAAACACACACACACACAAACAGACACTTTTCCTCCCACCAATTTTGCTCAGTGTGTCTGGGAAACAACCACATTCCAGGTCCTACCATTTTGGGATGTAGAAGGCTTCAGAATGTAGGACAAAAAGAGATGGGGATAGGGTAGAATATGGAGCACTGCTGTTCCTCAAATGTAAGAAAGGAAACTGTTGTGGAGGATTTTCTCTCATTTTGGCCTCTGAGAAACCAGGACTAAAAGTCACTTTGCGCTCTAGAAATTTCAGATCCTATTATGTTCAACAGCAGGGAATCATGGTGAATAAACAGAGAGGGTAGGACAGTAAGGATTTGAGAAGGGCTGAGGAATGCAAGGAGGAGGGAGCAAAATGGACAGAGAAATAGCTTAAAGAGAGGACTTAGGAGAGAGATCACATAAAAGGTGTAGTCTACTGCCCAACAGCACTAATATAAGTCCCCCCAGAAATGAAAGACATGGCTGGAAACTTGGAGCTGAACTGGGAAACAATGGGGTAGGAAAGATATGGACAAGAATCCATAACATCATCTACCTTGAAAGTTGCCAGGAAAGTATCTGACAGAGTGTCTGTCACATAATAGATTCTCAAAACATGTTAGCACCTTTCCTTTCATAAAATTTCCTTGAGTACTCTTGGTGATGGGTGGGTCATGACAAGGAGGGTTTCTGGGGAGTTGATAATGTTCCTAACAATGATTGTTAGGATTGTAATCCTATCTCAAAATTAGTCAATGCCCTGTTTTTAGGGAGAACATAGACATGCATATGCACACATGCATTCTTTGCGTTTAAAGAGCAGGGCACTAAGCACGTTATTATCATGTATTTTATAGTAACAAGGATAGATGTAACTCTTCCATGGCAGGCAGTATGGTATTATAATGGAGAAAGGATAGGGTCTACTGTTAGAGCTGAATTAAACCATCAATCAGCTACTCACTTGTTCTCTAATTGGCATAAACTTCTATGTGCTTTAATGCCCTTGCTTGTAAAGTGGGAATAAAAATACATACAGCATGTATTGTGAAAATTTAAAGAAATCATAAATGGTATATACCAATAGTGACTGTTAATAAAAACATTAATTTCATTTTCACTTTCTCAGTCAGCTTATACATGTATAGATATATATCAATTTTGTGACATAATCATAAGTGCACTTTTCAAGGGTTTTGCATCTCTTGTTCACAGAAAATGGCAGGTGACCTTTAAACCAAGTCCTGTCTCTGCAACACACAAGTTGTTAGTATTATTTCTTCTCATTGGACAACCACTACCATGGTTTTTGAGGTTGGATATTGATGTATTCTGTTAGTGTTTCCTTTGCCTATTTTGCTTATAGTTAGTCAACTGCACTTAGCATATGTAGCCTGACTCATTCTCATTCATGTCTGCAAACCTCACTGCCCTCCCCAGTAGATCTAAACTACAACTTCAGTGCTGGTGTATTAAGTGCATTCACAGGCCAGTTTGGAGAACTGCCCTTCTATTAGAAATTAGGTACAGTCAGCTAATGAATGGTTCCCCTTCTTCATAGACAAATCCATTTGCTGGGACACTGGAACATCTTCAAACTTCCTGACTGACATAGATGATCCAAAGTGAGGTGATGGAATATTAGGGAACTCAGCTATGCAGAGATGGCGAGGCAGAGATGGAAGAGATGAGACAAGAAATGAAGGTTCACTTCTCTACTTAAACTCTTCCTCCTGTGCTTTCCCTACAACTTCTGTATCTTCATAACAGTCCCATTACCTAATTTCTCATCCCATTTTCTTTTCATACATCATACTCTCTCTCCCTGATTCTCAGATTCCTTTTCAATTTTCCTTAGTTTTATGTTTCTCTTTCTCTATCAATCCAGATTTCATATTATATATTTACTGAGCCCATAAGCAGAACTCATGCCCCAGAGGAACATCCTGAAAAATTAAATTCACTGTATTCAACTTATTTTGAAATTAATATGAAAGCAAGTGAACCAAAATTTCATTTCTTTGTATACTGCTTAATGAACCTACATTTTGGCAGACATGAAAGCTTCTTTCAGTGCTTTCCCCTCCTTCTTTTAAAGGCTTTTTAAAAAGTAGCTTTATGGGCAAGTTTCAGGAGGGGGGTGACCATGGAATTTTGATACTATAAACCTTCCCTTTTCTCTCAAATCTCAAGCTTCCCTTCTTTTGCTGAGCATCTTAAACAAGCAGGCGGATGTTTTTCCTCTTTTATTTTTTAATTGCTTATGTTGATGTGCAAGACAACATTTTCAATGAGATGCAAACGGAGTTGCCCACACAGTAATAATGGGGGCTTTGTGGGCTGCTCAGCATGTGCTATGTTTCTCTGAAGCCTTTAGGTCCTTATCCCCAGCTCTACAAAGGGGTCAGTACATTTCGGCTTCCCTCCCTCCCATACCAAAGAGATGCTCTGACTGTGAGAAAAACAGCAGGTAGAATAGCCAATAACAGAGTTTCCCCTACCCCCACTATGCATATCACTTCTTTTCCACAGACAGTCAATTATTACATTTTAAATAATCAGTTGTACTTTATGAGGATTTAATGCAATGCTCCCATGATATGGTAAACCAGAGCTGACTGAAAGAGCTATTTCACTCAAAGATTTTTGCTATTCAATTAGCTTTTCCTCTTAATACATCCTGATAGCTACTGTGATTAGAAAAAATAACATTCACTGATTTACACCTGAATGACATATAAAAGGTTGCTAAGTGCTTTGGAAGTATAACAGGATTATTTTTGATGTGGGAGTAATATATTTTCTAAGGACAGAATTCTGGCTAAAGTCTACAGAGAATGAACAAATAGAAATTACCAGTCTTGATTTAGTGTTATTCTAAAGGCCAACTATTCATTTAGGTATTTAGGTAAGGATTTTTGCTCTCTATATAACTTTCGACAGCGTTTATTCAACAGGCAGCACAGACTGTTGATATCTATCCTTTCTCAGGTTTTCTTCACATAAATTATAAGTGCCAAACCCAGGAAATCTCTATGAAAATTAATGCTATGGGAGAAGAGTGCAGATGTTGTCTGGGTAACAGACTTGGGCACTGTAAGTACTAGAGACTTCTGTGGGCCTATTTTCTTAAGGCAGGACAAAAGAGGGTCCCCCTTTAGAAGGGTTAGCTCACTCTTGAGGCATTAAAATTGGAAATGAAGGGTGAAACTAAGGACACATTTTCCCTTAGAATTCCCCAGAAGACTCACAGCAATGGTACTTCCACAAATTAGTGAATAAACAATGATATAAATAAGAACAAACTTAAAAGATCCTCAACCACGCAGGAGGACTAAGGAAGGTCATGTTCTGGCAGGCTTGGATATTGCTGAGACCTTGAGAAAAAAGGAATTCACCCAAATTTATAGTATGATAGGGGAAGTCAAGTAGCAAGTTCTTGGCTTGGCCTGATATTTTTAAGATGCTTTTAAAATTCCAATCTGACATTTAGGTCTTTAATCCATTTTGAATTGTATTTGTGTATGGTGTAAGAAAGTGGTCCAGTTTCAGTCTTTTGCATGTGGCTGTCCAGTTTTCCCAACACCATTTGTTGAAGAGACTTTCTCCCATTGGATATTCTTTCCAGCTTTGTCAAAGATTAATTGACCATATAATTGTGGGTTTATTTCTGGGTTTTCTATTCTGTTCCATTGATCTATATGTCTATTTTTGTGCCAGTACCATACTGTTTTATAGCAGTATTATTTACAATAGCCAAATTACGGGAACATCTCAAGTGTCCATCGATAGATGAATTGATAAAGAAGATATGGTGTATATATACAATGGAATATTATTCAGCCATAAAAACAAATCTTGCCATTTGCAATGACATGGATGGAGCTAGAGAGTATAATGCTAAGTGAAATAAGTCAGTCAGAGAATGACAAATACCATATGATTTCACTCATGTGTGGAATTTTAGAAATAAAACAAAGGAGCAAAGGAAAAAAAGAGAAACAAGCCAAGAAACAGACTCTTAATTATTGAGAACAAATTGATATTACCGGAGGCGGGGGGAATGAGTGAAATAGGTGATGGGGATTAAGAAGTGCATGTGTTGTGATGAGCATTGGGTGATGTATGGAATTGTTTAATCACTATATTGTATGACTGAAACTAATATAACACTATATATTAACTATACTGAAATTAAAATAAAATTTTAAAAAAGAATCCAATCTGAGATTTCTTATGAAAATTTCCTGCAAAGCAAATTTAAAGTCTTTGTAGTAATTGTAATTTACTATAAAGACCTGTAGTAATTGTAATTCTTGCTGCACCTATGTAAATAATCAGGCCAAATCTAATGAGATCAAGAATAATTTTTCCTTGAGATTATTTTTGATCAAAAGAAGGGTGACTATAGAAAGAAATGTTGTGCTCAATGGAAAACTATCCATCATCACTAGAACACTTTTCTGGGTTATCACAGTCTAGCCCTGTTCAATGTCTTTGAGATATTTTGCAACTCTGTAAATTGTAGGTAACTGAGAGATATGCAAACTTTGTCTTGTCTGGTAGAGACTTCATTTACTTCTTCTCCAATGGTGGAAAAAGATCACTTTCAGTATTTAGATGTAAATTGGCTTAGATTTTGTTCCTTGCACAAATTAATAATCCTTACCAAATTTTTAATTCTTTCAGGTTTCTTCAATATCTAGCTACAATCCTCCAAGCCAACTTTAGTTTTTCTCCCTCCTTCCTAACTTGGCATCACCAAGAGCTAAATTCTAACTCCCATATACCTTGGCTGCCTTGAAGTTGGCCCTATTACTCAAGATCTAAAGAAGTCCTGCAAGTGGAAGCCAGGCAATTTGGCATAAGACCTAAAAGACTCAAGACCACAGAAGATCATGCATGAACCAAAATTTTCCTTGAAAACAAAGTCTGGCAAAATACTTGGGTCATACATGCCCCCATATAAGAATGTAGCTAACATCACCAAGACCATCAATATCCCAGCATGAGAGCTTCAAGAAAATCAATAATGGTGCCACATAACCAAGACATTTTCCTCTACTCACATCTTACCTTCAAGGATACACTTCTGCTTCTTTACTCTAGTATAACTTTTTATATTAATATTTTCTCCTTTTCATTTCAGGCATCCCTCTTTTAAAATACCTGATCTCTAGGACTCTAAAACCACTGCCTTTTGCCACCAACTCTCAAAAGATGGTCTAACTGATTATACAGAAATGATGTCAACAAGAGTCCTTGAGAAACTATTAAACCCTCTTTGCTCCACTTAGGATGCTTATTATCTCATACAGCCACAAAAAACAGTCTTCTTAAGCAAAAGTGGAGACTGACAATGTTGAATTTTACCTGAGCCCTGTGCTCCCCAAAATCAAAGATGGTTAAGAAATTCCTTCACTCTTTGCTTACCTAAAAATAGCTAACTGCCAATGACCACCTGCCCTCTCATATTCCCATATAAGACTATCCTTCTTCAAGACTCCCATAAGACTTGTGGTTGATTCCCCTGTTTACCTACCTCTGTAAAACCCTAGGCCCACATCCTTTTCTTTGAGATACTCCTCATTAATGAGTATTTCCCCTATTACAATAGCCTGAATAAAATCATCTCCTTACTCATCTGGTGCATTTTGTCTTCCACAACAGAGGCTAGGTCACACTGGTGCATGCATTTGGGCTGGGTCACACAGGTGCATGCATTTGTCAAAAAATCATGAAATGATACAATGCAGGTTTGTGTAGTTCATTAAATATAAATTTTACCTCAAGAGATAAAAGGAGGAATGTAAATTAACAATGAACCATATTTAATATTATGCATGCTTAGTTGTTTTGGGGTGAGGCAAATGAATGTCTGCAACTTACTTTGAAATATACTCAAAAAAGGCAATGGATTGATCCATAGTTTAATGGATTGCTAAATAGTTTGTGATTAAGCAAATACAGTAAAATGTTAATTACTGAATGTAGGTGGTGAGATTATTAGTGTACACATCAAACTTTATAGTGAAATATTGAATTCTTTTCCTCTAAGATTAGAAAGAAGGCAAGGATATCCTCTCTCACTATTTCTGTTCGAATTTGTACTACGGGTCTTTGTGCAATAAGAAAAGAAAAGAAATAAAAGGCATAAAGATTGGAATAAAGAAAATAAAACTGTTTCAATTTGTAGATGGTAGGATCCATTTATGAAGAAAATTCTAAAGAATCTACAAAGCAGTTAATAGCACTGGTTAATGAACTTAGGTCATAGGATAGGTCAATATATGAATATTAATTACACTTTTATATACTAGCACAAATCCTAAAAAGTAAAATTTTTAAAATAGCATTTACAAAAGTAACAACAAAATCAAATACCTAGGAATAAATACAATGAAAGATATTCAAGATCTCTACTTTCTAAACTATGAAACATTTCTGAGAAAAATAAAGGTCTAAATAAATTAATTTATCCATGTTCTTGAATTAGAAGACTCAACTTTTTATGACATCAATTCTCCTCAAACTGATTCATATATTCAACTAAATTGCAAGTAACCTCAGGCTTATGATAATAAAAATAAAATAATAAATTAAAATATATGTCAGATATGCAAATTCTAAAAATCTTTAGAGATTTTAAAAGACAACAGAGCTAGTTTTTACTTAACAAGGATTCATCTAATTTGCCGATGTTGCAAAGTATCATGAAAACAAGGTCTTTTATTTGAAAGAGCATGAAATTAGTGAAGTAACTCAGATTTCAGTGTCCTCTGTGTCCATTTATCTAGTCACTGACCTTAGACATATTGCTGAACCTTTACTTATTAGATATTCAGTTGGTAGACCTTTGTTAACCCCAGAAAAACCTTACTAAAATCTGAAAACAACTCAACTAAAAGATGTTTATATAATTAAAAAATAGAGGAAGTGGGATCAAAAATAAAGTAAAAATAAAATCGTCATTAATGTACAGTAAGTTTAAATGATTTAACCTGTAATAAGATTCACTTTGTTTTTAAGAATCAATAAGGTGTTTTAGCTCTTTTACCTTAAATTGAGCTCATTTTTAACTATTAATTTTTTTTCAATAATGAGACACATTGTAATTTAAGTTGTAAATCAAATTTATTTGTGCTTGGATAGATCTCATCTGGTGCACTGACAACAGCATTAATATGAACACTCCTGAATATGCAGGTACCCTTATTTGAAAGGCAGATTACTTTTACATATGTGCTATAGTGCATATACACAAACACATAATATTTATAATTATAAGATTAAGAAATAGGCCTATGTTGCTTGAATAAACTAACAATGATTTTTTGGATTAAGGCATAAATAATAAAAGCATTTTATAGAAAGCTTTTAGAGTCAAATATAAAACGGCTGATACTTAAATTCTGACTGGAGTCTACAGTTTACAGCCTAATGTATGCCAAAAATGCCAAATATTTTGCTTAAAATACAAACACAAATTTAGTTTGTATGAATAGCCACATAACATCTAGATTAATGGCAAAATCAAACAGTGACTTTCTAATCAATGTCTCTAGTGAAATGAAGAAAAAAAGAGTAAAAATTTTCCACCAGTAAAAGGATAGAGTGGTAGACAACCTTAAGCAATAAATATTTTTAAGTGTAACTGTTTTCTGTTATGAAATGGCTTAACATAACCCCTAACCTCACCATCAACCCACAAAAGTAGTACTAAGACAAGAATGTTAAAACAAAACATAACAAAACAAAATATACAAATTGTTCACTAATTTCCTGCAACATAGGAAGAAGCAGTTCTGTCCAGAAGGTGCATAGGTGGTCCTGAGATGAGTAAAGGAATGACCCCTAAGAGTGAAAGCTCCCAGCATTCCAATGGAATGGGTCGAACTTCTTGTCATTTTGAAAGATGACATCCACAAGAATTCGGATGCATCCCTGGCTGGTGAATTTAGAGATTTAATGGATATCAAAAGAAGGAGCCAAACCCAGTTCCACCATCCATAACTGAACTAGTCCTCCTCTTCTTCCACCTCCATCCTCTTAATACTCCCTCTCACATCACAGAATAAATAAAATGCAAGATCTAGTTTGCTGGGTATGTACAGAGGAGGATAAAATGGAAGGAATAAATGGCAAACTAAATAAATTGAGAAAAATGACAAAAAGAAGTAATCCATACAATATCAGAAATAATGGAAGGTTTAGGTCAGTGATTCTCAAACTTTGCTGCATTTTAGAATAAGTCTCAGGCCTAGGCCATATCCCATTCTGATTAAAGCATAACCTCAAGCATCAATATTCTTTAAAGCTCCCCAATTTACTTCAGTGTGCAGTGAAGTTTGAGCAGTGCCTCTCAAACATTAATGTGCATAATGATCACCTGGGGATCTTGTTAAAATGCAGCTTCTGTTTCAGTAGATCCTGGGTGGGGTCTTTGATACTGCATTTCTAATAAGCCCCTAGATGATACCAATGTCTCTGGTGTGAAGACCACACTGTAGGTAACAAGAATCTAAATAGAACTGATGATGTAAAGTTAAGAAAAAATTAAAGGAAAAAAGCATGGAAGTTATGCAAATATATTTTTAAAAAAAGAAAAAAGAAGACAAGCAAAGAAAGAAAGATAAGGAACATAAAATCAAAGGCAGTTTAAAAAATCCAGTTGGAAAAAAATACAATCAAAGAAAAATTAGCAAAATCTGAGAAGTTGTTATGTGCTCCAGGACTTAATAAGAATTCAAAAGAAGTAAAGAATCAGCTCAAAATTAAGACAATAGGACAAAATGTTTTTTAAAAAATAGAAAAGGAGAATACAAAGCTAAGTAGAAAAGATGGAGAACAAAATTGCTATCAGATTATTGGAAAACTTAGAAAAAAATAACAGATTGCAGTTGTTAAATGACCAGAGTGAACCACCAAAAACCAGTCAAAAGATTAAAACAAATATTGAGAAAATGATGGATCTGAGGAATATAGATAATTCAATATGGATAATTGGTATTTTCTAATTAAAGAATAAAATAGATGGTTCTAAAAAATATTCAGAGACATATGGGAAACATTCTCTTTAGTAAGGGGGAAAAGTCAATCTGTAGCTTGAAAGGGTACACCATACATCTGAATGTAAAATAGTCAAAGTTAAAATATATCCTCAATAAGTCATTTAATTTTAGGAATAAAGAAAAAAGTTTGCAGGGAAAAAATGGAGTAACTTCCAAGTACAAAGAGAAAAAAACAGAGCCAGTCTATTCCATAACATCCTTTGATGTTGAAAGACAATGGAAGAGGGTCTACAAAGTTCTAAGGAAAACAAAAGGTCACACCAAGAATATTTTAAGTGGTTAACCTTACTAAAAGTACAAATGCAACAGGGAAATATACTTGATCATGAAAAATTCAGAGACTACACAAGAACTCTTCTTGAAAAAAAAAAAAATGATTTAGTGATGATATGGAGACAACCAAGGCATAAAGCAAAATGAGGATGTCAGAAATAGAGAAAGCCACATAAAAATTACCGGAGCTGGTTCTACTTCTGGCATGACACAGAGAAGAGCTTTGTGGATCTGCTTCCCAGTGAAACTGGTGAAAATTATTTTAAAACAACAGTTAAATTCTCTGGAAATGGTTTTAAGTGCATGCAAAAAATGAGGAAACTTTTATTCAAGAAAATCTACTAAAACTTGATAAGGAGAGCAAGAGTTTGGGTATTTGAACCATGAACTGTTCCCTCTCTTTTCTCTTCCAGTACAGCAAGACAGAAACTCTAGTCGAGACTTGGTATAGCCAAGAATACAAGTTCCCACCTAGAGGAGTATCTTTCTGGGAGATGGGGATAACATCAGGATTTCTCACTCTGAACCAGGTATCTGTTGCTAAGGATAAGTTCTGGGTGAATGTGGATGAGAACCAAGGGTTTCCTTCTTCTGTCTAGCCTCAACTTGTGGGATAGGCTCTGTCTTGAACACGGTGCTCCTGAGAATGTTGGGGCCCCAATCATCCTCACCCCAACTTGTAAGGCAGTAGTTCTATGCTGGGAGAGCCAGGCTAAAAGGACTTAAGGCTACTGCCCACCCCAACACACACTCAGCATCAAAAGAAGGATTGTTACCTAGAAAGAAGCACACAACTCCCCCCCCACCCCCCCTTCACCTGAAGTTCCAGAGCCGTGACTTAGAGATCTTGCCCAGGAGAGAAATAGCCCAGAAACAGATAGATCCTAATCTCATCCTAAAAACAAACAGACAAACAAAAAGCCTGACTTCATTTGCAACAGAGTGTGAATTTTAAGCTTTAGGGGGCTCTAGAAAAAAAAAAATAGTGTTATGGTGAAAGGTAATTGGAAGGAAATTAGATTCATTGGAGATATAAGCTAAACAGGCTGGATGGTTTGCCAGAGAGAATAGGGGAAAGAGATAGTTGAGAGGAACCCTCCAGGGGTCAGAGCCAATCTCATATACTGATCTCAGATATTAACCCCTCAAAGGAGCACAAATTTGATTGGATTCATTTGTAGAAAAATTTATTCCATATGGCATTAATGAAAACAGAAAAAACAGCCAGCAATTGATGAAGCTTCACAACTGGACATATTCAGGGATTGGGACAGTGATGAGAATCTCTACCAAAACCACTGTCACCTCAGGGTGACTGTGGTCATACCCATGGCTGCACCCCCTAAAGAGTAATAGCTGAGAGATATAGACTAAACTAAAATAATCCAGCCAGTTACTAAATGACTAAACAGGCAAGTAACAATAGCAAGAGTTAGTAATTAATAGCTAAGTGGTTAATTTTAAAAAAAGAATTAAGAAAAATGAGCCTCAGAGAAATATGGGACTGAATTAAGAACATAAAAATACATGTAACTGGAATGTCAGAAGGAGAAGAGAGAAAAGAGCAGACAAAATATTCAAAGAAATAATGGCTGAAATTTCCCCAAATTTGTTAAAAACCATTAATCTACACAACTAGGAAGTTCAATGAATTCCACATAGGATAAATGCAAGAAGATCCACAAACAGACCCATCATAGTAAAAATGTTGAAATACAAAACAAGGGGAGGAGGGATTCCTGAAAACAGCAAGAGAAAAAGGACTCACAAATTGCATAAAAACCCCAAAAGATTAACAACTAACTTTTCATCAGAACAAGGGAGTCCAGAGACAGTGGCATAACATGTTATAAGTTCTCAAAGAAAACACTGTCAACCGAAACTCTTATATGGAAAAAAAAGTTATCTTGCAAAAAGAAAAGTGAAATAAATGCATTCTCAGATCCAAAAAATAACAACTGAAAAAATTTGTTGCTAGCCAACAGCATACAAGATATACTTGTTCTTGTATCTTGAAAAAAATTTCTTCAGGCTAAAAGCAAGTGATTCCAGACAGTACTGTAAATCCAAATGAAAAAGCAAAGAGACTGGTAAGAATGATTACATAATTATAGAAGACAGTATAAATGCATATTTTTCTCATCTCTGATTTAGAAAGCAGCTGTGTAAAACAATATGGATATAATGTATCACTGGGCCCATAACATATAGAAATATATTTGCCAATAACAACACAAAAAACATGGGAACAAAACTGTATTGGGCTAAGGAAATAACTCCAGATGGTAACTTAATTCTACAGAATAAATAATGAGAACCAGAAATGCTAAATAAGAAGATTAATACAATAAAAGCCATAAATACATACTTGTTCTCTATTCTTCTTTCAGCTTCTTTAAGAGACATTAAATTATATATAGAAATAATTATGCAATGACTTCTTGGGTTTATAACATTTAGAGATACAGTACCTATATGATTAATACCACAAAAAGTGAGAAAAGGAATAGATCTATATAGGAACAACATTTCTATAGCTCTCTAGAATTAAGGTGGTTAATTTTAAAGGTGGTTAATTAAGGTGGTTAATTTTAAAAAAAGAATTAAGAAAAATGAGCCTCAGAGAAATATGGGACTGAATTAAGAACATAAAAATACATGTAACTGGAATGTCAGAAGGAGAAGAGAGAAAAGAGCAGACAAAATATTCAGCTGGTTCTGAAAAGCTAAGATGTATATAATAAGCACTAAAACAATCACTAAGGAAATAACTCAAACATATACTGGAAAAAATCATTATCAAAATTAAAATGCTGGGGGTCTGGGTGGCTCAGTCAGTTGAGCATCCAACTCTGGATTTCTACTCTGGTTGTGACTTCAGGGTTGTGAGATTGAGCCCCATGTCAGCTCCATGCTCAACATGGAGTCTGTTTGAAATTCCGCTCTCCCTCTCCATCTGCCCCTCCCTCCAATCACACTCACTCTCTCTCTAAATAAATAAATAAATAAAGTCTTTTAAAAAAATTAAAATGCTACATTAGAAAATATTCATTTAATGCAAAGGGAAACAATAAAGGAGGAACAGAAGCACGAAATTGATATAAGATATATAGAATACAAAAGAAAACCAGCAGATATAAATCCAACTGTATTAGTAACAACATTAAATGTGAATGGATTAAACAATCTTTTTGAAAGGCAGAGACTGTCAGACAGGATTTAGGGGGGAAAAACTGACCCAATTATATGCTGTCTACAGAAGAAACACTTTAGATTCAAAAATATAGATTAAAAATAGAAGGATGGAAAGAGATACTATCATGCAAACAGCAACCACAAGAAAGAGGGAATGGCTATGATAATATTATAAAGAGCATATTTTAAAACAAAAAATGCTAAGAGAAATAAAGAAGGACATTTTTTTAAGATTTTATTTATTTATTTGAGAGAGAGACACACAGCGAGAGAGGGAACACAAGAGAGGGAGTGGGAGAGGGAGAGGCAGGCTTCCCACTGAGCAGGGAGCCTGATGCGGGGCTTGATCCCAGGACTCCGGGACCATGACCTGAGCCGAAGGCAGACACTTAATGACTGAGACACCCAGGCGCCCCAAGAAGGACATTTTATAATGATAAAAGGGTCAACATATCAGAAAGGTATAACAATTATAAACGTTCATGCACCTAATAGCAAAGCACCAAACTATATGAAGCAAAACTGACAGAAGTGAAAGAAGAAATAGACAATTCAACATAATAATTGGAGATGCTATACCACACTCTCAATAACAACAATTAGGCAAGAGATCAATAAAGAAATAGAAGACCTGAATAACACAATAAACCAACTAGACCTAACAGACATCTATAGAACACTCCACTGAAGAAGAACAGAATATCTTTCTCAAGGGCACATGAAACATTCTCCAAGATAGAGCATGTGCTAGCTCATAAAATAGACCTTAATATATTTAAAAGGATAGACATATCTTTGAGATAAATGAAAACAAAGACACAACATACCAAAACTTACAGGATGCAGCCAAAGCAGGGCTTATAAAGAAATTTATATCTGTAAATGCATACATTAAAAAAGAAAAAGATCTCAAATTAATAACATAACCTTCTACCTTCAGAGACTGGGAAAAAACAGAAAACTAAATCTAAAGCAAACACAAAAAAGGAAATAATAAAGATTTGATCAGAAATTAACCAAATGGAGATTAGAAGATCAATATAGGATTTCAATGAAACCAAAATCTGGTCCTCTGAAAGATCAACAAAAGTGACAACTTTTGTGGTAGGCTGAAAAATCACTCCCCCACCACTGCCAACTCATATCCATGTCAATCTCTAGAAATTGTGAATGATACTTTACATGGTAAAAGAGGGGGAGGTGAACCATGAGAGACTATGGACTCTGAAAAACAAACTGAGGGTTCTAGAGGGGAGGGGGGTGGGAGAATGGGTTAGTCTGGTGATGGGTATTAAAGAGGGCACATTCTTCATGGAGCACTGGGTGTTATATGCAAACAATGAATCATGGAACACTACATCAAAAACTAATGATGTAATAATGTATGGTGATTAACATAACATAATCAAAAATAAATAAATAAATAAATAAAGTAAAATAAAATAAAATTTAAAAGATGTGGTTACATTAAGGACCTAGAGAAAAGCTTATGCTGGATTATCCAAGGTATGGTTAAAATGCCATCACAGGTGCCTTTAGAAGAGACAAGAGATTTGGCACAGACACAAAGAGAAAACAGAGAGAGGAGGAGACAATGTGACTATGGAGGCCACAAGGAATGCCAGGATTGCTGCTGCCATCAGAATCTAGGAGATTCTCCCTCTGACCCTCTCCTCTCTCATGCTGTTTCTCTCTCGCTCACTCTCCAATAAATAAATAAATAAAATCTTTAAAAAAAAAAAAAGAATCTAGGAGAGAGGCATGGAAAGGATTCTTCCCTAGATACTCTAGGCAGAGCATGGCCCTACGAACACCTTGATTTCAGACTTCTTGCTTACACAACTATGAGAGAATGAATTTCTATAGTTTTAGGCCACACAATTTGACAACTTAGAAGAAATGGACAATTTCCTCAAAAATCTCAAACAGCCAAAATTCAACCAAGATGAAACAGATAATCTCAAAAGTACTATACCCATTATAAAAAAAAGAACTCATAATTAAAATCTCTAGAAAAAGAAATCACACTCAGTTTCAATGAACACTTTTAAAAAACATTTAATGGAGATTTAACACCAATTCTATACAATTGCTTCCATAAAATAGAAGAGGAAATACTTTCCAACTCATTTTATGAGGCTAACATTACCCTGATATTAAAACTAAGCAAAGACAGTACACAAGAAGAAAACTACAGAACAATATATCTCAAGAACCTAAATACAAAATCCTCAACAAAATAATGGCAAACCAAATTCAACAATGTTTAAAAAGAATCATATGCCATTATCAAGTGGAATTTATTCCAGATATGCAAGGCTAGTTCAATAGAAAATCAATTACTATAATCCACCCAACAACAGGATAAGGAACAAAAATCAAATGTTCATATCAATTAACATTGAAAAAAAATTTGACAAAATCCAACACACATTTATGATATAAATTGGCAATAGTGGGAATTACCTCCACTTGATTAAAAATATGTAAAAATAACTTATAGCTAACATTACACTTAATGATGAAAAACAGAATTCTTTCCCCTAAGATCAGGAAAAAAGCAAGAATTTCTGTTCTTGCCATTATTATTCAACATAATACTAGAAGTCTTAGCCAGCCTAATAAGGCAAAATCAATCAACAGAAACCATATAGATTGGAAAGAAATAAAGCTGTTCTGATTTGCAGATGACATGATTGTGTACCTAAAAAATTGAAAGGAATTTATAAAAGGATCTAGATTTAACTGCTTCCAGCAACTAATGCTGATACAAAATCAATACACAAATATCACTCACATTTCTATATACTAACATTGTCCATGTGGAAACAGAATTTTTGTAAAACTTATTGCTCCAAAAAAAATGCAATACTTAATATACTTAACAAAACTGTTGTATGATATGCATGCTGAAAATTGCAAAATGGTGATGAAAGTAATCAAAGGTAACCTAAATAAATGAAAAGACACACTATATTCATGGAATGGAAGACTCAATACTAAGGATATCCATTCTCCTCAAGTTGATCCACAGGTTTAATGCAATTCCTATCAAAATCCAGCAAGTTTTGTTTTGTTTTTTTTGTTTGTTTTGTTTTGCTTTGCTTTCTGAGAGAGACAAGATGATTTTAAAATTTGTGTGGCAAGACATGTGCCCTAAAATAACTAAAACAATCTTGGCAAAGAAAAATAAGGTGAGAAGAATTACTCTACCTGATATTAAGGCTTATTATGCAACAACATCAATGAGGCTATCTGGAATTAGTGGAGGAACAGAAATTTAGATCAATGGAACAGAATATAAAACTCAGAAACAGACCTAAACAAAAATGCTCAACTGATTTTTGGAAAATGTGAAAAAGCAATTCTATGGAGTAATTCCATTCCAACAAATGGTTGCTGGAATAAGTAGGTATCCACAGGCAATAAAAATGAACCTCAATTTAAATTTCACACCTTATATAAAAATTAACTCAAAATGGATCAAGGTTAAATGTAAAACACAAAATTATAAAACTTTTAGAAATAACCATAGGAGAATATCGTCTAAATTCAGGGATACACTTGATGCCTACAGGATGACCTATAAAAGAAATACTGGAAAAATTAAAAACTGAAATTAACAAATATTAAAACTTTTGCTCTGTGAAAGATCTTATGAAGAAGATGGAAAGATAAGCCACAGACTGGGAAAAAAAAATATTTACAAACCACATAAACAAAAAAGGACTGATATCTAGAATACATAAAGAAATCCCAAAACTCAATAGTAAAAGTTCTAATCCAATTCAAAAATGGATAAAATATATTAACAGATATTTTTGAAGAGGATATACATTGAAGGAGATATACAGATGACAAACAAACACATGAAAAGAGGTTCATCATCCTTAAACATCAGGGAATGCAAATTTAAATCAAATGAGGTATAATTACACACTTATCAGAATGGATATAATAAAAAATAGAGAAAAAAAGAAGTAGACATATTTAATATATAATTTAGAGGTAAGGTCAAGTGTACATATGCATGGAGAGATGTCTAAAATGATCACCAAATGTAAAAACTAGCTATTTCTGAGTAGAAGAAATTTGGTTGAGTTATGGCTGTTTTCTTTGTATTTATTTGCACTGCTTGAACTTTTATAATGTATTGTTTAAAAAATCATGAAGCCATTAATTTGGAAACAAAAATAAAGTATAAAAGGGTGGATAGTCCAAGAGGGTGGAGGAGTAGAAGACCTTAGTTTCATCTGGTCCCAGGAATTCAGCTAGATAGCTATCAAATAATTCTGAACACCTGTGAACTCAGCCAGAGATTTAAGAAAAGAATAGCTGCAACTCTACAAATAAAAAAGTGACCACTTTCTGCAAGGTAGGACATGCAGAGAAGTGACTCAGAGGCGATATATGGAAAGATAAACCACAGGAGTTGGGAACCTTAGTAAGCCAGCACTGGAAAGGGATACAGCAGTGGAGCACAAAATCAGAACTTCTACAAGTCTGCTCCGATAAGGGACATCCCTGCCTGAAAAGTGCTCAGGTGGTGAAGTAGGGCAGAATCCAAGTGGGACAGTGTGGTCTCAGAATCCTCGGAGTCACAGGAAGACTGGGGGTGCCTAAGTGCGGCAGAGCTCCCAGGCATGGGAGTGGGAAGCTGGCTGCAATCAGTGAGCCCAGGAGGGGGCTCTCAGCTCAGGGTTGCCATATAACACAAACTGTGGCCCTCTCAGGCAACTGCTCTCTGAGCAGGGGCCCAGCAAGCAGAGGCCCAGCTAGCAGCAGAACCACAATGAGACCCTCCTTCCTCCCCACAGGAGGAGTAGCTCGGGTGCACACTGCTGATGTTTACAGAGTTTGGAGACTCGAAACTGGGTTGTGTGCCTGAGACAGAAATGCTCAGTCACAGGCTGGGTGAGCACAGAGGGTGGATGGAGACCAGGAAGACAAGAATGATTGACTGGTATTTCCCTGAGGGTGCACTGAAGAATGGGGGCAGAGAGTTTTTGACTCCAACGCTGGAGATCGGGAGGCCACCATTTTCATCCCTACTTACCCTGGCCCCTGGCAAGAGCAGTGCAATTTTGCTGTGGGCAAAGACACCTGAGAATCACTGCAACAGGCCCCTTGCCCAGAAGATCAGCAAGAACATCCAGCTAAGACCAAATTTACTAATCACACAGAACTGCAAAACTCCAGCACTAGGGAAAAATAGTATATAGAGTTCATGGTTTTTTTCCCATGATTCTTCAGTTTTCAATTTTAATTGTTTTTCTTATTTTATCACCTCTTTTTAAAATCTTTTTTAGTTTTCATATCTACAGTTACATTCAACCCTTTCATTGTATTAAAAATTTTTTTTTGTACATATATGTTTTTCTTTCTCTACAATTTTGGGATTTAGTTTTCTAACAAACAGACCAACATACACACAGGATCCAGTGTATTGCTCTGTTCTGTTCACCTGAATGATTATATTCTCTTTTTTAAATTTTTATTTATTTATTTATTTATTTATTTATTTATTTATTTATTTATTTGGTTTCGGGTCTCTTCTGCTTTGTTAGTGTATATTTCTCTGAGATCATTCTTGCCACTTTAGTATTTTGTTCTCCCTTTCATCTATTCTTCTCTGGACAGAATGACAAGATGGAAAAAACTCACCTCAAAAGAGAGAACAAGAGGCAGTACTGACTGCCAGGGACCTAATCAGTGTGGATATAAGATGTTGGAACTAGAGTACAGAATAATGATTATAAAGATACAAGCTGGGCTTGAAAAAAGCATAGAAGACATTAGAGCATCCCTTTCTGGAGAATAAATGAACTAAAATCTAATCAATCAAAATCAAAAAGGTTATGGAACACTACATCAAATAAATAAATAAATAGGAAAAAAATCAAAAAGGCTGTTAATGAGATGTGATAAAAAATGGAGGCTCTAACTGCTAGGATAAATGAGGCAGAAGGCAGAATTAACAATACAGAAGACAAAATGATGGAGAATAAAGAAAGAGAGATAAACAACTACTGGATCAAGAGGGGAGAATTTAAGAGGTAAGTGATACCATAAAGCAAAACAATATTAGAATAATTGGAATCCCAGAATAAGAAGAAAGAGAGAGAGGGCAGAAAGACAGAGAGGGGCAGAAGGTATATTAGAGCAAATTATAGAGGAGAACTTCCCTAATCTGGGCAAGGAAACAGGCATTCAAATCCAGGTGGCACAGAGAACCCCAATCAAAATCAATAAAAATAGGTCAACATATTGACATATAATAGTGAAGATTGCAAATCTCAGAGACAAAGAGAAAATCCTGAAAGCAGCTTGGGACAAGAGGGCTGTAACCTACAAGGAAAGAAACGTTAGACTGGCATCAGACCTATCCACAGAGACCTGGCAGGCCAGAAAGGACTGGCATGATATATTCAGGGTACTACATAAGAGAAATATGCAGCCGAGAATACTTTATCCAGGGCGCCTGGGTGGCTCAGTTGGTTAAGCGACTGCCTTCGGCTCAGGTCATGATCCTGGAGTCCCAGGATCAAGTCCCGCATCGGGCTCCCTGCTCGGCAGGGAGTCTGCTTCTCCCTCTGACCCTCCCCCCTCTCCTGCTCTCTCTCATTCTCTCTCAAATAAATAAATAAAATAAAAAAATCTTTTAAAAAAAGAATACTTTATCCAGCTAGGATGTCATTCAAAATAGGAGAGATAAAAAGCTTCCAGGACAAACAGAAACTAAAAGAAACTGTGATCACTAAACCAGCCCTGCAAGAAATATTAAAAAGGATCCTTTAAGCTAAGAGAGAGCCCAAAACTAACAAACACCAGAAAGGATAGAGACAATATACAGAAACAGTGACTTTACAGGTAATAAAATGGCACTAAATTGATATCTTTCAATAGTTACTCTGAATGTACATGGGCTAAATGCCTTAATCAAAAGACACAGGGTATCAGATTGGATAAAAAAGCAAGACCCATCAATATGCTGTATGCAAGAGACTCATTTTAGGCCCAAAGACATCTCCAAATTGAAAGTGAGGGGGTGGAAAACCATTTATCATGTATGGACATCAAAAGAAAGCTGGGGTGGCAATGCTTAAAACAGACAAATTAGATTTTAAACCAAAGTGTCGTAAGAGATGAGGAAGGGCACTATATCATAATTAAAGGGTCTATCCAACAAGAAGATCTAACCATTGTAAATATTTATATCCCTAACATGGGAGCAGCCAATTATATAAATCAATGAATAAAAAATTAAAGAACCACATCGATAATGATACAATAAAAGTAGGGGACTTTAACATCCCCCCCACTCACAGCAATGGACAGATCATCTAAGCCAAAGATCAACAAGGAAACAGGGCTTTGAATGACACACTGGACAAGATGGTCTTCACAGATATATTCAGAGCATTCCATCCTAAAGCAACAGAATACACATTCTTCTCTAGTGCACATGGAACATTCTTCAGAATAGATCACATACTGGGTCACAAATCAGGTCTCAACTGGAACCAAAGGATTGGGATTATTCCCTGCATATTTTCAGACCACAATGCTTTGAAACTGGAACTCAATTACAAGAGAAAATTTGGAAAGAACTTAAATACATGGAGGCTAAAGAGGATCCTACAGCAAAAGCCAGTATACAGGAATACAAAGCCAATCATAACAGGAAAATATATAGCAATACAAGCCTTTCTCAAGAAACAAGAAAGGTCTCAAATACACAAGCTAACCTTACACCTAAAGGAGCTGGAGAAAGAACAGCAAATAAAAAGCCTAAATCCAGAAGGAGAAGAGAATTAATAACTATTAGAGCAAAAATCAATGAAATAGAAACCAAAAGAACAGTAGAACAGATCAAAGAAACTAGGAGCTGGTTATTTGAAAGAATTAACAAGATTGATAAACCCCTGGCCAGACTTATCAAAAAGAAAAGAGAAAGGATCCAAATTAATAAAATCATGACTGAAAGAGGAGAGATCACAACCAACACTAAAGAAATGCAAAAAATTATGAAAACATATTATGAGCAACTGCATGCCACAAATTAGGCACTCTGGAAGAAATGCATGCATTCCTAGAGATATATAAACTACCAAAATTGAAACAGGAAGAAATAGGAAATTTGAACAGACTCATAATCAACAAGGAAATTGAAGCAGTAATCAAAAATCTCCCAACAAACAAGAATCCAAGGCTGAATGACTTCCCTAGGGGAATTCTACCAAACATTTCAAGAAGAATTAATACTTTTCTTCGGAAGCTGTTTCAAAAAACAGAAATGGAAGGAAAACTTCCAAAGTTGATCAATGAGGCCAGCATTACTTTGATCCCAAAGCCAGACAAAGACCCCACCAAAAAGGAGAATTATAGACCAATATCCCTGATGAACACAGATGCAAAAATTCTCACCAAGATGCTAGCCAATAGGTTCCAACAGTACATTAAAAGAATTATTCACCATGACAACGTGGGATTTATTCCTGGGCTGCAACGGTGGTTCAACATCCCTAAATCAATCAATGTGATACACTACATTAATAAAAGAAAGGACAAGAATGATATGATCCTCTCAATAGATGCAGAAAAAGCATTTGACAAAGTACAGCATCGTTTCTTGTTTAAAACTCTTCACAGTGTAGGGATAGAGGGAACATACCTTATATCATAAATGCCATCTATGAAAAGCCCACCACGAATATCATTCTCAATGGGGAAAAACTGAATGCTCTTCCCCTAGGGTCAGGAACACGGAAGTGATATCCACTATCACCTGTTGTTCAACATAGCACTAGAAGTCCTAGCCTCAGCAATCAGACAACAAAAAGAAATAAAGGGCATTGAACTGGCAAAGAAGCTGAAGTCTCACTCTTCACAGATGACAGGATACTCTATGTGGAAAGCCCAAAATATTTCACCCCAAAATTGCTAGAACTCATACAGGAATTCAACATGGCAGGATATAAAATCAATGCACAGAAATCAGTTGCATTTCTATACCCCAAAACTGAGACAAAAGAAAGAGAAATTAAGGAGTTGATCCCATTTACAATTGCACCAAAGACCATATGATACCAAGGAATAAACGTAACCAAAGAGGCAAAGGATCTGTACTCAGAAAACTATAGAACACTCATGAAAGAAATTGAGAAAGACACAAAGAAATGGAAAAACGGTCATTCTCATGGATTGGAAGAACAAATGTTGTTAAAATGTTTGTGCTACCTAGAGCAATTTATACATTCAAGCAATCCCTACCAAAATACCATCAACTTTTTTCAGAGAGCTGGAACAAATAATCCTAAACTTTGTATAGAACCACAAAAGACCCCAAATAGCCAAAGGAATGTTGAAAAAGAAAACCAAAGCCTGTGGCATCACAATTCCGGACTTCAGCTCTATTACACAGCCATAATCATCAAGACAGTATGGTACTGGCACAAAAACAGACACATAGATCAATGGAAGAGAATAGAGAACCCATAAATGGACCCTCAACTCTATGGTCAAATAATCTTCGACAAAGCAGGAAAGAATATCCAATGGAAAAAAGACAGTCTCTTCAACACATGGTGTTGGGAAAACTGAACAGCCACATGCAGAAGAATGAAACTGGACCATTTCCTTACACCACACACAAAAACAGACTCAATGGATGAAAGACCTATATGTAAGACAGGAATCCTTCAGAATCATAGAGGAGAACACAGGCAGCAACCTCTGTGACATCAGCCACAGCAACTTCTTGGTAGACACGTCTCCAAAGGCAAGGGAAACAAAGGCAAAAATAAACTATTGGGACTTCATCAAGATAAAAAGCTTTTGAACAGCAAAGGAAACAGTCAACAAAACCAAAAGACAATCGACAGAATGGGAGAAGATAATTGCAAATGTCTTATCAGATAAAGGGCTAGTATCCAAAATCTATAAAGAACTCATCAAACTCAACACCCAAAGAACAAATAATCAAATCCAGAAATGGGCAGAAGACATGAGTAGACATTTCTCCAAAGAAGACATACAAATGTCCAACAGACACATGAAAAAATGCTCAACATCATTCAGCATCAGGGAAATACAATTCAAAACCACAATGAAATACCACCTCACACCAGTCAGAATGGCTAAAATTAACAAGTCAGGAAACAACAGTTGTTGGAGAGGATGCAGAAAAAGGAGAACCGTCCTACACTGTTGGTGGGAATGCAATCTGGTACAGCCACTCTGGAAAACAGTATGGAGGTTCCTCAAAAAATTGAAAATAGAGCTACCCTATGACCCAGCAATAGCACTACTGGGTATTTACTCCAAAGATACAAATGTGGTTATCCAAAGGGGCACCTGCACCCCAATATTAATAACAGCAATATCCACAATAGCCAAACCATGGAAAGAGTCCAGATGTCCATCAACAGATGAATGGATAAAGAAGATGTGGTATATATATCCAATGGAACACTACTCAGCCATCAAAAAAAATGAAATCTTGCCATTTGCAACAATGTGGATGGAACTAGCAGGTATTATGCTAAGCAAAATAAGTCAATCTGAGAAAGACAATCATTTTATGATCTCACTGATATGTAGAATCTAGGAAACAAAAACAGAGAATCATAGGGGAAGAGATGAAAAAATAAAACAAGATGAAACCAGGATGTTTGTCTATGGAGACAAACAAAAGAGACTCTTAATAATAGGAAACAAACTGAGGGTTGCTGGAGGGAAGTGGAGTGGGGGGATGGGCATTAAGGACAGAATGCGATGTAATGAGCACAGGGTATAATATAAGACTGATGAATCACTGACCTCTACCTCGGAAACCAATAACATAGTATATGTTATTAATTGAATTACTGAATTGAATTTAAATTAAAAAAAAGACACTGGGAAAAAAGTATAAAATAAGCAATAATTTACTCTGCCAACATAGATATATTATATTTGAGTCCCTTATATGCAATCTAGGAAGGAAACTGGAAATGGTTGCACATCCAGAAGAGAACAAGCAGGATGACATGTTTGAAGAAATCTGAACTAAAGTAATTTGAGGGAAAGGACCATAGTCGTCTTTAAACTAGTTGAAGGCTGACATATAGAAGGGAAAGTAGATATTATGTATTGTATTCTAGAAACAAGAGCTATGAGTAGAACTTCCATGGCAACAGATTTCCTGATAATTAATCTGCCTCACAAAGTACAGAATGAGTTCAAGCAGAGGCAGGATAAACTTTATGCCAGAAATGTAGAAAGAATGCCTGCAGTTCAGAAGGAGACTACAGTTGTGGATTGCTAAGATCTACTTACCTAGAATTCTACTTTAAAAAAAAAAGAGATGCCTCTGTCTACTTTTAATTGCTATTAATCTTGGACATGGAGTATCTGGCACTTTCTGACCTATCCCTTTGTACTTTCTCCCTCTGGTAGGTGCTGTCTGGAAGACCAGGCTCAGGTAACTTTGATTTGATGCTTCAGGATGTAAATCAGTACAATAGTCCCTCCTTACCCATGGTTTCCCTTTTCATGATTTGTTAGTGATCTGAAAGCAGATAATCGTCCTTGAGACATATCATCAGAAGGTCTACCATAGCCTAGCACTACATCTCAAAGCTTATGTCCTTCACTTCATTTCACCTCCTCACATTGGCATTTTATCATCTCACATCATTACAATAAGGGTGAGCATTATAGTACGGTAAGATACTTCAAGAGAGAGACCACATTCACATTTTTATTACAGTATATTCTTATAATCATTCCATTTTATTATTGTCATTAATCTCTTACTGTGCCTAATTGATAAATTAAACTTTATCATAGGTATGTGTGTATAGAAAAAAAAACATAGTATACATAAGGTTCAATACTGTCATGGTTTTAGGCATCCACTGGGGGTTCTGGAACATATCCCCTGTGGACAAGGAGGAACTACTTATGTAAATGTGAATCAAGGTGTTTAAACCTTTTAATGAATTACTTCACATCATATATTTCTATGTTATAAACCAGAGAAAGGATTCTCTCCAAGTCATCCCTCCACCTTTTTGAAAATGTAACTGGAAAATTTCTAAGGCAAAACATGCATCTGTTCACACTAGAGTTACCACAACTAGGTCAAATAGCACTTGGCATATGACAGAAGAGAGCCATACTTGGTGACCTTCATTCCTTCTGGTCCTCAGATCTCACTCTGGGGCAGTGCATCTCACTTTCTATGGCAGACCTTCAGGACACATTGGAAACTTCAAGATAATATTCAGTCAAACTGAGGGCTAGTGACAGCAACCGCTAAAGGAACTGTCACTCATTTACACAAATTCCAAAGTATTTGAGAAAGTATGTGAAGAAAGTTTTTAAACAAATAAACATAATGGGACCATTCCTCCACAGCAGCATTCTTTCAGCATTTGTGTTTTTTATTATTGCTCTATTTATAGACATCCCAGGAAATTAGGCATTCCAAAGTTACCCACTGTATGTCATGACTTATACACACTTTCATTAATATATAAATCATCTTGTATTTTCCTTTAGTTACAAAAACAGACAATTCCCACCTTGCAGGTTTACTGTGAACATTAGAAAACCTACTAGTAAAAAGTTTGACAGAGTAATTAGTTTTATTTTCTAGGAATTATCCTTCTAGACTACAAGCCCCTCTAGGGCAGGGTCTGTGACCCACTCATCCCTAATGGATATGAATTTGCTCCACAACTCCTTTGTGCATGTATATGACCTTATTTTATGTTTAAAATTCAAATTAAATATTGTTCCATATCCTAAGCAGGCATCTGCCCTGCTCACTACTGCCCAGTACTATTTGATAATCCCAGGATATTTAGTCTGTACAGAAATATGGGGCATGGTCTGTTTTCAGTTCTTTGAACTAGTTGTTGAGAAGCTTATTAACCAAACTGAAGTGGTCCTATTAAAGACAAGAACTCCTCTGCTCACAGCAACCCATTCCCTGTGCCTCATTTGGTCAAGGACCTTTAAGCACATGTTTCTCAAGATTACCAGCTTTTCTATGCCATCTCTTCCCATGTCCTTTCTTTGATCCTTCCACTTCTGGAGACACAGATTCTGCCACCTCTTGACGCCTGGTCCACAGCCTAGCTCTTTAGCTCCATTAATCAGAAGACCTTGAGCCCTTTCCTACAACATAGGATGGCCTGGAACCCAGAATGTCACTCTCTCACCTTCTTGAAGTGTGTGTGGTGGGGGGGGGGGCAGGGTGGAGAGTTTATAATGAAGCCATAGGTGGGGAAAAAAAAAAGAAACAACGATTTTTTCAGGTTATCCCACCATCCACTTTTGTATCCCCAGTGCCTAACACAGTCCTAACAACAGACCTGGGCACTCATGAATATTTAATGAGTATACACGGAACTGCAAGCAACAGGTGAACTCTCTTGAGGCATGCCAACTCTAAGATCCTAGAACACAGCTAGCCCACTGTTTACTGAAGTTGCAGAATTGTCACTAAGCACACACATCATAAACCTACTCAATTTCTTGACTATGCCACTGAGAGTCCGAAGCCTTACAGATAAGGTTAACCAAACTTCTTCTAGCAAGGTGACAGAACACCAGGCTCTTAGAGGCTTCTGTTACTTCATAATCAACCCTGTAAATATACATATCTTAGGGAGCCAGACAAATGCTGATTGTCATGTCTGACATTCTATATTGTAAATCAGTAGAATAGTATAATAAAACTTCAGCTACTGAGAGCTGTTTTCCAAATAACTCTTTAATCTCCCAATACCATTAAAATTTTAACCATTTTGAATGAGTATCTCTCTAGAATACATTATGTATATCCCTGCTGTCTTGAGCAAATCATAGCAAACATAATTTAACCTTTCCGTGATAATTTAATGTAATCATTGCAAACATTCATTATGCCAGACCATATAAACAGTGGTGCCTTCTGGGCACTTTGGAGTAAATTGTGCTCATTGCATGGCAGGAAATGACCCTGACTGCTGAATTTTCCCAAACCCACAAGATCTGTCTTTCATTACTTTTGAGTGTTTTTCACTGAAGAGTTTTCTCACTCATTGTTTGATACTAGGATATGATGCTTTGTTTGATGATAGCTGTTGTCTTCCCTTTATAATTTTTAATTTTGTTTTTGTTTCTAAGTTGCTAAAGCTTAGAAGATGGGAAGCCAAGATTCATTTTTTGATTTAGTAATACATAAAAACAAATAGTCTCTGGTTTTCACTGGGCTTATATTTTGTCACCTACTTTTGCTAAAAAGGATGTCCAGTTTGGGTTCCTTTGGGATGTCCAGTTTGGGTTCCTTTGAAATCATGGCTGTCTTGAGGCCATGAAGGTTGCAGATAGCTGACTTACAAGTATTTACATGTATCTGTATTTGTACTTTTTAGAACATAACTTTGAATCATCTGTTTCTCATACCAGTCCTGTGAGTATTGTTTCATATATTTTATAGATGAGAACTTTGAGGTTTAAAAGGTTCACATCCCCGTAGTCAATATAGGGGATTAAAATTTCATTCCTTGCCTCTTGACCCCAAAGCCCAACATAGTTCCCAGCATGCTGCATTCTACAAATGTTCTGGTCTATGAAAAATGAATTGACCCCACAGGGTCTGATAATCTCACAAATGATGAAATGGCAATGGAATTTTTAGATTCACACTATTTCTTCTCATATTTTAAAATCAAATCTCAACTATTAATCCAGCTACACATGGGTAAACATAGAAGTTTGGGAACTAGAAGAAATTAAGCAATGTCAAATGAAACTAAAAAGTGAACAGATATTAGATGGTTAAATAGGTAGAGAGAGACATAAGTAAAAATAGAAGTATGTTTATAGTGATTACATTTCCTCCATCAGTCAGTGAATACTAAATAAAATTCGTAAGTAACACATGTGAAATAAGACATGTAAGGAGGGGCACCTGGGTAGCTCAATTGGTTAAGCTGCTGCCTTCCGCTCAGGTCATGATCCCAGGGTCCTGGGATCGAGGCCCGCATTGGGCTCCTTGCTTAGCAGGGAGCCTGCTTCTCCCTTTCCCTCTCCCTGCCACTCCCCCTGCTGTGCTCTCTCTGTGTCAAATATATAAATAAAATCTTTAAAAAAAAAAAAAAAAAGAAACCTAAGGATACTTTTTTTTTTTAAAAGATTTTATTTATTTATTTGAGACAGAGAATGAGAGACAGAGAGCATGAGAGGGAGGAGGGTCAGAGGGAGAAGCAGACTCCCTGCCGAGCAGGGAGCCCGATGTGGGACTCGATCCAGGGACTCCAGGATCATGACCTGAGCCGAAGGCAGTCGCTTAACCAACTGAGCCACCCAGGCGCCTGAAACCTAAGGATACTTTGTAGGACACTACACACTTTCATGGGTTCAGTTGACATTTAATGGATGGCATTGTTATTCTTTTTAATTTTTATTTTTACTCTTACTACATAGGAGGTACAATATACGCAAAATGACATAATTTTATTCCAGCATTTTTTCCTTTCCTTTTCTACATTCTTGGAATATTTGGAATACTTGGAATAATTTCTCCCTTTTAAAAACCTTAATCAGCCTTCTGGGTTCAGCTGAACTAACAACTTCCATAAAATAATTTCCATGAACTCTCTTTTCTCCCTTTTCTCTTATTCCTCCAATACTTCCTGCCTTGATCTCTCATTAAGTTTCAAGTCTATACATCTCTTGTAAATTTCTCAGATCAAAGACTGTATCTTACATTTCTAGTATAGTTTTTCCTATTTGAAATTAGCAAAGCCATCAAATGTCATTACATAATAGGTGATCAAGTAACAAATGAATAAATATAAGTCAATAAATTGGTAACACTTAAATTAGCCAAGTTCAATATATTTGTATACTTTGCAGAAGAGATATGATGTCAAATTGCCTTTGTGCTGACTATTCTTCATTTATCCCTCTCCACACACCCAGATCTATTTTCCACCTCTCTGCTATGTGCCTTGTGAGGAAGACCCCTGTGGATTACTGTGGTGGACAAAATAATGCCCACCACCCCCCTACCACAAGATGTCCATGACCTAATCCTCAGAACCTGTGAATATATTACTTCATGGCAAAAGGGACTTTGCAGATGTGATTAAGGTTAATTATATTGAGATGATGACATTATTCTGGTGGGCCTAATGTAATCACACACAATCTTAAAAGTAGGGAACCCCTCCCAGCTGTGGTCAGAGAAAGAAAAGTGGTAACAGATGCAGGGTCAGAGAGATGTGACGGGAGAACACAACCCTGTTGAGTCACCAGTGTTGAAAACAGAGGAAGTGCCATGCACTAAGGAATGTTGATGGTGTCTAGAAGATGGAAAAGGCAGGGAAATGGATTCTTCCCTGGAGTCTTTAGAAAGGAACTCAGTCTGGGGACACCTTGGTTTTAGCCCAGTGAGACCATGTTGAATCTGTGACCTACAAAGCTATAGGATATTTAACTTGTATGGTTTAAGCCAACAAGTTTGTGGTAATTTGTTACAGCAGCAATCATGGGAAAGGAATATAACTATACGTCTATTCTAGCTGGATCTCTGTTGGATTCAGTCAGGGGGAGGCACTGTTAGGACTTTGTACAAAGAGAAAAGAACAGTGAGTGGATTTCTTCCCTGCTCTATCCCTATTTCAGCCCTGTACCTTTGGCCCTACCTATGTCCCTTCTGACTCTGGCTGCCACTGGCTGGATCTTGTCTTCAATGCATCCAGCTCCCACTGGGCTCTGGCAATACTATTTTCTTGCTCCATCCCTTCATCTTTAAAGATAGTAATGGTTTCCCACTGTTTTCTAGTTTCTGCAGGTGTCTCTACCCCATGTTTATTCACTTAACTCTGCCCACACCTCTGTTAGTGGTCCCCCATTAAACAATTTTTATTTCAACAGTCCAGAGTGAATCTGTTCCCTGCTAGGGGCAGCCTTGTTTCCTTAAAGCATTGTTAAAGGTTGTTAAAAGGACATGTGGACTTAAGAGAGGAACACATATTAGAGAGACAAGGGTAAGAGTCATGAGAAGCCATCTGACCCCTGAAAGAAACTTGAATTTCTTGACTTTTCCATTCCCAGGAGGCACTTCCATGATTTTTTGCCTTATTTTGTGATGTCCCCATAGCCTCACAATCCTAACTCTCACCCCTCCACTCTAGCCATATATACACAAATATTTTTTTCTTGATGGGTATTTACCCTCTGTGTTTGCAATTTCTTGTGCTTAAAATCCTCTTTCACCTTTTGGTATTTAATGTTCAGAACACAAACACATCTCCGAAAACAAGAAGATCAAATTCTCAGGATAAGCATCACAAAGATCACCAATTTGTTTATGTCCAACTACATTCCATATTCAGCATGTGCTAAGTTGGCACATTCATGAGACAAAGACTCTGAGTAATAAGATGGAAATATAACAGCAGAGCACCTCCCTTATCAGTTCAGATATCCAGGTGTTCTAGATCATTCTGAGCTGTGGCCAGAAGCTGACATTCCCGAACAACCATATTCGGGCCCCGTCCAAATGTCCTGGCCTTACTTCTCAGGTAAAAGCTACTTCTCTGTGTTCATATACCATAAAACCCAAGAATGGGTGGTCCTGAGGGAACATCTGCTCCACCACCTTCCTTCCATAAAGGAGGAAAGGAAAGCCCTAAAAGAGTTTGGATCATGGAGTCAGGCTTCCTGGGAGTTTGAAACATGGCTCCATCACTTAACTGCAAACTTGGGCAAGTTACTTGCCTTGTCTGTGCTTAAGTTTTCACATCTGTATAATGAGGGTAATAGTAGTATGTACCACAGGGTTGTTATGAGGCTGAAATGAGACAATATCTATAAAGGGCTTTACAACACAGGCCTACAACCAGTAAATGGGTTAAGAATATTAAAAGGAATATTAAGTCATGTATTTTCATGCATAATTAATCTTTAACAACTGCAGAAAAGACATTTTCTTTACAGATTATAAAACTGAGGCTCACAGTGTTTAAGTAACTTGGCTAAAGTCACAAGGTTCCTGTCAGTAGAAAAGATTCAAACCTAGATCTCCCTGAGCCTAAAACCCATGCTTCTCACTCACACTCTCCCACGACCACTTTATTCTAAACAGTGAGTTTGTCAGCTCCTCCCATAGCCCATCCCAATGTTCAGTCAATATCCTGAGGTTCATTTTCCTGAGGTTATTGTTGGCTCCTATCTCCCCTCTATTTTAAATATACTATTTAAATTAGCATGGTCACACATTCTCTAATCCTTCTTTTACTTTATTTTTCTTCATACCACTTATCACTACCTGACATCATGTTATATATTCATTTGCTTATTTTCCATCTTCCTCATTGAGATTGTAAACTCCATACAAGTAAGGACTTTGGTCAGTTTTGTCTATTTCTGTATCCATGTATACATAGCATGTAAAATGCATTCTAGAACATGAGAGGTGTTCAAGATATTTTTGATTAAATATGAATGAATAAATGAATGGATAAATGAAATTCTGTCTCTCAACAAATACTATATAATAATTACACTCAAGAAGAACACGCCACATAGTTACTGATTTCCTTTCTAGGCTCATAGTCACAATCATTTATCAGGGCATAAAATCCACATCTCAGAGATAGCCTCTTTGCTGGTCTCTGCCATTTTAAAGTCATTGTCCATCTCCCCTCCTACTATCTTCTTCTTTTTTTTTTTTTTAACATATAATATATTATTTGTTTCAGAGGTACAGGTCTGTGATTCAACAGTCTTACACAATTCACAATGCTCACCATAGCACATACCCTCCACAATGTCTATCACCCAGTCACCCCATCCCTCCCACCCCCCACCACTCCAGCAACTCTCAGTTTGTTTCCTGAGATTAAGAATTCCTCATATCACAGACGAACCATGAGAGACTATGGACTCTGAGAAACAAACTGAGGGTCCTAGAGGGGAGGGGAGGAGGGGACGGGTTAGCCTGGTGATGGGTATTAAAGAGGGCATGTACTGAATGGAGCACTGGGTGTTATATGCAAACAATGTATCATGGAACACTACATCAAAAACTAATGATGTAATGTAAGGTGATTAACATAACAATAAAATAAAATAAAATAAAATAAAATAAAATAAAAAGATGTGAGTTTAGCATCTTTAATCAATATTCTGGGGGAAAAAAGTTCTTCTGGAACTATAATTTGAAATGAAATGCTGTCATAAATTTGAGGCCTAATTTAATTATTATATATATATATATATATATATATATGGCTTTTTAAAATTCTAAATATATACTAAAGCATGGTAGTAGAAACTAAATGATTAGGCTGTAATATTTTTAAATAAACCTCTTAATAAGAAAAAAATAAATAAATAAAGTCATTGTCCAGGGGAACCTGGGTGGCTCAGTCAGTTAAGCGTCTGCCTTCAGCTCAGGTCATGATCTTGGGGTCCTAGGATCGAGCCTCGGGTTGGGCTCCCTGCTCAGTGGGAGTCTGCTTCTCCCTCTCCCTCTGCCACTCCCCCTGCTTGTGATCTCTCACTCTCTCTGTCAAATAAATAAATAAAATCTTTAAAAATTAAAAAAATAAAGTCATTGTCCATATCAAGCCATTGTACACAGAGCAATGAAAACACGTTCTGCCATTTTAATTATGCTCCATTACTACTTAAAAACTTCCTGTGTTTGAGATTTGCTAGGACGCCTCAACTCTAACCTACTAACCATGTTATTTCTGGCTCTTTACAAGCTTCCCCATTTTGTTTTAAAACTAACTCTTCTCATTTCCTGCTATGTTTCAAATTCTAATTATTATTGCTTGTTTGATTTTGAACATAACTATACTGACTTGAATTTGCCTAATGAAAACTTCCATTTGTTCCCATCACATAGCTATTCAAGTTCAAATCAGTTCTTTCTAAAGAGTTGGGTCCCCATAAGATCATTACACCATTTGTTTATTTCTGTGTGGTACTATAAAAAGGAAAATTAAATTGTCTCTGTTCTACCTTCCAGGTTCTTAAAATTTTAACACAAACTGCTGGTGTAAGAAGTCAGGACACAAAATACATGCAAATAACCAGTTCATGAGTTGAGGCCATGAGAAGTAAAGGATCTTTTTTAAAATTTCAATTTGAGTATAGTTGATATACAGTGTTTCAGATATACAATATAGTGACTCAATAATTCTATATATACTCAGTGCTCATCAAAATAAATGTGTTCTACTGTTGGTGGGAATGGAAACTAGTTCAACCACTCCAGAAGACAGTATGGAGGCTCCTCAAAAAGTTAAAAATAGAGCTACCATACAACCCAGCAATTGCACTTTTAGTTATTTATCCAAAGAATACAAACATAGTGATTTATAGGGGCACCTGCACCCCATTATTTATAGCAGCAATATCCACAATAGCCAAACTATGGAAAGAGCCCAGATGTCCATTGACAGATGAATGGATAAAGAAGATGTGTTATGTATATACAATGGAAGATTACTCAGCCATCAAAAAAATGAAATCTTGCCATTTGCAACAACATGGATGGAACTAGAGGATATTATGCTAAGTGAAATAAGTCAACCAGAGAAAGACATATCATATGATTTCACTCATGTATGGAATTTAAGAAACAAAACAGAAGAACATAGGGGAAGGGAAGGAAAAACAAGATGAAAACAGAGAGGGAGACAAACCATAAGAGACTCTTAAATATAGGAAACTGAAGGTTGTTGGAGGGGAGGGAGGTGGGGGGAGCAGGTAACTGGGTGATGGGCATTAAGGAGGGCACATGATGTAATGAGCACTGGGTGTTATATGTAACTGATGAATCACTAAATTCTACCTCTGAAACTAATAATACACTATATGTTAACTAAATTGAATTTAAATAAAACAATAAATAAATAAATAAATAAGATAAATGTGTTCTTAATCATTTTCACCCATTTCACTCATTGCCCCACCCACCTCTCCTCTGGTAACCATCAATTTGTTCTCCATAGTTAAGAGTCTGTTTTTTGGTTTATCTTTTTTTTTCCTTCATTCCTTTGTTTTGTTTCTTAAATTCCACATATGAGTGAAATCATATGTCATTTGCCTTTCTCTGACTTATTTCACTTAGCATTATACTCTCTAGATCCATCCACATCATTGCAAATGTTAAGATTTCATTCTTTTTTATGGTTGAATAATATTCCTGTGTGTGTGTGTGTGTGTGTACTTCTTTATCCATTCATCTTTATCCATTCATCAATTAATGGACACTTGGACTGCTTCCATAATTTGGTTATTGTAAAAAATGCTGCAGTAAACATAGGGGTGCACATATCCCTTTGAATTACTGTTTTCATATTCTTTGGGTAAATACCCAGTACTGCAATTATTGGATCATATCATAGTTTTATTAATTTTTTGAAGAACCTCCATAATGTTTTCCAACAGCTTATTCTTGTTTTTGTTTCCCTTGCCTAAGGAGACTTATCTAGAAAAATGTTGCTATGGGCAATATTAGAGAAATTACTGCCTGTGCTCTCTTCTAGGATTTTTAGGTCTCACATTTAGGTTTTTAATCTATTTTGAGCTTATTTTTGTGTATGTATAAGAAAGTGCTCCAGTTTCATTCTTTTGTATGTAGCTGTCCAGTTTTCTCAACACCTTTTGTTGAAGAGACTTTTTCTCATTGTATATTCTTGCCTCCTTTGTCAAAGATTAATTGACCATATCCTCGTGGGTTTGTTTCTGGGCTTTCTACTGTGTTCCAATCTGTCTATTTTTGTGCCAGTACCATACTATTTCAATTACTGCAGCTTTGTAGTGTAATTTGAAATCTGGAACTGTCATATCTCCAGCTTTGTTCTTCTTTTTAAAGGTTGCTTTGGCTATTCACGGTCTTTTGTGGTTCAACACACATTTTTGAATTCTTTGTTCTATGAAAAATGCTGTTGGTACTTTGAAAGGAATTGCATTAAATCTGTAGATCACCTGAGTAGTATGGACATTTTAATAGTATTTGTTCTTCCAATCCATGAGCATGGAATAGCTTTCCATTTGTTTGTATTGTCTTCAAGTTCTTTCACCAATGTTTTATAGTTTCCAGAGTACAAGTCCTTCAGAGAGGTAAGGGGATTTTGAAAACAGTCAGACCAATCTGGCCACCAGCCTAGGTATGCATTAGTGAGATGTTCTAGTCTGGATTTCACTGTTTGCTATTTCTTCTATTTTGAACTCTCTTCCACTTTTTGTATGAAAATTGCATTTCTCCCCAAACCCCTATTTTTATTGCAGCATTATTTACAATAGCCAAGATATGGAAGCAACCCAAGTGTCCATTGATAAATAAAGGGATAAAGATGTGAGGTTATATATATAGCCACAAAAAAAGATGAGATCCTGCCATTAGACAACATGGATAAACCTAGATGGTTTTATGCTAAATGAAATAAGTCAGATCGAGAAAGACAAATACCATATGATTTCACTTGTATGTGAAATCTAAAAAAGCACAACAAATAAACAACAAAAAGCAGAAACAGACACATAAATACAGAGGACAAACTGATGGCTACCAGAGAGAGGAGGGTAGAGGGCTGGGGAAAATGGGTTAAGAGGAGTGGAAGATACAAGCTTCCAGTTATAGGATGAATAAGTCATGAGGATACAATGTACAGCACAGGGAATATAGTCAATGGTATTGTAATAGTATTTTATGGGGACAGATGGTAGCTATACTTATGGTGAGCACAGCATAATATACAAAATTGTCCAATTACTATATTGTACACCTGAAACTAATGTAACATTGTGTGTCAAGTACACTTCAATAAAAATATGATAATAAAATAAAATAGCATTTCTACCCAGACGGCTTCCTAAATCCCAAACTCCACTCAGGCTTAGGGATTCCCATTTCTCTAGTCTAGTTATGGTTAACAGGTTTAGTTATAGACCACAGCTGTAAGTAGTAGTTTAATTTCAGTTCTCTAAAAAATGTTTATGTAGTAGATATTCACATACACTATGTATTAAATATTTGCTGAGATAATGCACTAAAAGGTAATAAACTTTTATGAGCAATGATTACTTCTAGTCTAGATTTTCCAAACTTTCTATAATGATCAAGAATTGCTTTTATAATCAGAAACAATATTATTTTTAAAAAATGTATTGGGGCACCTGGGTGGTTAAGTGTCTGTCTTCAGCTCGGGTCATGATCTCAGGGTCCTGGGATGGAGCCCTGAGTTGGGCTCCCTGCTCAGCGGGGAGTCTGTTTCTCCCTCTCCCTATGCCCCTCCCCCAACCCACACCCCACCCCTGCTCATGCTCTGTGCTTTCTCTCTCAAATAAATAAATAAAATCTTAAAAAAAAAAAAGTATTTCCAATCCAGCACCATAGTTGACCATAAGAATACCAATAAATTTTTCTTTGAATTTTTTTTCTCCTTCAGACGCCTGAGCAAATTACCATTAGTTTATAATTTAACTCAATATCTGTTTTTTGCAGATTTAACAAAACTTCAATCCTGACCCCCAAGTTTGCATATATATGCATATGCCCTATGGCTCCTTCTTCATCACATACCAACCAAAGTCATTAGCATGAAACCTTGCTTGATTAAGCTTGACCAAAGTCTATAAAGCATTATGCAGAACATGAAGGAACAACTGGGAGAAATTTCTGATTAAGCAGCTCAGCTTTGAGAACCTTAAAAATTCCATAAAGCAACTACAGAAAGCAAAGCCAGAAAACCAGGCAAGAATGCACTGACACCTCAACATACCTCAGTCCATGTTAACTATAATAATAATTATGTAACAAGTACTCAATCTGTGATAGCCTCTGAATAAGGTTGTCATCACAACAATATTGTGGCAACATTGGGAAGCAGGTACTATTTTTATGCCAATTTTAAGGGTAGGTTTAGGGTTCCAGAGTGATTGACTTGCCCAAAGTCACACAGGTGGTAAACAGCAAAACTGGAATTCACAGACACTTCTTGCTGACTCCTGACCCCAGTTCTTTACTTTTACACCCACCTGGTCCATACTGGGGAATCTTGCCCCTGCCAGGAAACTCAGAGCACCAGAGCGAGGAACACAAGGAAGAAAGCTAGTGTGTTACAGAATTTTCTATCCAGTGATGGTGTTCAGGACATGCCAAAATATGGTACTTTGGCATATTGAGCATCTTAAACTGAAGAAGTCTGAGAAAACGACAGAAGCAGGAAGGTCAATCTGACCTTCCCACCTTGCCTTTCTGCCCTAAAAGTCCAGAGATAAATCTTCACTGTGAAAGTACCCTCCTATACCACAAGGAAAGGAGATATAGAGAGAGGGAATGAGGGTTGAGAATCTGCATAAACAAACCTTGTTAAACTAACTCTTATCTTCCAAATTACTTCTTTCCCACTTACTACTAGCCCAAACCCCTTTGTATTGTCAATTCTTCACAGTTCTATTGTTTCCTTCTCTAAAAGGTACAAAAGCTTCTTGCTCTTATGAAGGCTCCCATTTAAATGTAAAAATTTAGGAAAATTCATATGCTTTTCTCCTGTTAGTCTGTCAGTTTAATTTTCAGACTTAGCCTGGGACCCTGAGAAAGCTGAGGAAAACTTTTCTTCCCCTACACCAATTAGCCTCTATGTCTGCCCAAGTAGATTCAAGCAGAACTAGAAGGTCCTTATGAGCCAGCCACACATTTGGTAAACAATGTTTTGGGTCACAGGCTGATTTTAGAGAGTTCTTTTTTCAGCGTTTTCTTCTCCCTCCCTTCCCATTCCCACCCCAATCCTGCTGGTTCCACAATCTAAATCAAGCCCAGGTCTGGGTCATGTCTGCAGTATTTCCTCTCAATGCACTTGGCCTTAGAATACATTTGGAGCCAGAATGCACTGAAAACAGGAGAGAGAGAGGGCACAAGAATCCTATTGCAGTTCTGAGCAAACAAAATAAAGCTTCGGGATTAAAAACAAAACAAAACAAAACAAACAGGGGTGCCTGAGTGGCTCAGTTGGTTAAGGGACTGCCTTCGGCTCAGGTCGTGATCCCGGAGTCCCGGGATCGAGTCCCACATCAGGCTCCCGGCTCAGCGGGGAGCCTGCTTCTCCCTCTGACCCTCTCCCTTCTCATGTTGTTTCTCATTCTCTCTCTCTCTCTCAATCTCTCAAATAAATAAATAAATAAAATTAAAAAAAAAAAAAACATATAGGGACACTTTTTACTCTGTAGGTGGTGACCACTTACACATAGTCTAGCTTTGCCACTGTCTCTCTCCTTCTCTTGCCTTCAGTCTTTTCCCTTGTGAAATCCTGGAGAGAGACTGATTTCCAAGGCCCTTTATATGTTCAACATTCTGTGGTTCTTATAGGGCCTACAAGAGCTAAATAGGAATGGATTATTGAATAGTTAGAGGGAAAATACACTCCAAGAGAACCATTTAACACTAGGAATGTCTTTTAAATATACATTTTGGGCTGCACATTGTTTTATATAAGTCTGGATAACAGTGCCATTTGCATTCTAATCCTGGCTCTGTCCCTGCTGTGCTAGCAGATAGATGTATCTCTCATTCTTTTGGTGTTTTAATTTCCTCAGTGGTTAAGCAAGAATGATACATCCAATCTACCTTTCAGAATTTCTGAATGGATTATAGCAAAACCCTTCATAATGTTTTGGCTTAAAAGATTTCTCTCTGAACCATATTTATGTTTTCATATTCTATTTTCCCCAAACAGTCATCAATAGGATCAGCAAAGGAAATATATCCATATAATTGAATTAATTTCTCTAAATCCTTAGATGATCCCAAAATGTTTGGCCATGACTAATCAATGAATTTGAATTTTTGGCAAAGAGCAATTATTATGTACATGTTTCAAATATCTGCCCTTTTCTCCACAGTCCGGGAAATCTGTTTTAACTAACTGTTAGAACATAAATATTAATATTCAACAGCATTAAAATACTGTTTTGTTGGAGTAAAATTCCTCTGATGACATGAGAAATCAAGATGCAAAAATTCCATGTTGATGCCAAAGCATAAAATATACCAAATCTATAATATCATATTGAGACTGAATGCTGAAGTTGGAAATGATCTTAAAAAGAAAAAACTAGTGGAAAGGCTTGAGTTTATAGATGAAGAAAAGAGGGAAGCAAAATATCCTGAAGCAGCCAGAGGTATTATGCTAAATGCTTTACTATACCAGTGCATTCAGTCCTCCCCTGCTCCATCACAGCCCCCATTTTACCTAAGAATAATCTGAATGCCAGCAAGGTAAAATAACTTACCCAAATTCAGGGGTATGGCTATTATCAAACCCGAGATTCCCTATCAGATGTCCTGGTTCAGAGATTGAACCAAAAACCTGTAAGTCTACTTCAACAGCAAAATACCAACAAGCCAACCAACAAATTTTCCCCTCTAGGAGATCATAGTTAAAAGCTTGTACAGAGACAACTGGGAAATGATAAGACTACCTGTGTGCCCCTCTTTGGTGATAACACATCACTCTATATGTAGGAGAATATCAGGCTTATTCCAACTACACATCATATAACTGAGATCAGAACTTATAATAATCCTATTATAAAAATAACAGTTTCAGGGACACTTGAGTGGCTCAGTCGGTTAAGCGTCTGCCTCCAGCTCAGGTCATGATCTCAGGGTCCTGGGATGGAGACCCATGTCAGGTTCCCTGCTCAGCAGGAGGCCTGCTTCTCCCTCTCCCTCTGTCTGCTGCTCTCCCTGCTCATGCTCACTCTCTCTCTTTCTCAAATAAATAAATAAAATCTTAAAAAACACTAACAGCTTCAATTTATTGAACACCTATGACATGTCAGGGATGTCAAAAAATGTTATTTCAAAGCCTCATGTAAACTTTAAAGGTAAATATTACAACCTCATTTGACAGATGAAGTAACTGAAGCTTAGGTAGAATAACAGCAATAATAATAACATAAAGATATTTGTATAGGATATACAATAGGCCAGGTGTTAAGTTCTTTCTTATATATATTTTTATATCTTACATATATAATACCTTATCTTCATAATAAGTCAAGGAGGTAAGCACTAGTATCATACTTATTTGCCATTTGGGAAACTACTATACAGATAGGCTAAGCAACTTCCCCAAACTCAAACCATCTGGCTCCCACAGCCAGGCTCTTAACCACTGTTCCATACTCAATATCATACAGAGAGTAACTGGCCATAGAAGGATTTGAACTTTGGACCTGAACTCCAAAGCCATCATTTTTTCTAAGTCTTCATGTTTCTCAGCCCTGGCTGTTCATTAAAACAATACAGGCAGCATTTCTGGGGCAAGACTTCCACTGAAGGGATATGATCATGCACACAAACTAAAGGGGTCTCCAGGTGAGTTGCCTACTCTTTCCTAAATGAGGAAAAAGTGTTGATGAGCACCTTCCCTTTTGCTTGGAATGAAAGCTCTCATCAGTGCTCAACTGATTCATCAGGTGACTTGTGGGTAGGTGCTGAGGCATGGCCTGGCCCATTGCCACTGGCCCCAGCCTAAGGATGACAACCAGTAAACCAGCATCAGAAAACCTAATGGGTTCTGCAGAAATGCTCTTAAGCCTGAAGAAGAAATTTTGATCTATATCTCACCTCCCTTAACTTTTCACTTTGACAAACATGTACTGAATTCCAACTATGGGCAAAATGCTATGAAATACTATGGTAGGCACTTTAGGGAACTCAGATTCCTTGTCCTTAAGAAAAGCACAATCTAGTGGGGGGAATATAAATATTGGCAGCTAAGTATAATTCATATTATAGTACTAAGAAGCCCTTTTGGCTCTGTACCCAAGTTCAAGTTTCTGCTAGGTGTGGGAAAATTTAAAAGGTTCAGGTACACTCTGGGGGTCAAATCAAGGCACATAAAGGTAAGATATGGTGCCTTATAATGTGCCTCACTCTCATAAATGAGTTTAGACAACTCTGTGTGCTTTTAATGTACCCTGGAGAATTAGGTAGATCATTATTACTGTTGCATGAGTTTACAGCATCTTCTCTTCAGTGGTTTGTGTCCCTGAGAGCAAAATAAACTCCACATTTTCTTCCTGCAACCTCTCATGAATATTAATGCTGTCTTTATTTATTGTTTGGCAAAATATGACAAAAATAAAAATGCACTACAGCGAAAATGAACACGCATACACCAAAAATATCTAGCTACTGTCAGAATACTTGTGTCATCATCATTATCAATAAATTGCACACTTGACAAGCATACTCCACACATTACATCGCCCCACAGTTCCTCCTAACCACTGACCTTTCTTAAAGGGTGCTGCTGGTTCTTTGGTTGCTACTTGTACAACTCCCATTAATTTTAAAGGTGTACAGTTTTGTCATGTTTAAGCTAGAAACATGGAGTTCAGTAACACTCGGCCAAGGAGATTTATAATAGACTTTCAGAGCCTCAGAATCTTCCCTCAAAGAGCTTCATACCCAGAAGCTCAAATCTATAAAACAAACAATAATAGAACTGTTCCTGTTGAAAGTGATGGAATCCTACCTGTTTAGACCATCCTCAAATCCTTAAACAGCCTGAAGCAATTCCACAGAGCCCTTTGAGCACTGCACATCACTTGAACAGCCACTAATCCAGTCCACTTTATAGATGCAGGACCAGAATAACAAGCCAATTAAAGTAGCTAAGGCCATAGTATTAGCTAACAGCAGAGCTGGACTAACCTCCCTATCCCTTCTGTCCTAGTCCAGTGATCTTTTTATGCAACTCTTTGTCTCCCTATATATTTCAATTTGAAGGAAGGACAAGTGGGACAATTATTAGGAACATTATCATGATGGTCTGTTTTCCAATATTGGCAAGTTAGAATTCCTCTGAGGTTTGTCACATACTTCTAGGACAACTATTGCATGTTGGACTAATAAGTACAGCAGACAGCTTCAAGATGTCTACCCTGTGTTCTTACTTGGAAAGAACATATGAAAATATTCGTAATCTTGAGGGCTGGCAGCCAAAAGGAAGTTGGGTTACACTGAGAACTTGACCAAGATTCTAGATAGTATGGTTAGATCCTTCTCTAGTTCAAGCTTATTCCTAAGAGTCGCATTGAATTATATAACCCAGCTATTGCCATTGAACCACTCTAATAAAACCCTGTTCAAGGGCACAAAATTTTTTTCAGGTTGGAGTTATTTTGTTGTATAGGTATTCATTTGATTCACCAAAAGACAAGCATTATCCAGCAGAATGGATCCAATGTCATTATCATCTGTTTGTAGCTTGGGTCTAACAAATCCCTTCAGTAACTATATAATAAATTGAGCTTTATAGAGTATTAGGGGCTATACAACAAATTAGTGATACAGTCATGATTTAAACTATATCCTGATCCCCAGTCCAGTGCTGTTTGCCAAAGTAGCTTCATAATCTATTGTCTTCTCTTTTCTATAGGAGATATTACCTGATAGGCAAAGAATTCCTAAGCATTTTCTTATTCCCTCTTACAGAGAGGAATAACCAAACCTCTAGCAAGATTGTCTCCATAGAACATCTCCTTGAGCAATTATGCTTCCCAATAACCTTTGGCAATAGCAGAATTTATCTGAAGGCAGTCTGAATTATTGTCTCATAATTATATTTTTATCCTTTGTTGGAAGATTAAAAATATAACTCCTTTACACAATATGGTAGAGATAAAAAAATAAACTGATAATACACATGACTGTTGCTAGAGTTTTAAAAGACTATAAATTTATGATTTGGTTAATTGTATTATTACTGATATTGGTCACATTTAGTGTTGTGAATCATAATATTAATTACTTAGAATACTATACATTCCATACTGGATTAATAGAGACGCACAGGGCTAGAGAGGGCCCCAAGTGAATCCTCCCACTTGTGGCAGAACTAAACATACCCAGTATGTGCAATCCATTTCTCAAGCTATCCAGGAAAGGGAGGATCTCATCTTCCTTTAAGAATCAATTCTCAGATGTTACAGAAAGTGAAAAGTTAAGAAACTCCAAAAGTTTGCCCCTCCATAAAAGCAATGAAAATTATGGCAAAACTATTGGAATCAACTTTTTCAGAACTCTAGACTCTAACTGAAGGCTTGCAGCAATCCAGATAACATTTGGTAAAACAAACAGAAAAACTTACTAACTCTCAGTAAGAAATGCAACGTCACTCAGCATCAGGGAAATACAAATCAAAACCATAATGAGATATTGCCTTACACCAGTCAGAATGGATAAAATTAACAAGTCAGGAAATGACAGATGTTGGTAAGGATTCGGAGAAACGGGAACCCTCTTACACTGTTGGTGGGTATGCAAACTGGTGCAGCTTCTCTGGAAAACAGTATGGAGGTTCCTCAAAAACTTGAAAATAGAGCTACCCCTACCACCCAGCAATTGCACTCCTGGGTATTTACCCCAAAGATACAAATGTAGTGATCCGAAGGGGCATATGCACCCCAATGTTTATAGCAGCAATGTCCACAATAGCCAAAATATGCAAAGAGTCCAGATGTCCATCGACCGATGAATGGATAAAGAAAATATGGTATACACACACACACACACACACACAAAATGGAATACTAATCAGCCATCAAAAAATGAAATCTTGCCATTTACAATGATGTGGATGGAACTAGAGGGTACTATGCTAAGCGAAATAAGTCAATGAGAGAAAGACAATTATCATATGATCTCACTCATATGTGGAATTTAAGAAACAAAACAGAGGATCAGAGGGGAAGAGAAGAAAAAACTAAACAAGACGAAACCAGAGAGGGAGACAAACCATAAGAGACTCTTAACTGTAGGAAACAAACTGAGGGTTGCTGAAGGGGAGTGGAGTGGGGAGACGGGGCAACTGGGTATGGACATTAAAGAGGGCACGTGATGTAATGAAAATAGGGTATTATGTAAGACTAATGAATCACTGACCTCTACCTCTGAAACTAATAATAGATTATATGTTAATTAATTGAATTTAAATTAAAAAAAAGAAGTGCAAACTTATGTCTTAATTTACACTAGCTAGTCCTATCCTTCAGTACCCTGCTCAACGGCAGCCTTGAAAATAAAGCACACATTCCAGGTACTAATACCTGAGGAAGCAGGATGCAACACATTAGGAAAGACTTCTTTGCTCTGTCTCATGGTTCCTTGAAGACCTGCTCACAAGGCCTGTCTTTATATGGAAAATTCACAAATTTATAGAAAATAAACACTTCTAAATCACTAATGGGTCAGAGGTCACAAGGGAAATTAGAAAATACTTTAAGATAAATAAAAATAAAAATACAACATATAAAAGGTATGGGATGTAGTATGCAGAGGGAAATTTATAGCTGTAAATGCCTACTTTAAAATATAGTAAAGATCTCAAATCAATAACCAAACCTTGCATCTTAAGAAACTAGAACAAGAGCAAACCAAAACCAAAGCAAGTAGAGGGAAGGAAATAATAAAAATTAGAACACAAGAAACAGAAAAATAACAGAGAAAATCAATTAAACCAAAAGTTGTTTCTTTGAACAGATCAACAAAATTGGCAGACCTTTAGCTTTACAGTCGTAGTGAAAATGAGAGAACATTCACATTATTAAAATCAGGAATGAAAGTGAGGATGTTACTCCTGAAATAAAAATATATGTTACCATACAGAAATAAAAATATATAAGAGTATACTATGAGCAACTGTATGCCAACAAATTAGATAACCCAGGTGAAATGGATAAAGTTGTAAAAATATATAAACTACCAAAACTGATTCAAGAAGAAATAAAAAATCTGAACAAAACAGATGAATATAGGGAAAGGGAAAGAAAAATAAAATAAGAGGAAAACAAAAAGGGAGGCAAATCATAAGAGACTCTTAACTCTAGGAAACAAACTGAGGGTTGCTGGAGGGGATGTGGAGGGGGATGGGGTAACTGGGTGATAGGCATTAAAGGAGGGCACTTGAAGTAATGAGCACTGGGTGTCGTAGGCAACTGATGAATCACTATATTCTACCTCTGAAACTAGTAATATAGTATATGTTAATTAAATTGAATTTAAATAAAAAAATTTTAAAAAGAAACAAGCAAAGAGATGGAATTAATAATCAAAAAATTAAGAAAATCCTAGGATTTTCTTTTCAGATGGCTTCATTGCTGAATTCTACCAAATATTTTTAAAAAATTAATACCGATCTTTCTGATACTCTTCCATCAAAACAGAAAAGAAAGGAATATTGCCAAATTCTTTCTATCAAGACCAGTGTTACCTTGATACCAATGTCAGACAAAGACACCACAGGAAATAAAAACCTACATATAGATATTCCTTATGAATATAAATGCAAACATGTTAGCAAACTGAATCCCCAGCTTTAATAGGATTACACACCATGAATAATTGGGATTTACTCCAGGAATGAGAGTTTGGTTCAACATATAAAAATCAATAAATGTAATAAATTCTATTAATAGAATTTTAAAAATGATCATCTCCATAGATGTAGCAAAAGCATTTGGAAACATATGACACCTTTCCATGATAAAAAATACTCCATAAACTAGAAGTAGAAGAGAAATTCCTTACTGATAAAGGGCATCAACAAAAACACATAGCTAGCATCATGCTTAATTATGAAAGAATGAACTTTTCCCCTAAAACCAAAAATAAGTCAAGGATATCAGCTCCAGCCACTTCTACTCAACATTGCTAACCATGCTAGAATTCTTAATAAAAAACAAAACAAAACATTATACTGGAAGTTCTAGCCAGGGCAATTAAGCAAGGAAAATAAATAAAATAAAAAGCATCCAATTGGGAAAGGAAGAAATAAACTATTTCTATTTGCAGATAACATGATATTTAATATCTTAAATCCTAAAACACATACACACAGACACACACACACACACATCATAAGCAAGAGCTCATAAAATAATCCAGCAAAGTTGCAGGATATAGGATTGATAAGCAAAAATCCACAGATTTCTTTTTTTTAATTTTTTTTAATTCCAGTTAGTTAACAAAGTGTGTTATATTAGTTTGAGGTGTACACTATAGTGATTCAACAATTCTATACTCCATTGATTTCTTTACACTTGCAATGGACAATCGGAAAATGAAATAAAGATAATTTCCATTTAGAATTATTAAATACATAGGAACAAATTTAACCAAGGAAGTACAAGACCTATACAGTAAAAACTACAAAACATTGTGAAAAGAAATTAAAGAAGACCTAAACAAATGGAAAGATATCCTACGTCCACAGATTTGAAGACTTAGTATCATTAAGATGGTGTTACTCCCCAAATTCATCTACAGCTACAGTGCGGTCACTATCAAAATCTTAACTGCCATTTTTGCAGAAATGGACAAGCTAATCCTAAAATTCGTATGGAAATTCAGAAGACCCCAAATAGCTGTAATAATCTTGAAAATGAAAAACAAAGTTGGAAGACTCACACTTGCTGATTTCAAAACTTATTGCAAAGGTACAGTAATCAAAATAGTGTGGTACCAGCATAAAGATAGAGAGATAAATGGAATAAAATTGAGAGTCCAGAAAAAAACTCATATGTCTACATTCAACTGATCTTCAACAAAGGATGCCAAGTCATTCTATTGGGAAAAAATAGGCCTTTCAACAAATGGTATATGCAAAAGTATAAATTTGGACCACTACCGCATACCATATATAAAAATTAACTCAAAATGAATTAAAGACCTAAAGGTAAGAGTTAAAAGTATAAAACTCTTAGAAGGAAACACGGGGTGAATCTTTATGAGCTTGGATCAGGCACTGGTTGTTTAAAAATGACACCAAAACACATGCAACAACAATAAAATAGTAATAAACTGGACATTATCATAATTAAAATTTTTTGTATGTCAAAGAACACTATGGACAAAATGAAAAGACAACTCACAGAATGGGAGAAAATGTTTGCACATCTGATATATAACAAATACATATATATATATATATATATATACATATATATATATGTATATATATAGAGAGAGAGAGAGAGAGTATCCAGAATACATAAAGAATTCTTACAACTTAACAATAAAAACAGCCTAATTTAAAAATTGACAAAGGATTTGAATAATTTCTCAAACAAGATACACAAATGACAAACACATGAAAAGATGCTCAACACCATTACTTATTAGAGAAATGCTAATTAAAGCCATAATGAGATACCACTTTATAACCACTAGGTTGGCTATAATAGTAAAAATAAATAAATTAATTAAATTTAATTAAATTAAATAACAAGTGTTAGAATGTGGAAAAAAATGCCCTCATACATTGCTGATGGAAATGTAAAATGTGGCAGCCTCTGTAGAAAACAATTTGAGAGTTCCTCAAAATTTTCAACATAGTTACCATACAACCCAACAATTCCATCCATAGGTATATATATATACTCAAGGAAAGTATCCACCCAAAAACCTCACCACAAATATTACAGCAGTACTATTCATGATATCAACTGATAAATGGATAAGCAATATGTGGTATAATCTTATAGTGAAATATTACACAGCCATAAAGGAGACTAAAGTACTGATAAATGCTAAAACATGGATGAACTATACTAAATGAGAGTAGCCAGACAGAAAAAGTCACACATTGTATGTTCCATTTAAATGAAATATCCAGGAAAGGCAAGTCTACAGAGACACTAAGTAGCTCAGTGGTTTCCAGGGGCTAGAGGAAGGAAGACATTGGGACTGACTGCTGTTAGGGGGTTTCTTTTTGAAGTGATGGAAATGTTCTGGAATTAGATAGTGGTAATGTTTACATAATATTGTGAATTTACTAAAAACTACTGAAATGTATATTTTTAAATGGTGAATTTTATGTAAAAAAAATAATCAATTGCCAAAGAAAGGTTATAATTTCTGTCTAGCCTATGGGCTATGCTCAGACAGGTTTTTTTTGTTGTTTTGTTGTTGTTGTTGTTGTTGTTTTTGAAAACAACAAATGCAGGATAAGAATTAGGAAATACTTCCTGTTCTAACTGACATCTCCTGAAGGGATAAACTGCTGGGGCACAATTTCATGTAATAAGAAATAGAAGTATTGTCCTATGTAGGAAACAAAAGTAATTATGAATTAGATATATAGAAGCTCAGCGAATGGCCAATTCTGGAAAGCATAAGTGACATATTTCATTTCCTCAATTATGTGTGTGAATTTAAAAGGACCCCTGCCTGGAAAAAGTGGGAATGATGGTGATGAAAAGTGGATTTTTAGTGATCGTGATGCATATTTCAAGTGGTGATTGTTTGTTGGGTGGTGACTTGCTAGAATAGCAAGCACTTGCTGAGATCTAAAAGATTAAGGCAGAGCCAAGTAGTAAGAGAGACGTGTGTAGAAGCTACGGAACTAGAAAGGGGGACAAGAAAGGCTGGTTAAGAGCAGCCAGTTTGGGTGAGCTGAGAAGGAGTTTTCAGCATTAGTAAAGAAGATGCTAGTCCAGGGTCATTTATGTGAGTGAGAGAAAGGATGGGAAAATTACTTGAAGGATTTCAGTGGCTACACTGGAAATTTCAATCAAATAGAGAGGAAAGTGGCTGTACCAACTTTCATTCCCACCAACAGTGTAAGAAGGTTCCCCTTTCTCCAAAACCTCTCCTGAGAAACAAACTGAGGGTTTTGGAGGGAAGGGGGGTGGGGTGTTATACACAAACAATGAATCATGGAACACTACATCAAAAACTAATGATGTACTATATGGTGACTAATAAAACATAATAAAAAAATAAAAAACAAATAGAGAGGAAAGGAAAAGGGGGAGAAGAGGGAAAAGGAAGAGGAAGGGAATGAGGAAGAGAAGGAGAAGGGGGAGGAAGAGAGGAAAGATGACCAGAACTTTTCTTGTCAATGTTCCTACTTGGTAAAAGTTAAGAAACAAGGCTTACTTTGTGAGGAAGAAGATAAACGGGAGGAGAAAAAAAAAAAAAAAAAAAAAAGCAAAAAAATACAGTAAAACAGAGGAAAAGCCTAGTAAAATCCGACTAGTGACTTTGATTTATTTGCATCAACTACAAGTAAGCCGCATGAAAATTATCCACATATCCATTATCTGCATTTTATACATAAGAACACAGGAAACCATTTGTTGTCCTAGTGTCTCTTTAAAAATGTGTCAGAATTACCTAGAGGGCTTGTTAAAACGCAGATCGTTGACCCCTCCTAGAGCTTCTCAGGCATAGGGCTGAGAAGGAACCCAAGACTGTGCATTTCTAACAAGTTCCCCAGTGCGACTGAGAGTTGCTGGTCCAGGGACCACACTTTTGAGAATCACCAACTTAGAAAAGCAGGTTGCAAAGGAAGAAATCCTGATGGCCTGTGACTCTAATGTCTGTAGAAGGATGGATGAGAGTAGAGAAGGCAGACCACGAGCCAGTTATTATAGAACACGGGCTACCTTGTGCTAGGTACTAGAGATGAGAGACAGAGGGCAGCACGGGCAAATGGTTATCCTCATAGAGCTGACAGAATACTGATGTTTAGGCATTTATATCCCAATTTTTGGCAATGGGGTTATTTTTGTTTGAATTTTACATGCTAATTGTTCTTATATGTAACCATGGAAATCCAGGATTAGTAAAATGCATTGTGAATTTCAATCCAAGATATACAACTTTGTATATATCAGATTCTGTATAAGAAGAAAATTTGTTACAATAAATTCTATTAAATCAGGGTGTGAGGATCGAACAGCAAAAGCTAGAGCAGATAAATCAAGACCTATGCTCCAAGGGTTAAAAGATAAAAGTTGAGTTGGTTGCTTAATTCCCCAATAGTCTTTATGCCAAAGAAGAATTTCTCTAAGAGGTCTGAAGTGAAAACAGATCTAAGTTAGAGTTGCCAGAATTAGCAAATAAAAACACAGGATACTCAGTTAAATATGAGTTTCAGATACACGATGAGTTTTTTTTTTTTAAATGTAAGTAAGTTTTGTGTATTATTTGGAGCAAACTTATACTAAAAACTTTCTCATTGTATATCTGAAATTCACATTTCACTTGGGTATTATGATTTTATCTGGAAACTCTAGGTGGACTTTGACCATTCATTCAGTGAACACTTAATATGTCATCAGTCTTCCAAAGAAGATAGAAGCATAGACCATATCCTGTGCCATACATGAGACAACAAAGAATAAAATGATGTCCAAACGGCAAAGGCTTTAAGTACAGTGGAGAGGGAGACCAATGTGACTGGAAAAGTAAAGGAAGGGGAGCTCCATCGGCAAATATGACTTCACCTGGTACTGAAGGTAAGTAGAATTTGATTAGACAAAAGCTGGTAACAAAGCTATGGAAAAGAGGTAAACAGCATGAATATGAAGTGTGGCATCTGGACCAAGGACAGCAGGCAAATAGGAAAGGAAAGAGATCACTTGTGACAGATTGAGCCAATTGCCTCACCGGCTGTATAGTATAAGACCTCTTAGAGCACAATTACGGACCCTCATCAATATTTCAGTATATATCCATGACCATCAACTGTGTCCCCATTTTGTTTCAACTTCACTAGGACCACACAGAGAGATTTGAATGCAAAGCACACCATAGGATATCCAGACAGTCTGAGCTTTTAAGACAAAGAAACAGAATCTGACAGTTGGGGTGCTTTTAATTAGAAAATAAGTGGATATTTGGTCCCAGTGCATTCTCTGATTCTAGTCTGAAATGAAGCTCTGTACTACAGCGTCTTGGAGTCAGTAGATCTGGGTCCTAGTCTCTTAGTATGCTCACAAGTGAGAGTCTCTGGACTTCAGTTTCCCAGTTTGAGATTATATGATCTTTCAGGGCCCTTCCAATTTAACATTCAACGATTAATTGAATAAATCATCCGTTCATTGAACACTTACTGAGAGCTTGCCATATGTAAGGCAATTTGTTAGGAGCTGTGATGGATACAAAGAGAGTTATTTATTCATAGTTATTTATTCATCACTAGGCAAAACTCTGAAGCAAATAGTTTGCCCCCTTTCCCCATCTTTACGCTGAGAGACCTACTTGGGCACTCCATAGAGGGTCTGGCCTCTGGCCCACTGAACTCAGCTTGCCAGGATTTGTTCTGCCGCCTCTCCTTTATCTTTATTTTACCCCCTCCCCAAAGTCTCCTCAAGGAAACTCCACCATCTGCATTTCATTCACTAGGGAGGGCTTCCTGGTCTCAGCTTTCCAGAGTGAAAATTAATTCATCTGATGTACTCAAAAGTGTCAAAACCCTAAACAAGGAAAGGAGGAGCCAAATTGAAGTAACCTAAAGGTAAAGGTGGCCTTACATCTTTTTTTTTTCTAAATATTAGTGATGTCAATCAGAAATTGATTCAGATTAAACAAAGCAAACAGAAAGAAAATAAACATTTATCAGGGCTTACTCCGGCTAGGACACAGCTAAGTGCTATCATGTATCACCTTATTTGATCTGCATAACCATCTTGTGACAACAGTTTGTTATCTTATAGATAAAGCTGAGGCACGGAATAGGCAGTAAACTTGCCCCAGGGCAAAAGTTCCAGGGCCGGCAGTAATCTAGATTTGTCTAAATACCAAATCAATGCTCTTTCCAGTAAACTGGCTAATCCACAGGCCTGGTTCCAGGGAGCCAGTATGTTTCAAATAACTGTGTGGCATATCAACCAGCAACAACTGAATAACAAACGGTCTTTAAAGAATAGGTCAATTTTTTTATAATAATGTCAACTTCAATGGCTTCATTCCAACATGCCTTTTTTGTTGTTGTTCAAAGTAGATCTGTAGCCCAAGGTGAGGCGTTACATATAATCCCTGCCACAGCAATATTTGCTCACAAGATGCCATATGTCATTTGTAGTAGAGCTGAAACAAAAATTGGAAAGTACTAAATGGCAATCAGGTGACTGTGGGGATTCTTTTGGGCAAGTGAGCTTTGTTCCAGGCCTGTCTATGTATATTTATAAGGATGGCCCCACATCTTTAAAGGAGAGTTTTGTGTGTGTGTGTGTGTGTGTGTGAGAGAGAGAGAGAGAGAGAGAGAGAGAGAGAGACCAGTGAAAGAGGAAGTGGGAGCCAGGTAAGCAGAAGGAGAAAGAAAAAGGGAGAGGGAGAGAACACAAAACACGGAGAGGCAAAAACAGCTCTCCAATACCCATAAGGAGTTAATTTGGACACCATGACTTTAAGGCAACTGAGCTTTTAATGATTTATATAGCAAAAGGAGAAGCTTTTCTAAGCTGTATTATTATACATGTCTTTTTAATATTTTTATGACCCAGGGTCTCTGTGATAATCATATAGTACTTTGTAAAATACAGCAATACCTTTGAGGATAATCGTGTTTCCAGCAGGTATGCCTCTACTCTAATGAGCTCCTGATCACTTTGCTTTTTGTGGTCGTGGGCATTTTAACAAATGAGTCCTATTTCCCTTGGCTGGCAGGAGGAGCTTGGAAGAAAAACTTGTTTGGGTGTAGGGTACATACTGAACCATTGGACTTACCAGGTTAAAAATTCAAAAAGGAGAGCATGGTTGAGCCAGAAAGGACAATTAGAAAAGTGAAACCAGAATATAAACCTGTACAACAATACCTGGTGCAAACCAAAGCAAAGACAGGGAATAGGTTGAAGGAATGGGCTCTGGAGAGTTAGAGAAAGGGGGACTCCAAGGCAAAGCCTATGGAGGATGAGCCAGGCCCTCCCTGCTCATCTTGTTCAGAGTGTGGCTTCTTTATATGCAACAGTGTTGCCTGATTGTCTCTGACACTGTTATTCCTGGGTTCTCTGACTTCTCCTCCCTTGCTATCTTATTAGTATATTGCTACCTTCCATGTCAGTATCTAGATGGAAACTCTTCTTAGCCCTTTGAATCATTTGTTACAGTTATGGATTTGAAAAATGAAAAGACAGTTAATGTAAGTTAAAAATGAATGAACAGGCTGTCTGTGAGGGCCTAAAGGTAACACAGTACTCATGTTTGGGTCTGTCCATGACATCTCTTGTAACTACTTAGATAACTTCTTGGCTTATTTCTGGATTTCATCTATGCTTTAGATAGGGAGATGGCCAAATATAGATAGATAATTGCATTCATTTCCTCCAACTTCCATAATGAAGTGCTACAAACTGGATGAATTAAACAACAGAAATTTATTTTCCACAGTTCTGGAGCCTAGAAGTCTGAGGTCAGGATGTTGGCAGGGTTGACTCCTTCCAGGGGCTGCGAGAGAAAATCTGTCCCATGCCTTCCCCCTAGCTTCTGGTGGTTTGCTGGCAGTCTTTGGTGCTCCTCAACTTGGAGATGCATCTCCTAGATCTCTGCCTTCATCTTGACATGACATTCTCCATATGTGTGTTTCTGTGTCCAAATATCCCCTTTTTATAAGGACACAGTCATATTATATTAAGGCCCACCCTAATGACCTTGATTATATATATGCAAAGATCCTATTTCCAAATAAGGTCACATTTATAGGTACGTGGGTTAGGACTTCAACATCTTTTGGGAGTAGGGAAAGGCACAATTCAACCCATAACATTCTGTGTATATGTATTCTGTAAAGGAAAAGGAGCTCTACTTAGGTTCCTACATAAATGTGATGTCTGTGAGGTTGCCTTTTCTTACTCGAGTCTCCAGAGATGATTAAGTTCCCAGTTATAAAAGGCAGATGCATCAAATCCGAGCAGACCACATGACTTAGGGGCTTGGTGCTCTGCTCCGCTCAAGACTAGAAGATGTGAGGGGCTTTCTAGGCAGGTGTGATGGGAGGGGGAAGAGTGCACTCAGGACCTCAGAAGTTGGAATAAGGATCTTCTGCCTGTACATAACCAAGCAGGGTCCCCTCCAATATCCCTACATCTCCACTGAGCAGTAAGAGGGTAAGAGACCACCTAAGAAGCATTAAGAAACACAAAAGTATTGGTTTGGAGTGACAAGAAAGAGGAGGTCAAGATGAGACTAAATAAAGATAAAAAAGCTATTTTTTGATGAGCTGCAGTTGTTAGTAGGTCCCAGAAGTACTTGTAAGTTTAACTGAGTAATTACTGAGGTGAAGAATTTCCTTTCATAGTAATTTATTCAACAAATACTTATTGAGCACCTACCACGTGACAAGAATTTGGGTGACTGGGAATAAAATGGTAAATAAACCACAATCTTTGTTTTAAAGTAATAGTCATGAGTGGCTGCTAAATTTTTGAGGTTAGAGACCTGAGATCAAATCCCATCTGCAGTCTGTCTGTATTTGTTTCCTTATGTATAAAATGGAGGCAATAAAAATACTTAATAATACTTAACTCACAGTGTTATTATTAGAATTAAGTGTTATTATTAGAATTAAGCTAGCTATTATATGGATATATATATCATTATTATGATATATTCATAACTAATATTCTTATTTTATCTATAGCACAGGGGAGTGAAGAATTAATTCTGATGGGACAAGCATAAGAATGGATTCATCAAGGAATGGATTCACCAAGGAGATATTCAAGCTGGCCCTGGAAATCTGGGTTAGGATGAAAGTTAAAGCAATGGAAATTTAGTAACAAATAGTATTCCATCTTTTCTACCATAGGCACGAAATTTGTCCAGAATTAAAATGCTTTGGCATTTTTTAATCACAACCTTATAGCAAACTTTAAAGAAAAAAAAGGAATTTGCTGCTATTGCTGAGATTCATAAATTATACATTGATATACATATACTTCAGAGGGTAATAAAGAGAGAATAGGGCAGGGGACTATAACTGGAGACATAAAAAGAATAATTTAAAAAAATATGTGGCCTTTGTAAATCTAAAAATTACATTTTGCAGGACAATATCCTCTGCTGAGCTATCTAGAGTTTTACTCACCAGACAGAATTTGGGCTTCACAATAAGCTAGTGACCACCAAAAAGAGCAAGCAGAGGTACATGAACACATCATTTACCAACAGTAAAGTGCACACACAGGAAGGCAATCTCTAAGCCTCCCCCTTCAAAGTTGAAGGGCAACTTGGAGCCCATCTGACAGAAGGTGACAACACATAAGCTGGATGTCGGAAAACTGTCCATGTGTAACACAGTTCAAAAATCCTTAAAGAGCGTTGCCACAGGGGACAAATAAAAATGAAAATCAAAGAGAGAAAATTTGGAGAGAACTCAAACTTCAATAAGACCCTCGAACATCTCTGGGGGATAAGAGATTATAAATATCTTTGGGAGGAAAAAAAATTATAGACATAAAGCAGAGAGACAAGATGAAAAGTAGAAAATATTCTTCAAAGGGTAAGTGTGGTAGGAAAATTAACTTTAAAAGATAAAAATAACTTATAAGTTATGACACTATGTATGATTCCTAATGCTTTTGTAAGATAATTTTATTTTTTTTTAAGATTTTTTTTTTTTTTTGAGAGAGAGAGAGAGAAACAGCATGAGATGGGAGAGGCTCAGAGGGAGAAGCAGGCTCCCCACCAAGCAGGGAGCCCGATGTGGGACTCAATCCCAGGACTCCGGGACCATGACCTGAGCCGAAGGCAGTCGCTTAACCAACTGAGCCACCCAAGTGCCCTTTTTTTTTTTTTTTAAGATTTTATGGATTTATTTGACAGAGACACAGCGAGAGAGGGAACACAAGCAGGGGGAGTGGGAGAGGGAGAAGCAGGCTTCCCGCTGAGCAGGGAGCCCGATGCGGGGCTGGAGCCCAGGACCCTGGGATCATGACCTGAGCCGAAGGCAGACGCTTAACGACTGAGCCACCCAGGCGCCCCTCGTAAGATAATTTTAAAACAGAATTTTTCATATTTCAAAATAAGTTTGGTTAAAAAGAAGGGTGGGGGAAATGACAGAGGGTGGTTAGCCAAGAGGGAAAACTGTGGAATATTTTTATATGTGTGTATATATACGTGTATATATACATACATATATATATACATACTATGATATATTACATATATGCAATTAAAAGAATGCAATTTTTTCTCTATTCCTTAAAGAAGATAAGAAAGAATTATTACTGGGGCACCTGTGTGTCTCAGTTGGTTAAGCGACTACTTTCGGCTCAGGTCATGATCCCAGAGTCCCAGGATCGAGTCCCGCATCAGGCTCCCTGCTCAGCGGGGAGTCTGCTTCTCCCTCTGACCCTCTCTCCTCACATGCTCTCTCTCACTCTCTCTCAAATAAATAAATAAAATCTTTAAAAAAAAAAAGAAAGAAAGAATTATTACTTAGGAACTTACTCTTCAAATAGATACGTGTTAGCATTGATTTATATGGGACCAAAAAAATCAAAGAAGATAGTCACAACCCTTGTGAAGATTTTGTAATTATCTACAAAGAAACAAAATATTTAGGGACAACGGTCAGCATTGTAGTTTATCTCTTCAAAGGGTTAATGTGTTAACTCTGCTCTGCCTCTGAGAAATACGGATGGAACCCACAGTCACTGATCAGGCAGTAAAGAGCCCACACTATACACATGGTGCTTAGTGAGTCTAACAACCAATAAACTATGAATGGTCTCCTTAAAGTTCCTTTAGTATGATTTTTCAGTCACTAAATCTGTTGACAAAGCAAACACTCCCTGCCTGGTCTTAAATTTGCATCTCATTTATTTATCCAATAAGCATAATTTAACTCCTGGTATTAAGACCTGAGAATACTGAAATAAATAAAAGGAAATGTTACTCTCAAAGAACAAGTTAACAGAGAAGATCATGCATTTGTAATACCACACTAGTGGTCATCTCTAGCTCTTCATGGTTAATCTACGGGGTGGGGGAATAATGTGTGAGACTGTTTGACTATCCTGCCAGGACTAAATTATGTTTTCAGTGACAAAGGCAGAATAGCTAACAGATTTGTTCCAGGTTAAAAATGAGTAAGAGGCTTTTTGGTGCTACTGGATGACTTTTGTTTTGGTGTGTTTGGCTGTAGCCAATGTTGTAATCCATGAGTGTGTTCTCATCATGGGAATGAAAATGGATGGTTTGCGAAATACAGTTCAGGAATATGGGAGAGGGTTTCAGAGACTCTGATGTGAAAGGGGGTAAGTGGCAAGAGCATGGAACCAAAGAGGAAAATAAGTGGCATCTGAAAAGGAAACAAGTTGGGGAAAATTCAAGTGACAGAGAGAGTCTGAGAAGCCTGAGTCCTGTACCCAGTGGGACTTGAGGAGCAACGGTCCCTTTTTGAGCAGACATCTCCATGACTGATTGCTCCTATCTGGAACTCTCATATAATGGGTCATTCCTGTAGGATATCTTTTTCCTTAAGTGTGTTTTGTAAAAGACCAGTTCCATGAAATACTAATCCATGAACATGAAAAATGAGTTTCCTGGTTAAATAAATTGGGAAGCTCATGCTATATCAGTCCTGGTTCTGCAGGATATATAATTCACTCAGATGATTTAGGAGTTCTTAATCTCATGTGTGCGCATGGGTATGTGTGTGCACGTGTCTTTTATGTGTGATGAAACTCTTTGGAAGTCTGGTGAAGCCTACGAAACCCATTTCAGAAAATACATAAAATAAAATACATAAAGATTATAAAGGGATACCAATTAAACTGAAATTCAGTTAGCAAAATAAATTTAAAAACAAAGTTTTAGTATAAGAATAAATACGCTTCTTTACTAACCTGTTTAAATAATATGATCTAGCATCAGGTCTCATAATGAATGTAGTTTCAAACCACTGATAATAATGAATAATATTTCCAGATAGCAATAAAACCTGCAGTGTGATATGAAAATATCTATGATATCTGCTGATGACAAAGTCAGAGGTACTGCTAATGTCTTTTACCTACATTCATAACTGAAGGAAATACTAAATTTCATTCAGGTGTTAGTGAAAATAAAGGGATTTTTTTTTACTAAGCAAGTTCATAGCACAGTTTTTTTTGTTTTTTTTTTCCCCATTCAAGTTCACTTAACCCCTGTTTTCTATCTATAATGTCATTGAGGTCCTTGGACCCCAGGATAAGAAAACCCCTAAAGACAGACTTTAATGATACAACCTCTTAAGGAAGTGCAGGCAGGGTTAATAAAACAATCAAGGGATGCAGAAACACCCAGGGAATAGCAACAACAGAGAAGCCTGTGGTTGAGTGGAGGAAAGAGAAATAGTGTTTCTAGAACCCAGAGAGGGCTGGAGACATGGGGAGGGCCTGCCCTGTAAGAGCTATCGTCACAGGAGAAGCCAGCCACTGCCAGAGAACTGACACCAAAGCAGCAAAAAAAAAAAAAAAAAAAGCTGGGAAGAAAAATCCATTTTGTCCTGCCCTTTTTATCTTCTGCAGATCTACTATTGGCCAAACCCCACAAAAAGTCAGCTGGCACAAAGCCTGGGTGAGATTCTTCCCAGAGATTAGCCTCCAGGGGATCCACAGCTGGGCAAAGAAGAATGGAAATGGCTTGGTGTGGGAAGGAACATGAGAAGAACTAGCACACTATACCTATGTTTCTTTAGGGTAGATTTTCCTAGATACTTCAATATACTAACATCCATTGTGCTGACTCAATATATGTAATAATTATTAATTTAATAAGGAGTGCTTATCAAAGCTATCTTATCTCAGGATCCATTTGTCAAGGAACATCATGGAGGATTAATATTCTGTAGAACAAAAGTTTGCAGATACCTCTCTAGGATTTTCTGGAGACGTGTATTTTATGGCATCGAGTTACTTAGCTATCTAGCCAGGGTCGCATATTAGTTAGCAAACACCTGTGAGGAACCAAAAAGACCTGATTTCTGGAGCAGCTAGAATTATTTGGCAGCAGTGAGAGTCAAGAATGAGCACTGTGGCAAGAAAATGTCTCAATAACTTATCTTGGTTTTTGGTTGGTGGTGGTGGTGGTAGTGATTGGTTTTTGTGTGTGTGTGTTGTTGCTGTTTTTTGTTTTGTTTTGTTTTGTTTTTACTATAAGAGGTAGCTGAGAAAACGTTCATTCCATCATGGCAGTATGGAAAGCCCATCCTCTCATACCTCGCTCAGGAACTCCTTATGTGGCAAGTAGTTCATACAAGTGATCAGCTTGGGTCCTGGGCAGATGAGAGTATTCTATAGCCTTTCCACTGAGGACATCAGCTTGTGGTAACCATTCTGATCACAATATATCTTTTAAACATCATGAATAAACCATTGTGTACCTGTCACTGCAGTTACCTGACTCACTAGGATAGCACCTTGGCACAGATTAGCCAAATGCTAAAAATTACTTTGTTGTGGGGTAGAGAAGAGCAATAAAGAAGGAAGTCTTGGTTGTTTGCTTGCAGAAAGGGCCCCAATTCTCCACCCCTTCCTGCATCCACACCATTTGCAATGTGGCTGTGTAGCTCCTCCCTTTAAGGGGGGGGAGTCGGTGTCCCACTTCCTGTAAATGGGATGCCCTTGCAATTTGCTTTGGACAGTAAAATATTGCAGGGAATACAGTTTAGCAGTTCTGAGCCCGGGCATTAAGAGACCTTGTCTGCATCTGCTCGCTCTCTTGGAAAACTGTCCTGTGCCATGTGAACAAGCCTGAGCTAGCCTGCTGGAGGATGAGACACCATGTGGATCAGAATCAAGTCACACCATTTGTGCTAGCCAAGGCCTCAGATGTGTGAGAGCCAAGCCAAAATCAGTAAAGCTGGTCTACAGCTGACCTGAGCTGACCACAAATTAATAAAGAAGTCTAGCCAAGACTAGAAGCAGTACCCAGTAGACTCCAAATTATATTGCTGACACACTCAAACATCAGTAAAATAAATGCTTATTGTTTTCAGCCACTGAAAACATTTTGGGGATGGTTTGTTATGCACCAATAGCTAATTGATAAAGTACAGAATATAACTCTATCTGGGCTCAGTGTAGTGCACAATTTTTAAAAACAATTATTGAAAGAAACGTGGGTAGCATAAAAGCATCAGGTTTCTTGTCCTTGAAAAATGAGTAGGAGATTCTGACAGGACATACAAAATAGAAGCCGTGCACAAATTTTAGTATATGTGCTGCCGAAGTATGTGCTATGGTGAGCACTGTGAATTGTGCAAGACTGTTGAATCACAGACCTGTGCCTCTGAAACAAATAATACATTATATGTTAAAAAAAAAAAAAAAGAAGAAGAAGAAGATAGCAGGAGGGGAAGAATAAAGGGGGGGAAATCGGAGTGGGAGACTAACCATGAAAGTCTATGGACTCTGAGAAACAAACTGAGGGTTCTAGAGGGGAGGCGGTGGGAGGATGGGTTAGCCTGGTGATGGGTATTAAAGAGGGCACGTTCTGCATGGAGCAGTGGGTGTTATGCACAAACAATGAATCACGGAACACTACATCTAAAACTAATGATGTAATGTATGGTGATTAACATAACATAATAAAAAAAAAGTGCAAAAATTCAACTCTGAACACTTCACATTCACACATAGGACTAATGCTGAAGGAAACAGTTACAGACCTGGGTCCAGTACAGGAATGACGTATCCACAGTCCATAAAGGAAAAAGAGCAATAAAAAACACATTCTTAAGGATCCTATATCATGTTTTCTAAAGCCTTGAATTTCTCCATGTGAGAGCAACAGTGCTTACGACCTGGCAGCCTCCAACCTCCTCGTGGAATCTTAGTGGATATGTTTTGTGTATGGGCAGGAGTTTCAGGGTCACAGTCCACCTCTGGCAACTGAGTGGTGAGCATCCTGACACGATACACTTATAGAAAACCCACTCCAAGTGCTTTTAGCAAGTACATGGGCAACCATAAAAATAAGGACTTCTGCCAACAAAAAAAGTCTTCTTCTATAAGATAGTCCTTGAGAAATTGCTCTACCAAGGTCAGAAAAGCTTTCTTAAAACAGCAAGTTTAAAGCTGTACAGGAGGACTGTGAATGGATTAAATGCCGTAGTGCCAATGCTGACAGGAAAAAAAAAATAATAAAGAACAGCTAGGGAAGTAAGAAGTATGCAGCTTTGGAGTACACACTTTAATCAGTTAGCAACACTAGTAAAAAGCACGGGCTTTGGCACCAGATCGACCTGGCTTTAAACTTCAGTTTGGCCTCTTACAACCTACATGGCCTTGTCCACGCTTACCTCTCTGAGTCTATTTCATGTTTTAGAAGATGCTAAGAGCAACGTTTGCCTCAGAGGGTTACTCTGAAGATTAAATGAGATAGTACATATCAAATAATTGACACAGTGTCTGGCATATAGCAAGTGCTCGATAAATTTACATTGTTGGTTCCTTATGTTGAAGGCAAAGCATAATCTCCATGAATGTTTTGCTTTGGCTATCATAGTGTTTAAATTGAAAGCATTTTTATCAAGAGCTCAATCACACTCTTTGGAGGCAGTGAAAAGCATAACTAAGTTGTAGATAATAAGCAGAATGGAGAGAGAATGCCTCTTTGTGTGATGCTGTTAGTCACAGTCCAGACATCCTACAATTTTCAAAGGACTGCATTCCAAAACTAAACTTGTGAGTCATTTTCTGGCAACAATTTTATAGATGGTGGTTAGATTCTCAAGCCACCTCACAAGAGTATACTTGAGTATGGTTGACTAAAGTACTTTAACTCGGAGTCCCAGGAGCAGAGCCTCATGTGGTAGAATAGAAAGGTGTCATGAAGAAGAGAAGGGAAATGTGGAGGAAAAAACCCCAAAGCATTGGATTAAAAAAAAAAAACCACTAACATTTATGGTGCATCCTTTAAGTTCTAGGCATTGAGCTATGTGCATAGCAGTTTTATTATTTAATCCTTATAGCATCTCCTTGACATAAGCATTTCCCCAATAAACATAAATAAACAGCAATAAAAGCAACTTAGAAGCTCAGAAATATTAATCAATTTATCCGAAGTCACATAATAAGCAACTAATGAAAGAAGAGCATTTTGAATGTGGTAAAGTCAGTGACGAATCAAGAAGTGATCAGAAAACAGAACTTTAGGGGCGCCTGGGTGGCTCAGTCAGTTAAGCGTCTGCCTTCAGCTCAGGTCATGATCCCAGGGTCCCGGGATCGAGCCCCGCATCGGGCTCCCTGCTACTCCCTCTCCCTCTGTTGCTCCCCCTGCTTGTGCTCGCTCCCTCTCTCCTTCCCTCAGATAAATAAAAAAAATCTTAAAAAAACCCCACAAAACTTCAGCTAATAGATTCAGGTGGTGTCATCTTCATATACGGACTATCCTTTCCAGTTATTGGCTAAAGAATACTTTACAGAAGTGTGTGCCCATACATATGCACATGTATACACACAATGTGTCTATTTAAATATATGTAATTAAATGAAATCTAGACAAATGATGTAAAATTTTTCCAATAGTACAGGAAGGCAGAAAATGGAAGTTAAATAAATATCTCCCACCACCTAAAGTTTTCTCTGTACTCTTCCAGTAAAGCGTATGACTATTGCACATACACAAAGGAGAATTTATACTGCATGCTGTGTATATTACTTAATTATACATCTTAAAGTTCTCTCTACATCAGCATCAGTAGATGAAACTCATTCTTTTCACAGATGCAGAATATTCTGTGCAAAACATTAATTTATTGGCAGTTGCCGTTGATGGAGAATTTTGTGTTTTCCAGTTGTTTGCTGTTGCAAGGTACACCCCATTCAGATATTCTAGCATACTTGTGCAAGCATATTATTAGGGTAACTCCGGAACTGTGAAGATACTGGTCAAAGGTCTTATGAATTAAAGTTTTCAATTAACAATGCCAAATTTCCTTTCAAAAATGTTGCACCAGTTTCTAGTTCCACTTATCTTGTCTCAGATAGCTTCTTTCTTCACATCCTCACCAGTGCTAAATATTACTGGATTACCTTTTTGCCAAACTCAATATAAAAATTGTATCTTAGGGCGCCTGGGTGGCTCAGTTGGTTAAGCGACTGCCTTCGGCTCAGGTCATGATCCTGGAGTCCTGGGATCGAGTCCCGCATCGGGTTCCCTGCTCGGCGGGGAGTCTGCTTCTCCCTCTGACGCTCCTCCCTCTCATGCTCTCTGTATCTCATTCTCTCTGTCTCAAATAAATAAATAAAATCTTTAAAAAAAAAAATTGTATCTTATTTTGACTTTCATTTAATTATGTGTGATAGTCATCATCTTTATATGTTTACTGGTGATCTGTACTTACTTTTCTGTGAATTGTTTTTACCTCTTAGGCATATGTCTTTTTGCCCATTTTTTTAATTGACATTTGTTTTTTTCTTATTGATTTGTACAAGCTCTTTGAAAATTAACAAACTGGCTCTTTGTTTTTCATGCCTCTTGCATACTTTTTTTCTCCTTTGTAATCAGCCACCTCTTCAACTTCAATTTCATCTTCTTAAGCAAATTTCTGATTATGATGTGACTTTCTCTTAAATTGTCTTGCAAGAGAAGATGTTCTGGTTTTGCTATTAGGAATATTCTGGCATATGTAAGAGTTCTATTTCCTCTAATGAAGTAATACATTGGCAATCTAGTTTTAAATATACTGCTCAGAATTATGTAGGTTTGTGTGTATAAGCTTGTTTTGAATCTTTGTTATTTTGAGTTCTCCCTCAGAGATAGATCCAATTTTGGTGAGCAAAGAAATCACTTTCTTTCTTTTTTATTTTTTAGTAATTCCAGTATAGTTAGCATACAGTGTTATATCAGTTTCAGGTTAGAAATCACTTTCTGATCCTACAAGACAGAGCAGTACGTGGGGTCATGGTTATGGCCACATTCATGCTAACTCTTCAAGGTGGCTCAGCATGTCCCATACACCGCCAGTCAGTTTCTCCTGACAATTCCCCAACCTCGCCCTCAGCTCTTTGTTCCAACTTTTACGGAGCATTCTGGGCATCAATAGAAGAAAAATGTAAAGGTAGGGCTTGGGTCATTGTTGATCTTTGTTAATCAGGAAGAATTCTGGGGAGATGGATTATTCCAGAGCATGAGGCAGTTTTTTAACATTTAAAGAGAAGACGAGATGCTGCACTGGTAGGATTCAAGGGATTTGGAAAACTGAACCTCTGAACTCTGTGCGCCTCCCGAGAGCCTTGTAAAGGTTCACATTTACTCATCTCAGCTCCAGATTATTAATGATTAACACTGATGACATATTTTACTGCTTCAAAACCATAGTCTGTCAAACCAATAATTAGTAAATACATAATTTGAAACCTTGAAGTTTTATTCAAGCTCAGGAATCTGTTGTATTTTTTAATAATTTTATTCTAATTTCACCTTAAAATCTTTTCAAATAATAAGGTAAATCACCCTAGCACTACTTCTAAAAGATAAAAAATGACCATTCAACGGGATCAGTTACCTCTGCAGGGTTGTAAATTAGATATCAGGACTGATTTTAGTCCTGAGCGTCATAACAGAAGAACTTCCTGTCATTTCACAAATTATCTAATTAAGTTTGGGGGAAATGCCAATTCTATGACGCTATAATTTTAAAAATAACACTTATAAGTGGATTATATAAGTCTTTGCCCACAACTCTATAGGAGCATTGATTCTCTACCCCTCTGTCATTGTGCTTTCTGTGCTTCTTAGGTGAAAAGCACATTCTTCAAGCATTTGGCAACATGTGAATACTCTGTTCCTATGTGATCTATAATATTATCATGTGGTATGTAAGGAATGAGAGTTGTTGAAAGAAAAGCAAAATACCCCAAACTCAGCTACAGCTAATTATTTCCAGTTTTTAAATTTTGAGATACTGATTTATTATGTACATACATGCATATCTATATTCATCTACCCATTGACAAGTATTACCATTTATGAGTACATGATTCATATATAAGAAATACAGCTATAGATGAATTAATATATGAATAGAGTTAATATATCTATGAATTGAAATGTACTTCTGAATGTACATGAACATTATTAAATAAGACAATATCTGAGCAAAAAATATATAAATAGCATAATGTATGGCATTATTCATTCAAAACACATATTATTTGAAAAGTGCCGAACATTTTTAACAGTCCAGCAAAATATGTTTGTGCTTATTTGCACAACCCCCTTTAATACATTTGCGGACAAAGGAAAGCATCCTTGATTTTCAAGGGCAACTACAATCTGGATCCAACAACTAGGGTTTAGAAAATGGTCATTTTTCCTTTAAACTCCTCAGAGAACAAAGATTCTCTAGCCACAGATCTTTAATAGCTTCTGTCTAGATTCAGGTAGATTACACAATATAAAGTATAAACAGCAGATGTTAATTTGAATTTAAATGCAATTGAATTGTCCATCAAAAGGAACATCGCTCCAATTTATAATTAGCCTCCAAATAAATGAAAACCTATTCCTGTCTAAAATGAAGCTTAGGACTGTTTATAGAACAGTCATCGGATCATGTGCTTCCATTGCTTACAGACAGAACACTCTTCCCTAATGGACTTTTAAATCCATGTAACTGTCAGCAAAGAAAGAAAAACTAAGTGGGCATATGATACTACATTAGCCAAACTTCCCTCTTCCTCCAGCAATCAGTGGGTCTGATATGGTCTTTGTGCCCATCTGCATTTTCTAGGATGAACTCAGACTCTATCCTGAGAAAACTGGGAAATATAAATCTTCTGATGCAGTTTACCTTAATAACAAAATGAATTAGAAGTGATCACAGTTTTCCTCAGGATGAAACTTCACTATAGATGGTCATTTATTTGTATCTGGGCTGGAAGATCATAGAGTCCAATGAGAATTTCTAACATGTCATCTTTTCTATAACAATTTTGTTCTGCCCCTGAGTAAAATAAAGGAACCAAACAAGAACAGATGCCAAATTCCCTCATTATGTATATTCTAAACACAAGTGTCTTCAGAATCTACAAACAAAACCTGAACATATTCAAGAACTCAGTTAAATAATCATTCTGCATGCTGCTAGCAATATTATATTACTTCCTGACCTTCAGACATGTCTTCGTGTGACCTTTTCCTCCTTTTCCATTAAATGTTTAAACCCCTTTGCTTGTGAAGCCTTCCAGACTCTGCTTTTCAACTTTGTCCTAATCCCCCTAATACCTCTTCCACTGCATCACCTTTCCCTTCTCTCTGTCAACAAGATGATTCCTTGGCCCTTTTTCACCTTAAAAACACATTCAGTTAAGTCAGACTTTTTTTACATTTAAAATAGTCTAATTACTAAATGACTGCCATCTTTTTTTTTTTTTTTTACAACAAGATTCAGGCAGTGAGAGAGAAAGGATTAGTCCCCATAACCAGGCATCAATATAGTGTATTTCTGGACATCATATTGCCTATGGTGCTTTTAACAGTTTTCTCCATGGTGACACACATGGATGACATTCTGATCAATGATCCAATCTCATAAGTGAACCCAGGTATGGGATCAACCACCAGTGTGCCAGACACAACTCTACACCAGCTTTCTTTCCCACTCAAGAGAGCACGATTGAATGTAAATGAATAGGACCAACATCCTTATACCAGTGATCAGGACTATTTTAATTTCTTTAAACAAAAAGGGGAATAATTTGCAAATGCTGACACTTCATTAATAGCAACAAATTACTAACCACATACCACAGAGATGATCACAGCTTATCAGCGTGTTGTGTCTCTGTGGTTAAGACCTCTTGCTACAGACTGTCATTTTCTCACATACTTTCTCCAAACCTTGTCATTCACCAAACAATGTTAGGCATACCACAAGAAGCCCTTTATTGATTCTGTAGCTAGGTTTAAAATTAAGTGAGTTCAGTAAAATCCGATCAGATATATAAGAGTTTCTGAATTAAAAAATTAGGAACAGATAAGCATGGAAGAATATCAGATGTGGGCAGAGTTAAGCCTAGTCACAGTAGAAAAAGAGAACCAAAAACACAACACTTGGAGTTAATAGATTAATCTACCCACTCCTCAAAACAACTGGCATCAGATAAAATCTCAAAATGCCAATCTGCCAAGCTGTCGACTAGTGCTTGTGGTACTCTAGAACTATGCTGTTCAATAAGGTAACCAGTAGTCAGCTGTGACTATTTAAATATAAATGAAAATGAATTCAAATATACCAAAAAATAAAAATTCAGTTCTGCAGTCACACTAGTCCTATTCATGGCCTATAGTTTGAGATGCTGTCCAACTGAACTTTAAGAAAAGTGTTCTGTATTCATGCTGTCCATTATGTATAGTCACTAGCAGTGGCTATTGAGCATTTGAAATATGATTAGTGCAATGAACAACTGAAATTTTAATGTAATTTTAATTAAGTTAAATTTAAATGTAAATAGTTATATGTGACTAGTGGCTACCACACGTATAGAACATTTCCATCACTGCAGAAAGTTGTATTGTACAGTGCTGCTCTGGAACCATAGGATCCCTTATGCTGGGATGCCAAAAAGAGGGAAGGGGAAAATCACACACACACACACAAATAGGAGTGATGCTAGAGCAGAAAAATAATACTTTTTCACTACCTACTATCTGCCAAGCACTTTGTTATGTGCTTTACATATGTCACTTCATTTAATACTCACAGCCCCAAAATTGCTATTGACCTAACAGCAGAAGCTCGGAAAATATTCGAATCCACGTCTATGTGACATCTCATTTCATACCCTTTCCACTACTTCTTGACACAATATAGTCATGGCTCGTATTCACATGGTCAATATAAAGGAGATTAAAGAATGAGGTCCCATGTCATTAAGGCACATAAAAAGAGAGGAAGTGCTACCTTATGTACCCAGCAGCAAACATGCAAAATGTGTTGTTTTGAAAGATGGTATAGACTTAAAAGGAAACAGAAGTACGGAAAATGAATGATTGATAGTTTCATTATTAAGGGAAACTAGAAATGAGTGAATTGCCAAAACTAAAATTGTAGTAACAATGATCATCATAACAATAGCTATCATTTATTGAATCCTTACTCTGCTCAATACGTCATGCTCATAATCAGCCACCCTCTGAAGTGCAGGTGAGGATGTCACTGTCAGAGATAAAATAGCAGTCTGGGAAGCAGAAAGGTCTGACTGATTAACCTCTTTCTTATCGTCTTAAGCGAAATTTCCCAAAGCCTTCTCCCAGGTTCACACAACAAAGTGATGAAAGAAAAGATAATGTCCAATATCAGTCAGTGAAGAAATGCATTGCCATTGTTAAAAGTCCTCATTTAAATTTTAATTTGCCTGTTTCTTAATTATCCTTGCATATGTCCTATTTTTTTTCTCTAAGTTTGTATGTGGTTGTTCATAATCATTTTCAAGGCTGACATTAAAATTTGCTAGGTTGGTAGGTTTGGGTGGATGGTTTAATTTTTATGCATCTTTTATAGCCCTGTCAGTTTACTGTTGATACTAGAAAGGATCTCAGTCCCTCTTGGCCTTCTTAGTATTATCTCCTTTCTAGCTGTTTTTATCAGCAGTCACAGGGCAGAACAGTTATGGATGAAAGTACATTTAAGGACATAATAAAGACTCTTGACTGTCCACAATACCCATCTCATAGTGGCTGGAAATAACTTCAGGAAAGCTAATTATTAAATAATCAATAACAACAGTCTCTTAATTAAAGATAATGTATGTGTTAACACTGAACCCAATCCTTGGCACATAAACTCACTCAATAATTATTTCCTTTTCTCCCTTTCCTAATCTTATCTCCTTGACTAGGTCAGATTATAATATAAATTGTGATTATAAGTAAATATGGCTGAATGTTTTCCTCTTTGGTTCAAGGTCACCACAGAAAAACAAAATTTCTATTCCAAATTTTCTATAAATATGGTGTAAGGAGAATACCAATTCTGATTTTCAAATTTCCTATAATTACTATTAATGCTAAAGGATACTTAAGCTATGTATATTTCTAAAAAATGGTCAAATTAGGATCACACATCTAAAAAATGTATATGTATCTTAATAAGAAAATGTATTCTTGGAAATATACTACTTTGTCTTATCAATGGGCTAAACAGAGTGAGGAAAATATACTTTTATTTTGTGTATAAAATAACTTTAAAAATTGTCCCCATTGATTAATGAATTTGTCATAGATTTTGTGGCAGAATATTGTGTAGCTATTAAAGAGAATGAAGAAAGTCTATAATTATTAGAATGAAAAAAGATCCAAGATATATAGTTATGTGAAAACAGTCAGGTGTACCAGTGTAAGCATGCTATGATTTTTTTTTTAAGCAACCTGAAAATTTGAATGATTGTCAAATTGATAGACAAGAAATAGAGAGAGTGATGGATGAATGCTGGTAGATTATTATTATTATCATTATCATTAGGCATCACACACAAAAATCTCTTAATTGCAGTTACCTCTATGAAGTTACCTCAATGGAGGGCGGGGTGGCATTTGTATTTTATTTTGTACTTAAGTAGAATTTAAATTCTCTAATCATGTACATGTATTACTTTTGAAAACTATCACCAGGAGTTATATGGGCATTGACATTATAATCCTCTTGCTTTCCTACTTCTCTCTATTAAAAAAAAAACACAAACACACAGTATATGTTATTTTATAAATGACCTTTCATATTATTGATGAAAGTTTAACTGGTCTATCACTTTCTCTGCAAAATTCACATTGCCAAATGGTTGGATTTTTAAGAGCTGCCTTCTAAAATAATAGAGCAATACTGGTTTGGGTACATGACAATGTGGTCAAAGAAATGCCAATTATTCATGAGTGCCCATCCTTTAAAAAAAAAAAATCACAGCTTATATCTTCAAAAAAAAAAAAAAAAAGGAGATCACATAATATCCTCCATTTATTTATGATGACTTTCCAAAACTCCACCTCCTTTTGTGTGTTCCCTGGCTGCACACTGAAATGGAATATGCACAATAGCCAAACTGTGGAAAGAGCCAAGATGTCCATCAACAGATGAATGGATAAAGAAGATGTGGTATATATATACAATGGAATATTATGCAGCCATCAAAAGGAATGAGATCTTGCCATTTGCAACGACGTGGATGGAACTGGAGGGTATTATGTTGAGTGAAATAAGTCAAAAAGAGAAAGACATGTATCATATGATCTCACTGATATGAGGAATTCTTAATCGCAGGAAACAAACTGAGTGTTGTTGGAGTGGGGGGTGGGGTGGGAGGGATGGGGGGACTGGGTGATAGACACTGGGGAGGGTATGTGCTCTGGTAAGCGCTGTGAATTGTGCAAGACTGTTGAATCTCAGATCTGTACCTCTGAAACAAATAATGCAATATATGTTAAGAAAAAAAAAAAAGAAGAAGAAGAAGAAGGTAGTGGGAGGGGAAGAATGAAGCGGGGGAAATCGGAGGGGTAGACGAACCATGAGAGACGATGGACTCTGAAAAACAAACAGGGTTTTAGAGGGGAGGGGGGTGGGAAGATGGGTTAGCCTGGTGGCGGGTATTGAGGAGGGCACATTCTGCATGGAGCACTGGGTGTTGTGCACAAACAATGAATCATGGAACACTTCATCTAAAACTAATGTTGTAATGTATGGGGATTAACATAAGAATAAAAAAAAAAGAAAAAAAAAAGAAAAAAAAAGAAATGGAATATGCAGAAAGAAAATAGTCTGGCTTATTATTATTATTATTATTATTTTGAACCTATTCAAGGTTCCACTAAAGTCTGGACATAGTAAAAGCTATCAATATCTCCCTTTATTTTAAGAAAATGTCATAGAATTTAATAAGCTAACTATATCCAAAAATTATAAAGTTTGAAACATAAAGGGTAGGACATGAGGGAAAAGATCTAGCACCTTTTCAGAAACAGGACACTTATCGCAAGCAGAATTGTTATCTCATCATCCTTAACTTACTCTCTCTCTCGCTTACTTGCTGTCTCTCAAATAAATAAATAAAATCTTTAAAAAAAAAAAGTTAAGCCCTTGTTTGTTTGACATATGAACATTGGTGGGGACCAGCAAAACAGACCTGGATAGCCAATCGGAACCAAGAAATAATTTGGGCTTAAGATTTCTTCCTCACATTCAATATTTGTATACATTCTTAAATGAAATATTCAGAAAATGTATACTATACTCCTAAGATATTTGAACTGAAAGAATAGAATGTGTTATAGTGTGTGGGGGGGTAAATATATAAAGTTTTCAAATTTGCCATTTTCCATGAATGTGTCTTCAGGTAAGTTACTTTTCCTCAAAGAACCTTAGAAAACTAACTTATTATACAGTTAACACTTTAGAAACCAAAACAGGTAAATACTCTTCTTGCATTTGCAAAAGTACAATTGACCTTTGAAAAAGGGTCTGTGGCCCAATCAGCATCCTCAAATTGGGCCAATTAGACTGCTTATTAGTGGATATTCTTGCCTTATTTGGACTCAAATTTGAACAAGAGACAGAGTGAGACAAACCACTTGGGGAGAGAGGGATGCTCTTTAGTCATCCCTAGAAATCAACCCAATCTCATTTGCAAATGAAAATAATAAGCCCAGAAATACTACACAATATACCCAAGACCACTCTGGTGGTCAGGAGCAGCCCTGGAATGAGAACCCATTTTGAATCTGATGCCTGAGTACTTCCAACAGCCCACATCAACTTCTGCCCAGTGATGAGGAGAAAGATGATTAACTGGCTTAAATATAATTGAACACTAATATTATTTGGGGACACACATAACGCTATGACGAGAAATAAACAATTGAAAACACTTAAATATTTTTCAATGTTTCTTCCATGCTGTATAATTTCTACGGACCCTAAGATCTTTGAACTGAAGAAACAGAAAGCAATAGAATGTATAGCAGTATTATAATGTAGTGGTGAGTGCAGTGGCTAGATATCACCCATCTACTGAGCATAGGAAACACAAAACAACCTACACGCCTCTATAGAACCACAAGTTAAAATCACCCAGTCTACTATACAATGGGATTAAGAGGGTCTCATGTACCAGCAGTTGTTTTATTTACTCTGGGGGGTTAAATAGAGGCCAACTCCTACCCCTCATTTGTATTTTTCTAAGACTCTAAGCATAAAGTTCCTTGTGATAATGGTAATAATGATGAGGAGGAGGACTAGTAATTGTAGTAACACTTAATGGATGTTTTCTATATCTCCAGTACTATTCTAAGGGCTTTAAATATGTTTACCCATTTAATCCCTACAATAATGCCCTATGGTAGGTAAAAATTATTTTTCTCATTTTGCAAAATGTGGAAACTAAAGACCAGCTAGAATTTTAAACTCACCCAAAACCTCACAGCTCTAAGTAGCAGAGATGGGATTTAAACCCAGGTAACTTGGTTCCACTGGTGATAGTCTGTAACCATTATGTACATTGCTCATATATGTCTGCTGGTGATTCTTTATTTCATCCATTTCCAGAATCACTCCCTCTTGTCCATTATTGATTCCTCCATCATTGATTTCTAAACCTGATGAAGAAGATGAAATATCAGAATCACCTAGAGACATCATAGTTCTCTCTTCAAGGTACCCTGATCCATACTAGACTAATTTCAAAAAGCACAACAGGTTAATCTGGAGGCAAAGGTCCAAGCATCCATGTTTGGGAGCCACTGATTTAGAGCTCTTCTCTCTTGGCCTTTATATATCAAAGACACTGTCTGGGTTCACAGAAGCCAATAGAGAAGGAAGGACCCAAAGCATAGCCAGATATATTGGCAAAATCAGCATGTTACCCCAGAAGTCTTCATATCTTCTTCTCACACTATGAAATCCTTGAGGACAAGAACATAGCATTACTCAGATTTGGACCTTCCATGAGTGAGACTAGCACTTGATTCATAATAGATGCTCAGTTAATATTTAGGTTTCTGCGAGAGTCTTATTGGTCTGATTATAAAAGAATCATTAATTTTCCCACACCATTGTAAATAGGAGATAGTAAGAGGGCTTATTCACTATATTGACACAAAAGAAGGAATAAGAAGGGCAAGAACAAATGGGAGCAAAGGAGAAAACCGTGTTTAAACCATGCCTGGTTAGACAAACTACACATCAATGTAGAGATCTATATTCATTTCACCATATTCATTAAATCAAGTAAGTGTAGCTTTTTAAAATTCTTTCAAGGCTGGCTTCATAAGACTCTCAAATGAATTTACCCACTCATCTCCCCTTCCACTGCTGCCTAATTGGCCCACCACAGGCTAATGGGCAAACAATCTTCAGCAACTATTCATCTTTTTTGAAGTCTTTTCCTAGAGCCCCCTTTAAGAATAGCAGTAGGTTTTCCCTTTAAGCTATTTTTTTCTCTCTTATTTGTTTTTTGTTTTTTTTTTCAAGCATTTTGGAGAGGCTTCTTTGTTGTTTGTTTCTGAAGCAAATCAGGAACACTAATTTGTTCTTTGTGGATTTTTGGAAGCTACCCCAGTGGGAGCAGCTTGCTGTGACCAGAATTTCTGCCTGCGAATGGAGGGGAGGGGGGCCACAGCAAGACTGCTGAGACAGAAAAGAATGCTACAGCTAGGTGAACACATTAATACTATAGAGCTGAGAAGCATAAATTCTGATTTCAAGAAGTTGCAACCAATGAGTACATGCAGAGAAGACTACCTGAGAGTCATGCGTTTACCTCTGTACAATGGTACACAAAGTAGCAATTACTGGCTGAGGTGGAAACACCTGTTTTCCTTAGACATGGGAATTTCATACAGATGTGATGCCGCAGGTAGAGAAAAGCCTTCATGGGTTCTGAAGTTGGAAGGAAGCTGACAGCTCATCTTAGGTCGACAGGGAAAGCATCCTGGATGAGGGGTGGCTGGAAAATTCTCAACTCACTCAGAACACGTACATTTTGATCCTGGCTCTGCCATTAGCTGGCATTGTAGCCCTGTCCAAATCATTTCATCTACCTGCCAGAGTTCCCCCACCTGTAAAATCCACAGATCCAACGGTTGGCCAACAGTTTATTTATAGTATAACGTGCTGCTTCCAGTTTAACAAAGATACATGCGCACATTTGTATCTTTTGACTTTTTACCTCAAGGTAAACAGCTTTTGACTTTTTACCTTAAATTGACCTTCAGGGAAAATATATTAGATGGGCAAATTAATGTATTTTAGGGATTTATGTTTTAAGACAACCTTCAAAATATATAGCCAGACATCAATATTACACATATTTAACCCAGCCATCTATTCCAAAATTTCAGTAGAGTGATGTTGAAAACAACTGATGATGAGCCTCAGGCCCTATAAAGACACTGAATTATCAGATAAAAAGGCAACACAGATCTATTTATAACAAAAGAAAATGGGATAATTTTTAGAAGTGTATTGAAAGGTAATATAAATAAATGTTTTCAAAATGCAAAATCACTTATCTTATTATCCTGACACTACTTTTATTTATGCATATTATCTATATATACATACTGTATTTATATTATGACAATAATAATACACATATTATTTTATATTTCACTATTTTCACAAAATTGTCTCATAAACATAACTTGATGTTTCTATGTAATTGTCATTTGAATGGCTCATAATATTAAACTGTGTTGATGTACCATAATCTATTAAATCATTATTTTACCAGACTTTTATTGTCCCCAACTTTTTGCTACTAATATTGATTGATTTGCTACTAATATTGATTGCTACTAATATTTTTTTTATGTTTAGCATGTTTTATTTCTGTTCAAACGTTTCCATAAAAGAATAATTTCTCAGGCAATGGATATGAATATATTTGTGGCTTTTGCTAAAAATGGTCATGTTACTAAAGGGATTATCAACTGGTAACACCACCAGCAAGGAATGCACACAAATTTACCAAAACTTCACCATCTTTGATGGTGATCATTTTTATAATGTAATACTTTATGCATTTCAAAACCATCAGAGTGACAATGATATGTATGACAAGAGGGTTTTGATCCCTCTCATAAAAACTCTAGACTTAAATTGGAGACTCATGTATTCATTCATTCATCTTAACTGATTCATTCACTCTTTCATTCATTCAAAAAACTTTCACTAGGCACAACTATGTAATGATAATATGCTAGACACTGGCTATCTAAAGTAAGTACCTAATAAATTGTGATTTTATGACTCTTTCTCCTTCATCCCCAAAGCTGTATATATATATATATTTTTTTTTTCTTTGACTCAAATTCTTTCACCTGAAAAATTCCACCTAGGCCCATATTCCATCAAATTTAACTATTCTTCAACATTAATCCTCCCTCCAAACAACAAGCATCATTAACTGAGTGCTTACAATATGTCATGCACTATAGTAAATGATACACATATTATTTTAATTTTTGCAGAATCTGCTTTATACCCCCATTCATTCAAGAAATTATGTAATTTGACCAAGTTCTTCCATCCTCCAAACCAGCTACTCCAGTTGCCAAACTTCTGGTGAGCCTAAATAATTTCTATATTATTAAATCAACCCTTCTGATGTGACTCTTAATGGATAATCCAAAAAAAAAAAAAAAAAAAGACCAAAATCAGGGACACAGGAAAGATTATTCATGTGTCTTTTCTATTTACTCCATTTCTCCCTTTGGCTTGAAAGCATTATTACTTTCTTAGATAAATTAGTGCCTATGAATTTCATAAATAAGCTTGTATAACAGACCTATTCAGACATATGGTAGAGATTTCTGTAATACATGCCATTCATCCTTAATGGTTTTTATTATGAAATTCTCTTTGTAGAGTGCAGTGTTAGTTCATTTTACTTCATGAAACACTTGTGTAAGTATTGTTCTCTACAAACAAAGCAGCATAATGTAGAAACAAATTATTTAGAAGTAAATTAAAAGGATTGCGCATTCTAAAATGCAAATCACACAAGCTTCCTACTAAACAGATAAGACAAGGCAAAAGATGATTTCTCTTGTTTCAAGAGACTACCTTGAATACAGCTTCCGTACTCCCTCCCCCCTCATAGCCTCCTTCCCTTCAACCTCTCCATTTAAGCAAGCTCAGAGAGACCATGTAGAGCTCTGGTAAGAGAAGAAACCATGAAGTCATCATCTTGTTCTGGCAATTTTTTTCAAAACAATCAAGAATTATTCTGTTGAGCATAGAAACAAGGAAGCTTTGGGGCAGCATTCTAAGTTAACTTTAGGAAAGATCTTTTTATACGTAAAATGTGTAAGATGTATTCTCATGATGTTTATAGGGCAGTTTAAAAAAAAAAAAAAGCTGCCATGCTTTTTAAACTCAGCCTGAAAATGTCAGCACAAGTAAAATGGCGAAATATGTGCAATTTTATTCTAATACCAGGTTGAAACTTTTGATGACTCAACTCTAGAAATTTTGAGGTGGTGGGAATAGCATTTAATTAAATTTTATTTATTTTAACCACTCACTAGAATATAATAGTTAAAAATAGTTAACACTGACGTAGATGCTAAGAATTGTAAGTTAAAAGTAATACTTTGAGTTTACTCCAGGCATGTTTTATGCTTTTTAGCAAACATTTTATTTCTAACAGACACCTGAATTTTATAAAATATAATATCCCAACCAGAGAAGGATTGCCAATTCTCTCACAAACAAGTATCACTTAAATTTGGTTGGTTGGTTTTTTGTTTCCCAGCCATTCTTTAGTCTGAAGACACTTTTCAGAGATGCAGTCAGTCTTCCCAACAAACCAATACAGTAAGTACATCAGATTTTCACACAGTGAGGAAGCAGAGGAGCTGGATTAAAACTTGGGTCCTCTGGGGATGCCTGGATGGCACAGTCGGTTGAGGGTCCTGAAACGGAGCCCCGCGTGGAGCCCCGTGCTCAGTGGAGAGTCTACTTGAGTTTCTCTCTCCCTCTCCCTCTGCCCCTTCTGCTCATGTGCTAGTTCTCTCTCTCTCTCTCTCAAATAAATAATATTAAAACAACAACAACAACAACAACAACTTGGGTCCTCTGATTCATTCCACCAGTCTTTCCCGAATTATTCTATGGCAACTTAAGGACACAGATAATCTTCTTCATGCTCCTTCCTTGAGGAATCTTGCTTTCAAGTTTAATGAACACTGCTCTGCTTCAGAAGGCAGTAAACCATGGTGATGAAGATTGTGGTCTCTGAGGTTGGCCTCAGTTCCACCCCCAACCAGCTGAAGGTTGAGCACACTATTTGAAACTCTCAATGACTCAGTTTTCTCATCTGTTAAATAGTATTAATAATATGAACTTTCATAATGAGCACAAAATGAGGTTAATATATGGAACTACCTAACCTACCAGAGTGCAAGGCATATAGCATTAATTTAATAAATGTCAACTACTTTTATGAGATATCTCAGCTTACACATACAAGAAAATACTCTAGAATAAACTTACACTTTCCTTCTGTGAAGGCATGAGAGAAGAGAGATCTACTTTAGTTTAAGAAGTTTTTATGGAAAAGAAATATTTAAGGAGTGTTTTATCAGGGTAGAGTTCAGTGTGGATCAGTTTGGGGAAAATACATCTTTAACTCTTTTGCAATTAGGTTTTCACACTGAAACGACATCATTTTCTTGAAGGAACTGCTCAAATGTCTCACACACATATACACGCACACTTATATATTTACATGTTCGTTCAAAAACATTCTGCATGTAACACAGGAATGCTGGAATTCTCTGTCATTTTGAGTGAGGCACATACACATGCACTCTTCCTCAGGTAAAGAGTTGTCAGTGGCTCAAACTTTGCCCTGTTTATCTTAAAACCTAATTTGCTACCCCTGAAACAAATAATGCATTATATGTTAATTAAAAAAAAACAAAAAAAACCCTAATCTGCCCATCAAGACTGTCCAGCAAACACCTTGCCGGAGGGTACTTTTAATTCAAAGGAATAGTAGAGTTCTTCAGCTGGTGTGATTCATGGTTGGTAATGAGAGCAGCTGAAACAATCTGTTTTCATAGATTTCTTCCCCACCTTAATATAAACCTCTTCATTAGTCAATAGGCCCACTGAACTATCCTAACACCTTTAGTACCTCAAATATTTTTGTGGAAAGGTTAGAAATAAAGAGACAGAAACAAATAAACAAACAACTGTACCTGCAGATGGAAACTCCCAATGACCTTAAAAGCCAATTACCTACCACAGATGCTTAGGTACACAGGCAAAACCAAAAAGGGGAAAGTGTATGAGAGGTTAGAATTCTTCTCTTCTACCTCTCTCTTTTACCTGTTTAAAGTCTTCAGAGTGATGCTTTTAGAGGAAGTTCCTTCTCAGGAAGGGACTTTATACTATACCCAGGAAAATCTCCTCACTTAGAGGTTTCAGAGAGGCACAAAACATTGACATATATAGCTGCCCTCTCTCCTATCATCATATATTTGTATTATCATTTGCTACCAAAATTTTATAAAAATATTAGTGCCAAGTAGAATAAAATCTGGGTGGGCTCTAGATTTAGAGGAAAAAAAATTTGAATATTGGCTCTTTTGCTTATTAATTTATTAACTCTTTTCACCTTCCCCCAAATGAAAGGAAAAAATGATCTCATCAAACTGTGAGAATCCAGGTCCCCGCTTTGTAAACCTGCAGTGTTAAAGGTTCACCTTGGAATTATGCAACACAGGAGCCCTTCAAAGTAGGAGTTTCAGAGATGGAAAAGATGGGATCCAAGATACTGTTGTTCCCACTTATCTCCCTGTCTTAAATCACTATCTATAGGGAACAATAAGACCTTTGCCACAATGAGTCCACATTTTTAAAACAGGAGAAGAATATCAGAGGTTAAGAGACAAATCCAAAGAAATGGGTTTGTTACTAGCTTTGGAAATAGATCCACTCAGATTTATGCAGTTGGAGGAAGGAAGCATAAAAAAGGAAAGGGGCTGAAAGCACCACCTCTGAATTAAACTTGGAAAAATCTGGTGTAAGTGAGACACTTAAAGAAGGAGGCTATCCAAAGCAATGTGTGACTCCCTATACATTTCTATACACATATGAGAAGCAAGGGGAACAAACCAAAGAAATCAGAAGTCAGCTTGGACCATAGTTCCAAAGCTATTGCTGCTGTAGAGGACTCAGCAGGAGTATGTAGGAGGTAGGAGGAGATTTACTCATCCTATTCTGAGATGTGAAAAGAACGTATAGTTTCTTTATTTTTCTTATATGATTCTTCTTTAAATTGCCCACTTGGACTTACTAATTCACAATATTTTAATTTTGTTCTAGCTTGAGCAGTCACCTTAAATTTAAGTATTGGGTCTATTCAAAGTTAACTCACTCTTAGGGTTATTTATATATTCATTTTCTGGAGGATATAGTCTTTTTTATCATACATGTTCTGTCTTTCATATTTCTTTCTCTTCTCCCTTTCTTCTCTGAGATAATTCCTAGATTGAGCATAGGTTTATGACAGTGAATAGAAGGAGCTTCAATCCATGCTAGTTAACTTCAGATGCTCTCAGGTCCCAGAAATAGAGAGGGAGGACCAGTCTGCTCCCTATGTGGATAAGTAAATTCAAAATATTTAACAATGAGTATGTCATAGCATGAACCAATCAAAATAGATGCCTGTCTGATAAAAATATCAGAAGAGACACTGACTATAAACAAATAATGTAAGCATGCCATTGCAGACCTGCTAAATATAAGCCTTGTGGGTGACTACTGAAATTTGAATGTTCCACCTAGTCTTTTGGAAGAACCTGCAGGTGCCCTTCATTGGTGTCCATAGGCACAACCATTTCTCCTAGTCAAGGGTCAGGATCTTAAAAACCCACCACCTCATTCCCTAATTCCATAACTGTTTTTCCTGCCATAATTCCTTAGGGCCAAAGGAGCAGGTTTTCCATTTTCTCTGTCTCATCTTGAGTTTGCTCTACCCCTCAGAACGCACTAAAACTCCCTGATCTATCCTACTATTCTTGTTTCTTGATCTGTTGGGAGTTAATGGGTTTGATTTACTCAGAGCTAATGAATTAGGAAAATCCTTTTTTTTTAACAATACCTGATTTTTGAGAACATTGTTGTGCTAAAGCAAAGAAGTCAAGAAGTTAAGCTTTGAAATGCAAAGTTGATCAGTGAGCCCTCTGTTTAATGTACTACCACATCTGTTCTTTTGCAGGGCAATGGACTCTTGACTCAGCAAGGCAAAGATTCAAATATATCCAAAAATTGTTCCTCTGCAAGTATGAATTAAATATTGATAGTAAAAATTATAATCTAACTTGAAAAATATAGGAAATATAAATAATAACACCTAGAACACTATAATTTATATATTAAGCAGTATATAAATTAATGGCAGCATGGAAATTCAGATCTTTATATCAAGAGATCAAAATTGAATACAGCTTCCGTAAGCTGCCCAAAGCAGCCAAAGAAATAGAAACTGGTAGTCTGGGAAAAGCCCCTCAGTGAGTCATGGATCATCAAGCAGGATTTTAGGCTATGCTGGGGTTTTTTTTCCTACTAATTTTGTTGTTATTGTTAGACTTAAATCAGAGGCCACGAATAACCATTGTGGACCTATCTCAAATAATGCCCCAATCTCACTCCCTATTTTCAATCCCTAGCCTAAGTCCTCATCACAAAAAGACACTATTGCAAGCTCAACCTCTGAGGTAAATATAACAAAGCAAAGGAAGACAGAATAGCAGTCTGTAGGACACCTGCACTTTAAGGGGCCATCCTAATCATCCTTCTGATTTTCTACTCTATTCCAAAAAAATTAAAGAGACGGAATTTACTGCCCGCTAAAACTTAAAAGTGTCAGCACATGGAGAACCAGGTAAGGCTGGCTCTCTAAATATCTAGAAGATAACTTCCCATACAAAATACAACTTTAAATCATCATGGTCTACCATGACAGAATCTTCTGTGATGGAGAGTAAAATCTCCCAGGTTTGGGGGAAGAACAAGTGTTCTCAAAAATACCAAAGGAATATTAAAGAATTCACTGAAGAAACTACAAGTCACCGCCTACATCCAACCATCAGAGGTATGTAAATCCAAACTACAGAAAGGTAGAGGTTCAGATTCCCCATTTGAATGCATAGATGAACAAACATTTTCTGAATCCTTAAGTGATTTTTTTTCCTGAACAGTGCTAAGATCTACTAGTATATCCTATCCTATTCAAGACACCGTTTTCTAGCGTTTAGAATCTGGCATTTTTCCCAGTTACTAAAAATTCTAATGAAAAGAAGCAGTCACACAAACCCAACCCGACAAGCTTAAGATCTTTTGTTGGTTGTCTTCTATAATTGATATTACATGTATTTAGAATAAATGGACGCTGTACCCCTGTGTCATTCACTCATTCTAACATGTTTCACATTCTCTTGAATTGTGTGCAACTTTAGAAATTTCCAATCATCTTACTTTTAAATACCTCAGCTTACAATATAAAAGGACGTAGAGCTTATTTAAATGAAGACATTATACATAGCTCTGCCTGCACTCTTTCAAAATACTCAATTAACATAAGCTACCTTCCAGAGGATTTGCTTTAAGTCAGGTAGAAAGGAATATTATTTCAGAACTAAAGAAAGAATAAAGAATATGGAATGCACAGCAAACCAAACATCTGAAAAAGCATTAAGACTGTTCAATTTCCCATATTTTAGAGGTGGTGGTATGGTCTTTTTTTTTTTCCCCTTTAAAACGTTCTGCCAAAAATTGCATTCTGGACACAACAAAAAGACCTCGAGGACGTCTCCGAAGGGATATAATGTCCAAAATGTTTCAGTCCCTTCTATCAGACGCTCAGGAAGTCTCTCTGCAGCCTCCAAAATATTGCAGGCTCAATTATCCTTGGGGCGCAGTGAGCGGGCAGCACCATTAATCATTCCCTGGGCACTAAGTGCCCTGAGAACAATCCGGAGTCCTGTAGCATTAAGGGTGTCCACGAACTGAGTGGGTCTCTGACAGCTGGGCCATGCTGCCACCTGGAGGTCAGCAGAAAACACAGCTCCTCAGATGCCAGTCTTTTCCCTCCAGTTTAGAGGAACTACAGGGTGTGGGCTGTGCTGAATATTCTCCCCTTCTTGAGAACGTAACCCTGTTCTTCCTCCTCCCAAAAGTATTGGGACTTTCCTCTTCATTGTCCAGTTGCGTGTGGAGCAAGTGAGGCCAACAGCAGTGGGTGAAGCCAGCCGTCCGACAGTCCTTGCTTTCCATGCTTTCCTCCTCCAACGCCCTCACTGACCTTGGAGCCCCATCTTTGGATGCATCTTTTCTCTTGTTCACCCATCCATTAACAGCAACACTGGGGGTCTCATGTTCTGTTACAGAGACAAGACATCATACCCATACTCTGGGTGAAGAGGGAGAAAAAAAAATAGAGGGTCATGGCCCAGTCATGATGAGTGTTCACACTGGGTGAGTACCAGATGTTGTGGGACAAGCAGAAGGATCCTTAAATCAGTCAGGAATGTTAGGAAAGTATCCAGTGGGAGGAACTCTTCAGAAGCATCATGGAGGGGTGCCTGGGTGGCTCAATTGGTTAAACCACTGCCTTCTGCTCAGGTCATGATCCTGGAGTCCCGGGACTGAGTCCCGCATGGGGCTCCCTGCTCGGCGGGGAGTTTGCTTCTCCCTCTGACCCTCCCCCCTCTCATGCTCTCTGTATCTCATTCTCTCTCTCTCAAATAAATAAATAAAATCTTTAAAAAAAAAAAGAAGCATCATGGAAAGAACAAGGGTGTGCTTTTGAAATCTGATGAGCCTATGGTCAAATCATATCTACAAATAGAAATCATGCAAACTTTCCAATTTTTATTTTCCTGACCTGGAAATTTTTTTTTGTAATAACACCTATCGTATAATGGTATTACAAATGGTATTTCAGAAGAGGTAGAAATGATATGTGTCAAAAAGCTATGATAGGATATTAGCTCAACACCAGAGAGTTGTTTTTATTTTAATTACAAGAACAAGCTGGACTTCTCTGGGCAGAGAAGGGGGCAAGGAAAGGACAATACACACCAAGTCAGACAGTGGGAGAAGAGTGGCTTTAGGGAGCTCTAAGTGCTGTGTTATCACTGGAAATACTTCAGTTTCATTCTTCTTTTCAGGCTTCTCTATGTCTGTCTCTCCTCCTTTATCTTGTTCTTTATTGTTGTTATTCCACAATTGCCCCCACTCAGTATTGAAAGGTAAGTCAAAATGCTGCTTGTTGCAGTGGCTCAGTTGGTTAAGAATCTGCCTTCGGCTCAGGTATGATCCCAGGGTTCTGGGATCCAGTCCTGCATGGGGCTCCCTGCTCAGCGGGGGTCTGCTTCTCCCTTCCCTTTGGCTCCTCCCCCTCCCTGTCTGCCCTTCCTACTCCCCCCACCGCCTACTTGTTCTCTCTCTCTCTCTCAAATAAATAAAATTAAAAAAAAAAAAAGAATGTTCTTTGTTTCCAAAATATTAAACAAGTCTTTAAGTTTTCAGCTAATTCATGATAACAACATTGGTTTGGAGGTGTGTCAGCTGGGAAAGCTTTTTTCTTCAGATTTCCTTTAAGAACTCAGTAGAAAACCTGGTGAGTGGGTACTGACATTCTGATAAAATGCTAGCACTACTTTGTCCCTACAGAACGCACTAGTAAGTTTGAGTGAGCTGTAGTGACACCTCCTGGTAAGAGAAAGGGAACATCACTTGATAAAAAACATGCCTTTACAATTTTATGATCAAAAGCAATACATGAAAACATCTTTTCCACATGCAGGGTTTTCCTGTCTAAAAAAAAAAAAAAAAAAAAAGTTTGCCAAGATAGACACACTCATATATACACATACTCAGGTTTCACTAACTTCCATTTTAAAAACAAGCTAAATCCAAACAAGAAAAGTTTTGTTTTTATTTCAGGACATCGTATAACTAATTTGACTTCTTTATAAATCTTTCATCCACTTATTTTGGTTTAAAAATCTTTCATCCACTTATTTTGGCATTGCATATACAGAACCTATTCAACATTCTCTAAAGCTAAGTAGTAAGATGCTGTGGAAGTTGCTTTATGTAGTATTTTCAGCCTGATTCTTGGTGAAATGCTGATCTGATACTTCTTCTTGAATGCCTCAAACTATCAACTCTCTGAAACCTCATCCCAGCCTACCCTGTATCCCAACACCGCAATTTCCACTTAGGCCATCCCGGACTGAAACATCTTCAGGTCTAAAGTCCCCCAGTCCACCCATCACTCCCCTCTTCACTATCAAACTTCTCTACTTCTTTCAAAATGCACTTGTGTTCTGACAAGTATATTTAAGGCCCTATGTACCAGAGCCAAAATGATAAGTGTCAATAGTTTAACCTCTGTATCTCCTTAGTAACATACAGACCTTGCAAATATGAAGTTAGCCCTTCTAGAAATGCAATCCCTTGATTATAATAGAATATCAGCTGCCTCTCCATTCATCCATCCATCCATCCATCCTTCCAATATTTATTCACGTGCCTAGTACAACAAGCAAGACTGCTAGATATTACGGGAAACAAAGGTAACCATGACAGACGTTATCTTTGTTTCAGAGAATTTAAATTCTTGTGGTCAAATAGAAGGGGAAAATGTTAACAAAGAAAAAGCTCAAATTGTGATAAGGTCTATTATGGAAACAGTAAGGTATAGAGACTGAAAAAAGAATAGCAGGAAGTGTCCTTTAGATAAGTAGAATTCAGGGAAGGGCTCTCAGAGGAGGTAGCAGAAGCTGAGACATGTAGGACAAGAAGCAACTATGGGGAGAGTCAGTTGAGAGTGTTCCAGGCAACGGGAACAGCCTGTGCAAAGGCCCTGTGACAGAATGGACTTGGTATTTTCATGGAAATAGCGAGGAAACAGAAAGTGTCAAGAGTTGATGTTGATGTAGAATTCAGGGAAGGGCTCTTATGATCACCTGATCATAAGGGTTTAATTCAAAGTGCAATGAGAAGTCCTTGAATAGTTTTAAAGAAGAAACGGCATAATCTAATTTAGGTCTTGACAAATAGGTAATACATAATAGTACTCACTTTATGCCAGACACTCATTTAATCCTCATAAGAACCTTATAAGATAGGAATTAATATCCCCAATTTTTATCCGTGGGAAAACGGAAGTGAAGTCAAGTCACTTGCCCCTCCCCCACCCCAGTCTCACAGCCAATAAGTAGCAGTGCTGGGATTTTAAATCAGGCCACCCATCCATGGGATCCATGCTTCAAACACTATGCAATATAGCCTCTCATGTTATCACTTCCACCAGAGCAAAAGTGGGAAGAACCTGCTAGAAGCTAAGGCAATGATCCAGGCTGACATAATGGGGACTTACTCTGGAAGGACGGCAGTAGAGATGGTAAAAATTAAATGGATATTTTGGGGTGCCTGTGTGGCTCAGTCATCAGCATCTGCCTCCGGCTCAGGTCATGATCCCAGGGTCCTGGAAACGAGCCCCGCATCGGGCTCCCTGCCCAGTGGGGAGCCTGCTTCTCCCTCTCCCTCTGCTTGTATTCCCTCTCTCGCTGTCTCTCTCTAATAAATAAATAAAATCTTTTTTAAAAAATGGATTTGTGATATATTTTAGCAGTAAATTCTATGGGCCTTGGTGGATTGAATGTGGCAGGCAGGGAGAATGCCTGGTAGGGAGAGATGTTTCAAGAACAATTGAATCACATTGCGCAAATGGCCTTTACTCCCGTTTATTCAATGTACATTTTCTATGCTACCGGGATCTTCCCATCAAGTTTTCTCTTTCAAGCTAATATATTCAAAGGATTTGCTATACAGCACACATTTCATCCCAATGCCCTTTGGAACAACCTTTTAACATGGTTCACTAACTTTTCTGGTCTTTTCTATGTACATATATAAAATTGTATGATGTACTATGTACAGTTTAGGATTGTTTTCTCTTCATTTCTCTTCACTATATCATCAACTTTTATCTTGTCAGTAATTATTTTTTGAAAAAATTAGTTTTAAATAATGCTTAACTTTCTATTATAAAAATGTATTGTTTTATTCTATACTGTATTGTTTTATTCTATCTTTTGGAAGTTGTATTGCTTCTAATTTTTCACTATTCCAGGTAACATACTTTATATTCATCTTTGACTGCAACCCTGATTATTTCCCAATGCTAAACAACTAAAAATATAAGTTTTAGGTCTAATGGAATATTTTTATGCCCTAACAAATTACATTTACATATTTCTACCTTGTATTCCACTAAAATATAACAATTGAAATATCATCAGTGCTGTGGGAGAGAACCTGTAAGAAGGCAGATTATGTGGGAGAAAATACTGGTAGGTGGATAAATGTGGCAGTGGGTGTCTGCAAAAATTCTTTTTTTATTGCCTCACTTACATCAGTGAATAGGAAGCAAGGCCTTCATCTAAGAGTGAAGGTGTAGACAGAGGTACTGAGTGTTTAAGGAGAGAAGACAAAGTATGATATAGTCCTCTGGAAGAGTGAATGGAATAAGCTAACACAGTAAGAGAATCTGATAACTTCAAGACCCCATTTACCATTAATGCTTATTTACCTCATATACAATAAGTCCTTATTCAGTGTTTATTAATGAAAGTGTATTTTTCCTAATTAAGGGTTACATTTCCTGATGACCCTTCATTGGCAAGAAATCAAGTTGCCTTGAACATACCCATACCATGCTATACATGACTAGTACATTTGTCAATTAAAAAATAAAACAGGTCCCAGAACAAATTACTCAGTTACTAGTCAAAAGTGTTCAAAACAAGAAACGTATTTACTTCCACATGTAGCTTGAATCCAATATTTATTTTCTGTCTTTAGTTTTAGAATAAAAATTATTTTAATAAATACTATATTTAGATTTTTCTAAACATTTTCATTCTTACAATATTGTAACACACACACACATACATATGCACTCTTACCAAAAAAGTCAAGTTCAAATCCAACTACGGGATTCCTTCAAACAGAAAGTGTCTTTTAAATAAATCTTTAGAGGCACCTAGGTGGCTCAGTCACTTGGGCACCAAACTCTTGGTTTTAATTCAGTTCATGATCTCAGGGTCGTGAGATCAAGCCCCAGATCAGCTCTACACTCAGTGAGGAGTCTTCTTGGGATTCTCTCTCTCCCTTTGCCCCTCCCCCCACTGGCATATGCTCTGCCCCCCAATAGATAAATAAATCTTTAAGTAAACCTTTAGGCAAAGATAGGCATTTTACCAATTTGGTAGAGAAACTGGGACATTTCAAGTTGAGTATAGCACGAAGAAAATATCCAACAGTTAATAAATTGGAAAATTCTCTAATAAGCTATATCTTTGTAGGCAGAAATTTACAGCGTATCTCTTCTTCCTGATAGCATGTACAAAATACATACTGAACAAAAATGTGCAGAATAAATGAAGTATTTACTTTTGCATTTTTATTTGGTTATTCTACCATTAGGCAGATATAGACATGGCATAAAGAAAGGAAAGGCCAAATTCTGACCTAATACCATAGTATGAGAATTGCAGTTACATTATAATTCTCTCACTGCATTCTAGAGAAACTTCAATAGCCATTAGAGAATAAAATAGGATTTCAACTCAGATCTTTAGAGGCAGCTATTCTTAAAAATTAATTCATTTGATAAATGTTCAAGTTTCTTCCTCACATTTTTCTATGTGAACATTTATCCTATGTGCTTTGGATGGATGTTACGAAATCTCTGAGTTCAAATTCAAAGCCCCAAGGGTTATTCATACCTGAACAAGCTGGTGAGGAATACTTAACTGGTCTCCAAATCTCTTAGGGATAATTTGAAGACAAATTCTCTACCCAAATGTTATTAATTACATATTTAGCACCTTAGGTAGCTTATTTCTGAGAGGCTTTAGAGATCAAGAGGGATATGAAAAAAAAGTGAAGAGAATCAAAGCTAAAACATCAATTTGAATTGAGTTGCACAATGAGAATTTAATCCAGTACTTTGTTGCAATGTAATCTATAAATTACCCTCTGAGGTTCACTTGCCAATTAAGAATCATCACATGGCATGCACCTTAGATGTCAGTAGCTAATTTGCATGTCTGTGAAACATTAATGAAAATTTTAAAGCTTTATTCACTATATCATAATTGGAAGCACAGTAAATGTACCAATACACAGATTTTCATTGTATCCAATGTGCTTCTTAAAAGGCTACGTTTAAATGATCAATATTTATCATTGTCTATTTGAGAGTTTGCTTCAGTTCAGGACAACATATCTGTGTTTTAGACTTTAAATTATTTTTAACATTAACCATAATTGAGATGTCTGGGAAAAAATGGTGTCTATGTGGGAGACAGAGAAGATGAGAATCAGATTTATACCCAGAGGTAGCTAGTCAGATTTGGAAGTTTAATTCAGAGTCTGTGGCCTTAGCCATAAACATGTCACCCTGGGTCAATAATTTAGTTCTAATTTTTTTCAAGTTTTTACTTTTTTTTTTCAAGTTTTTACTTTTTATTTTCTCTCCCTGAGTTTTTCAACAGTCAAAAAGAACAGTTTTGTGGGTGGTCCCTTCTAAAAGCTTAAAATGGTTGTTGATTCAAGTACAAAGGGAAACAACCAGTAGGTGCTTATATTTAACTACTGTATTTAAGTACAGTACTTAGAAAAAATACTGTATTTACATATCCAGAAATTTCATAAGCTGACAGCCTGGTGGAGTGAGCTTGCCATCAGAATTGCCATACCTGTCAGTCAGGCCCAGCCACTGGCTGATTAGGTAGCAAGCAGAAAAGCCAATTTGAGACAGAAGAAGAGGGGAAGAGAGAAAGAGAAGAGAAATGTCTGAAAATCTCCACTACCAAAGAATCACAATGATCCTTCCAACACTTATTTTTATTCTCACATCCTCAGACTTTTTGGAGTTTAGTATACCCAGAGGGGAATTCTTTCTAACGAAAAGATTTGGTTACTTTGCTTTACCGGTTGGTACTATTAATAGTGTTTTTCCAGAAAGTGGAAGCTGAGCATCATTAAAGATAAGGTCTGGGTTTCTAATTTAATGCAACAGATGTGCAAATATATGTTGACTCATTATTAGCTAATTCGTTATGTGTTTATGGCTTCTCATTCCTGACAGAATATAAGTATCTTTAGATCAGAAGTCATGCTAAGTTTGGCTAGGGTCCTCAGCATTTGCTTAATAACTATTTTTAGATTTGATTGCATTTCTAAACACTTATTCCTATTCATTTTGATGGTCTGTCTCCCCACACAATTAAAAAAATAGACATTTCAATAAAATACATACGTAAATAGAATAAGATAGTCACTGAGAAATATAACATATACACGCATGCATTCCACAGAGCTTTATATGATCAATAAATTAGACTCGGATTGGCTCTGAGCCTTCTAGTGGCCAAAGCAAAAGAGAAAATATGATCAGTTAAGAAATACACATTATTCTTGAGATTAAAATAATTTATCATAAATAAGCTATATATAAAAAGTATACACAATCAATTTGCATTGCTCTATATCTTCACTTCATAAATTTCTACATTTTAATCAATTACGTTAATCTTTATTTTTTAAAAAGTCTAAACAAATATTGGCTACTAAAAATATCTTATTCAATACTTTTTCTTCATATTAGTTTATGGGAAGGAAAACTAAATTTACAATTTAAATGCACTTATTTGAATCACTTAACCAATTTGTTTATGGTCACATCTAGTTATGAAAATTGAGTGTCAAGCTTCATCTTCTTTATTAAATATTTAGTAAGTTCTAAACTTGTAAGAGCAAACTGAACTTTTTAAACAAACTGTCTCCAAAATAAACATTGAAAATTTTCATTTTTACATAAATAGAACAGCATTCCCTCCCCTCCAGCCTCCCACACACACCCCATACATGGCACAAAAACAGAAAGAAAAAAAGAAAAAAGTGGGTAGTTTTCATTACTTAATACAAAAAAAAATTAACAGAATCAAAGTCACCATTCAAATATAACAAAGCAAAGCACTATGGTACTCTATTACTTTGCCTTATGATATGTGAAGATTAGTGCCTGAATTATTCAAATGTATGTGCCACATAGCTTGGACTTTTAAAGGTCAAAGAAGTATTCTTCAATGAAATTTATTCAATGAAACCTGCCCTTCTCTTCTTGTGTTAAGCTCTGACTCTTTCCAGGTTTAATAAAAGTTGTTCTCTCTCTCTTTACTCTTCCCCCCACTAATCCCTACATGTTTCCAACAGGAAGTCCCTTACAGACAATGTTGAAGATATTTACACATAAATTTATGACATAAGATAAAAATAACAAAAGATTCAGAGTCAACAGAGTATTTAAAAGGAAATTAATTGTGAAGAAGAAAAGAGGATCAACATAAACTCAGCAAGAGTCTGAATGATAGTATATAGTACAAATAATTCTCTATTTGGGGGTCCTGAGAAATTTCAGCAAGTGGTTGTGGAGTAATGAATGTTTGTAATTCATTAGCTACTATTTTAAAATGCAAAGCACACCATGACATCAATGATGTTCTTTTTAATCTCAACAAACAGGCTATTACAATTAAAGCACTTTCAAAATGACAGTATATTTAAATATAGATTTTGGTAAGACTTCAATATTTTAATAACAATGATTCAATAACATTCCATAATTCTATAGAAAGAAGAAAATGTGTTATAAGATTGGTTCAAAGATATATGTTTATATACACCAACCTTCTGTGAGTATTGAGTAACAGCTAGCATTTCTATCGTGAAAATGTCTTTTCCTCAGTATCCTTCAGTAAGGTTTCAGTAGATCTTTAGAAAATAATCACTGTTTACTTAAAAAAATATATTTTTCCCAAGTAGAGAAAATAATAGCATTTTAAAGTGCTTGATTTCTTTTCTCACTTTCCATCTTCCTTCAGCTCCTAGACAACAAAACAATGGTTCTTTCTTCATGTGGAAGAGTAAACTCAATAAACACAAATGGCTAGGGGGCCTCACAGCAGTGAAATTATGGCTTCACAAGGACTTTTTTTTTCTTTTTGAAGAAACACGTTTAAAAGGACCTTTTTCAACATACTTTAAAGTCATGCATATTTCAATGATATAATTAAATTGGCAACAGTAAACATTGCTGACTGATAAATGAGGCCAAAATAATTAAGTTCTGTTTTTTGTACAATCAAGATTTAGTGCAGCAATCAATCTGGGTAAGAATTTGGAGTCAGGAGACTTCAGAAGATGAACAAGCAACTAGATAAAACTGGTCATGTGGGAAGGTGATTAAATGAGTTTACAGTTTATACATAGCTGTGGATACCTTCCACGTCTTAATCTTCATTAGAACCTGGTTGATTAATTGTTCATGTGGTCTCATACTAAACTGGACATGGTATGCAAGTAGACAAACAAAAGAACAGCTTAAAAGATAATCCTAATCCTATGCACTCAATAAGCACTATTGATCTTGAAAATGTAAAAATATTAATAGATTGAAAATATAAAAGTTTTTTTTCAAAGCCAAAACAAACAAACAAACAAGAGGCTCAAATACTGCAACGGAAAAGATTAAGGAATGAATATTAAGAGTGGTAAGGGGCATGGGGGGAGAGAGAGAGAGAACACAATATACTTTCCACATGTATATTTATGGAAATGAGTATGTTGGATGCCTACTCAGGTTTCCATTTTTATTTATCTTCTACATAACTCTCTCTTCCTTCCTTAGGATAAATCACACGGTTTTCCATACCCTATTAACAACACCCTCACTCCTCATGGTCTTCCCTGTGGAATCAGACTGTGGTCAGAAAGAGGTGTTCCTATTATTTCTCCTGGGGGCTCGAACTCCAGGCTTCAGCGGACTGATGCACTTAGCAGGTCCATCAGGGAAGTCAGAGTAAAATATAACCAGGGCAGTTGGCTGTGTTAGTAGCCACTGGGATTTACAACCAGCTACAAAATATATATATAAATTTTAAAAATCCCTCTTGTCAAGAGCTTACTCTGATTAGTAGCCAGGGACCTTAGAGAAAGAAGGAATATCCTTCTCAGGAAAATGCACCTCCTTTGTAGTGGGCTAAAGAATAGACATCATGAACAGGTGATACCGCTGTAATTCAGAAAAACGGGAAAACTCAAGAGTGTCCTCCTCTCCAACAAAATGAACAAGCACTAGCTGTGTTTTGACATCTCCAACTATGGATAACCGTCTCTCTTTGACTCCAGGTACACACGTCTGCCTCCATGAATGTTAGCATGCGGCTAGGACGGGAGAGCAATGAACGTGTACACTAGTGCTCGGCCGTTTGTAGAGTGGAAATTGCACTTTGTTTTTAAAACCGGATTTTCCCCCGCGGAACCCTGCGATTCAACTCGCTGAAAACACAAACAGAACAAATACACATTCAAAAACAGAGGGGGAGGGGGCGAAAAAATAAACCCCACCCAGGAACCTTTAAGAGAAACAGGTGCTAGCTAGCAAGAGAAAGCAGCCAGTTGCCAGTAACACTTAAAACTCCATCTTCCTTACTCGGAAAACAATTTCTACGGGGAAATACGCGCCCTGTTTCCGAGGGTTTAATTCACTAGGCTGTCTCTGTGAATTAGAGTCAGATCTAAGTTTCACACTTAGGAGCGGTTTTCGGTGTCGACTACGACTGCCCTTCCAGCTCAGAGAAGTCCGTTTCCAAACTGGGTAAGCCCTTTTCTCCGAGCAGCCTTGACCTCGCTCCTCCAGGTCGTCACTTGTATCTACGGCCCCGTGAGCAGTGTCTGTGTCGCTCAGCCCGTCCCCAGGAACAGTCACCGCGAACAATGAGCCAGAGGAGGGACCCACCCAGCGAACGCCCGCTCGCCGGCCGCGCGCAAGCCCGCTAGCGCGGGACGCTCCTGGCTTCGGGGCGCCCGGTGCCCCCATCCTTTCCCCTCCAGAACCCGGGAAAGACGGCAAGGTGAGTCGTTCCCTACACCTAGACTCCCGTAATCACTCAGTAAGCCTTGCTCTCAGAACCCACCGGTTAAAGCTGCCGTATCTAAAGAGAAAATCAGAAGAGGGGGCGGCGTGGCGGTCCGACCGGCGGCCCACCCGGATGGAACCAGCCCAGCTGGGGGGTCTGGCACTCACTCAACGCCCGAGGCCGCGGCTTACTGAAATCCCGGAGGATTTGGGGTGGGGGCAAGAGGTGGGGCCAGGAGCCGTAAAGTGGCTTCCGCCCCCTCCCCCCGGCCTGGCACGGCTCCGGGATCGGGCAAGACACAAAAGATGGGTAGCAGCAGTGCCACCAACTCTGCCGCCGCCTCCATCTGCGCTGCGCAGGCGAACGCGGCGGCGGGGCCGCGGGGCCGGGTCCGCGCGCCGGCTGGGGCGCGCCCGGAGGCTGGGAGCATCCCTGGACGCCGCCGGAGCTTCCTGGTGCGCTTTGCGCGCAGCCCCCCCACAGGAGCTTTTGGCTCCGCAGATAAAGAGGCTGAGGCGTGGAGGACAAATGGAGAGGAAAGGCAGGACTTACTTGGGGGCCGAAGGCTCAGCCGGACTCCCGCTTCGGACTCGGCAGGTGCCTGGCACCGCGGGCCCAGGCGGAAGGCGCTGGCGCAGCTCCGAGCTGGGCTCCACTTGAGCGAGGACGGAAACTCCCCTTGCCACCCGGCCCCGCGGCGCGCTCCTCGCTGTCACGGCACCGAGCGACGCAGGCACGCTCCCCACTGCCGCCTCTGTCCCGGTGGGTCTCTCTGCCCTCCTCTCGCGCTTCGGCTGCTCCCCCACAGACCACACTCCCTCACCTCAGCAGCCCTCCACTCCTTCCTCTTTGACACTTCCACCGGTTACTCCTCCGTCTGCGTCCTCCCACCCCCCTCAGCCCACGTGCTTCTGCCGCTCCCTCAGCTCTAAACTTCCCCTGCCAAAGCCCCCACCTCTGCTCTGAAAACCTGAGGTCTCCAAGAGGAGGAAAGGTCCTGGGGTAGCATACAGCTGACTGACCTTTAGGTCACCCCCCGCATCCCCACCCCCGCCCCCCGCCAGACACTTGAGTAGGCAGAACCCATGATTTTGATCTTGTTAATGCGATGGTTTAGGTGTTGTGTGTTATATATAAGGATGTGTATTTTTAATAGGTCATATATCACTTTAATAAAATTTATTCCTGAGTGTCACTTAGTAATCATCTAGCAGCTATTCATTGGCCTTTGGGGCTGGACTATCAGCTCAGCTTTCTTCATAGGCAAAAAAATCCCAGCAAAATTCCGGAAAACCATCTTTTGTCCAATCCAATTTTTTTTAATGCCATTTTCTACTGAGAGCTCATCTCCTTTTTTTTTTTTTTTTTTTTGCTGTTGTTATAGAAATATTCTGATACTCACTTTTCTCTGTTCCTGCAGACAAAATTAGAGATTCCTTTCTAAGGGCTCCCCTCAGCACTCTGTTCATATTTCCATGATAGTTCTTTCCACCCATGTGGTATTCTCTCTCCATGTGACTGCCTTTACTACTGGTTCGTAAGTTTCTCCAGGCAGAAGTTTGTTATGCCCTAACTTTATCAGCAGCTTCTAATGTAATCCTCAGTACATACTATATGCTCAAAAAACTGTTCAGGGAATGAATGCCCTTTAAATATGATACAAACGTTAGTGGTTTTATATCCTATTTAAAGGAATGAAGCCTTCAATCACATGCTTGTCTGAAGCTCAACCAATAGGTCATGTTGAAAACTAAACCCTTTTCACATTTGGCTGGGTGATTTCTCATACATTGTTTAATGTAATCCTTAAAACAAGTCTTCTTTGTACATTTTACCCACTTTTTCTAACTTGTTGAATGTCACGACGTTAGAAGCTCCTAAGCATCCGAGCTGGGCTCCACATTTCTCCAGACTAGCACAAGCTGCATGGGGTTGGCATTCTTACCACACTATCATCCTGCCCTGACTGCCCAGTGCCACATGCTAAAGCTACCTACTAGCTCCATGGAAGAGACTGCCCAACCAACCTTTTCCAAAGTAGGATTTTTCCCTTCCATTGTTCTCTCCTGTAACTCTTGGGCCTCTTAAGTCAGAGCTCTAAAAACAAACAGCAAAAACAAAAACTTCTCTAAACTCAGACCTCTTATAAGCACTTATTGTCTTAATTCTTACCAAAAAAAAGTTGCTTTGTTTTTTTGTTTTGTTTTCTTTTTCATATATCTTGGCCTCAGCTATCCTGTGTCTTACACAGGGATTTATTTCTTTGGTTCTTCCACTGAAATAAAGAGCAGCTAACAATAAGTTAGAAACATCATCTAAAAGCCAGTCATTACTCTGAGCACTTTGCACATGTATTAGTTCATTTAATCCCCAACAACTTTAAAAAGTAGAGACTATTTTATACATGGACAACAGGCACAAGGGGGGGGGGCGGGTCACGTAGCCAGTAATTAGTGGAACAGGGGCTGCATTCCTGACAATCTGCCCAGGGGCTGCTCTCTCTCCGCCTTCAGTGATTGCTTGTACCTAAGAGATGTTAACAAATACTTCTAAATAATGCATATTTATTCCTCTACACTTAGCTTAATAGCAGAAAAAAGAGACCAAAAGTCATGAAATGGGCAGAACTTCAGGTTATCAAGGACATATGATTGGCCCCAACACCACTAGAACTGTTTTCTTTAGTGGGATCAAGGACTCTGCCTCTGACATGTATTTGAAATATGAGGAGAATACAATCCAGGCTCATGACTTCAGGTGTGTGTGTGAGATAACCAAGACTTCAAGGTTGAATTCAGATCTTTCCTCACAATCAGTGAATGACATCCCCAGCTAAACTGACTCCTGGCTAAGCCCACCTAAGCCAATTTGTGTTCTTCAGGGACCCTGCTCTGTGTAAGGCACCCCCTCAGTCCCTGTGGCAGGCTGAATAATGGTTCCCAAAAGACATTCATGTATTAATCCCTGAATCCTCCAGTGTTCCTTATGTGGCAAAAGTATGGACTTTGCTGATGTGATTAATTAAGGATCTTGAGGTCGAGAGATTGTCCTCATCCTAAATGCAATTGCCATGTGCTTATAAGAAGCAGCGGGAAATTTGACACTCAGAAGAGAAGGCAACACGATCACAAAAGCCAAGATTGGCGTGATGCAGCCACAAGCCAGGGAATGCCACCAGAAGCTGGAAGAGGCAAGAGAGGAATTCTCTCCCAAGAGCCTCCTGAGAGAGCATGGTCCTACCTACATGCTGATTTTGATCCAGGAAAAGTGATTTTGGACTTCTGGCCTCCAGAAATGTAGGGAAATAAATGTATGTTGTTTTAAAACCACCAAGTTTGTGGCAATTTGTTATAGCAGCCAAAGGAAACTACTACAGTCCCCAAATCTAGAAGATGACTTTCTGTACCTAGGGTTGAAATAGATGTCCCAAGCAGTTGCTCAGTCCCCTCTTCTGTGGCTGACAGAGACAATCAAGAGAGAAAGAGGGGGGCATTTGACCCCCAGCATAATACTGTATAAAAGCCCTACAATTTAGACTTTGTCATTATCTCCAAATAATAAATACATGAAATAACTGGGATACACTTATACAATTTAAAGTAAACTTGAACTTTTAAATTTGTTTCCCACTATTTGACCACACTACCTAAAGTATATGATAGCTTAATATTAAAATATATATGCTATCATTATGTAGTGAATGGTAAAAATATATCCTCATTGAGTTAGAAGTGTTAATTCGTAAAATGAAAAAAAGATATAAACACTCCATAAACTTTGTAACACTTTTTGGAATTTTCTCAAGTTTTGCTATATTTGGAATCTCAGAACAAAGAAACAAACAAAAAATGTGTTAAGAACTTTGATAAATTAGCTAAATTTTTCTTTTCTTTCTTTTTTTTTTTTTTGACTAGGCCTACCTACCAGATAAAATACAGGACACCCAATTAAACTTGAATTACAGATAAATAACTAGTAATTTTTTAGCATAAGTCCACATGCCATGCAATATTTGGGACCACAAATCATCTCTATTTTGAGACCTGTTGTTAGCCATGCATTATTTGGGATTTGGGGACATGCTTATACTAAAAAGTTATTTATTGTTTATCCAAAATTCAAATTTAACTGGGTGCTCTATATTTTTATTTGCCCAATCTGACAATTCTATTTTGCATTTTCCCATTCTTCTCCCTTCCCCAGAACCTCCACCTCCCCCCTCAGTTTTCACTAGGATTAATTTATGTTCACTTAAAGCAAGGCTAAAAAAATATATATATATAACCCCTCACTGCTGGCCTAAGTTCTGAAGCCTTGTTTCACATAGAAGCAGGAAAATGATGTGAGTCTTCTAAGGTTTGGTCATAGAGCATAAATCTAGCCCACCATTAGGGGATTTCCCATTAGATGACACAGTGTTAGGCATGCTACTATTTATCATACAAATAGTAGATTGGATTAAAATGAAGACTTGTTTTTTTTTCCTTTTGAACTACTTTCCATCACTCACAGGCCTTTGGATTTAGTACAATAACTCTGACCAGCAGTAAGCAAATATTCTTTGCTCTTTTTCCACCCTTTCCCCTATGATCTCTGGCAGCAAGATGTATAGTAGGTGGGCTGGGGGCAGAAAGGATCATTGGTGTGGCCTGTATTAGAAACATGAGCAGGACAAATAAAGCAAGTCAGGTAAATCACTAAGTTATTTGCAACTTAGTTTCTTCTGAAGAAGAAACAGAACACAAATCTGTATTCTACATACTTTATATCTCACTTGTATTTATATCTTTTTTAGACATCTAACATTCTCCACTTCAAATTAAAATTATCTGGAGACATAAGAGTCAGATTTGGATACCAGTACTTTTGCTTTCTAGTTGAATGAACTTGGCAGATTTTTAATCTCTTTTAAAGATTCTCAAGTGAAAACAGAGGGATAGCTAACAATAATCACCACATAAAGTTGTTATGAAATTAAATGAGAAATATCTGTAAGATGTTTCACATAGAGCCTTCTATAGTTTAATCAATCAACAAATGGTAACTATTTTTTGGGCCTTACCTGATACTATCAATCCGTACAATGCTTTATTCCCCAGACATGTCTCCTATAATAATGTGCACATATTAAGTGCTCAAAGTGTATTAGCCAAATCAATGGACAAATGGATATAAGGCAATTTATATGAAAGTACTGTGAAATTGATAAAGTGCTATAGGATTTTAAGAGGTTAGTCCTAATAGTAATAATTAATAAGTAGTAACAGGTAACACCACTGGATCTTTGATTCTGGCTCAGCTTTGAGAACTGCTCTGCAAGAAATGTTTGATGCCTAACCTTTTTCATCAAAAAATTCAACTGGGAGAGAGACTGCCTACAGAAAAGTAGCATCTCCTGATCAATGGAAAATGTTTCATTTACTGCTTTGTTCAGTAAAAATCCCCTATCTTCCTTCCAAGACTTTTCACTGTATTTCTTTTACTGTACCCACATTATTTTATTTAAGTTTGACAGAGACCTCCCCTTTACCCCAAAAAAGTGATTTTTATTTGTCTCTCCCTATCAGAGTGGAGTTCAGCAGGCCACAGCCAACGTGGTAACCCCACAGTCGTGAGGGATGCAAGCTCCAAATTCCCAGAACTGCCTCTTGACTGATGATGGCTGTTAGGACTCCAGTAATCACTTGTCTCTATGCTAGAAATAGAGGGGAAAGGTTAAAGGGTAGAAGGGTAGAAAGTGAGCCCCACTGCTGAGTCAACCTTCTTGAAAGACCTTTCCAAAGCTCTCTGCAATGATTTTCACCTGTTCTGGGTGCAAGGAGAAGCTGGGAAATGTCACTGTTAACAGGACACACTGCTGCTTAAATACAACTAGGGTTCTGTTACTCAGGAGAGAGAAGAGAATGGATATCAGGCAAATAATGAGCAGTGTTTGCCATTGACCTCTCTACTTTTCCCTTTCATCTTTATCTTTTAAGTCTTCCTTTGTTACCCAGTCGGTGACTCCTTGAACGTTCTGTAACCTGAATAATTTCCTCTTCTCTTTTTGTGTGCCTTTTTCACTATTTCACAAATCCACTGCTTTGTCTTTTATGTTATCCATGCAGTCTTTTTCCTATTTTTATATTGGTTACTTACTTACCCTAAAGTTCTTCAGATATTTCATTTTTATTCAATTCTCAACTGCTCATACTCTCCACTATTTTCTCTGACTGTTGCCCAATTCCTCTCTTTGACTCCACAATCATTAACTTCATGCATTTTTCCACATTTACTCCAGATGCTTTCAGGGCCTTTGGTCCTTTGTGATCTAGAAAACATTAGCTTGTGATATGATGCCTGGTATTTGCTTCAGAATAATTCAGTGTTGGGAGGGAGCAAAAGTCAGTGGTATACAAATGAAACAAGATTAGTCATCTGTTAAGATTACTGAAACTGGGTGATGGATATGTGGGGATTCATTACATCATTACTTCTAATCTTGTGGATATTTTAAAATGTATATAATAAAAAGTAAAGAAAGAAATTATTGTGGGGCACCTGGGTGGCTCAGTCAGTTAAGTGTCTGCCTTCAGCTCAGGTCATGATCCCAGGGTCCTGGGATCGAGTCTGACATCGGGCTCCCTGCTCAGCGGGGACCCTGCTTCTCCCTCTCCTCTGCCATTCCCCCTGTTTGTGCTCTCTCAAGCTATCTCAAATGAATAAATAAAATCTTTTTTAAAAGAAAGAAAGAAAAGGAAAGAAAGAAAGAAAGAAAGAAAGAAAGAAAGAAAGAAAGAAAGAAAGAAAGAAAGAAAGAAAGAAAGAAATGATGCTTGAATCTCTATTTTGCAGACTCTCAAAGTATGAAGTCCTCCCCAAAATTTCTTCAGAAAACTTTGGGAGGCTTACATTGTGTTAGCCACTTCCCCTTCTCGGATTTTCTCTCACATTGGTGTCACTCTCTATCCCCATCTTCTCATATATAACTGTCTTTTCACCAAATTACAAACACACATACACATTCCTTTCATACAAAGTAATTTGAATAAGGTAGTCTTTGTGAAGTGCTATTGGCCATATGCAGGGTTTACATCATATATTGCATAGCTGTATAAAAGAATACCTTTCTCTTCATTCTTTAGAGCTATGTGTGGTCTTTTAACTTCGTTTCCTTGAGATGTAAACAGTTTTGTGCAGTTTTCTGTTCCTCCACCCTTCTGTTTTTTCCCCCTGCTAATTGAAATACAGACCTGAATTTCAGAGCCTGATCAACCACCATGGACCATGAGGCAAAGCCATTAGGTGGCAGAGTGTCAGGATAGAAAAAGCCTGGGTCCCAGAAAACCAGAGGCTACCATGTCAGTTCTGGACTGTCTTCCTTTGGTTTTGTTTATGAATGCAAGAGGAATAAACATCTATCTTATTTAAGCAATTGTTGTGTTATCTGTGTTTTTTCCATTATGCTGTCAAACCTAATCCTACCTGACACACTTACCAAGGAATTTTCTCTTTTCTAAACAAGTGCATTTCTGAGTGCAAGAGAAATTCTACTGCCAGATATTAATAACTTTTTATCACCTTATAATACCTAATTCCTGTATCCATTTCCAGGTCCAGTGATAGAACTTTTCTTCTCTCCTTGACTTGCTATTGTCTAAACAAATATAATAAATAAAAATATATTGCAATGGTAATTTCTAAGTAGTTTAAATATTAAATCAAAAGAAGAATATGTTGACTCTTTTTAGTTGTCTATTATTGCTAACAAATCATTCCAAAACTTAGTAGCTGAAAATAACAATGTTTCATTATTTGTCACAATTGTGTGGGTTTATTGGGGTCACTCAGATGGTTCTTCTGTTCCACACAGTATGGCTGAGGTCCCTCACGTGGGTACATTCAGCTGGAAGATCTGTTGTGGCTGGAACGTTCACCATGGCCTCTTACCTCTAGGGCTTCCCTCCATCTCGCCTTTCGTTACTTTGTTGTCTAGCCTAAGCATCTTTAAGCATCCAAAAAGGGGGACTCTGAGAGGAAAAGCCCTAATATGTAGGTATTTATTAAGTCTCTCCTTGCATAATGCTTGCTAATTTCCAACTGGCCCAAAACTGCAGATGACGAAACTGAGTTTTAGTAATTTATCCAGAGTCATGGATGTAGTCAGTGGCAGAGTCAGGATTAAAACTAGTTATGCTGATTCCACATCATGAGAATGCAATTATGGCTGGGGCTGCAGGGCTTAGAACTTGATTATTGTCTATTTTACATATGTAAGTTTTGGCTCTCCAGTTATTTCCAATTAGAAAAACTAAAGGCAACATATTATGCAGCTTTGCAGGGTAAAATCATGAGTGTGTTTTGAAATTTATAAAACATTGTACAAATGCTAAAAATGTGAGAGCTGCCTTATCTTAGTGTATCCTCCACAGTGCTGGCTGAGAGTTGCTGGGTCACACATTAGCTGCGCGTGGTGTGACTCAATGCCATGGCCTCTCGAGCAAGGCTGGAGCATGGCTATTTCTGGAGCGATGGAGGGCAAGGGAGGAGGCCCATGTCTTCCTCATGTCAGTTGAATTTCCAGGCATCACTCTGCCTCCCTCAGACTTGAGACTCACTCTTGCAACAAATGTAGGAGATATACAGAGACACTTTAGGTTGCTGGTTGAGTTTGCATGAAATCATGTGTCAACAGCACCAGAGAAGTCTAAAGGGAACACATGGGGCACCATTAGCATTTTTAATGATGTCCACTTCAGTTCACATGCCAAGGATGCAATGAAGTCAAGCCAATTGTTTTAGGTCATACTTGGAGCCCAAAATGCCCTGCAAGATAATTTATTTTGAAGAAATATCACAAAACGCTTCAGAGGTAATTATGTTCAATGTAGGAAAACACAAGTTCTGAATGTGAAAATTTGTTATGTAGGTTGCATTTAGAAAAGAGGTGGGTAAGGTTAAGGCAGTTTGCAAAGACTAGGGAAATAGAACGTTCAAATAATAGGACTCTGCGAGTCTTGTTTAATTAAAGGAGTGATGGGGAAAATTTTTAAAGGGCCGAAAAGTGAGAGGGGATTCCTGTAGGGAATCAGGTTCCTATTGTCCTTTGGTGTAAAACCTACTAACTACACTTAATTAAATTAAGTGAGCTAATTACATTAACATATTTAATATCTATCTTTATTTTTTGTGTACCACTTCGATTGTCTGTGCAAAGTGACATGCCCTAAGTTGTCTGCCCTTCCCCTCCCCTGCCATCTCCTACTCTCCTTCATGTTTGCCCTACTCTAGCCACATTGGCATCCTTGTTGTTCTTCACACACACCAGACCCGCCGTTTCCTGTGCCTGGAACATCTTTCCTTCAGCTGTATGCATGGCTAACTCTTTTACCTCTTTAAAATCTTCGCTCAAATTTCATCTTCTCCATAAGGCCCTATATAGATATGCACCCCACCACCAATCTCAGTATTTCCCAATCTCCTTTATCTGCTCTGCTCTTTTTTAGACCCAAATCACCTTCTAATAGCATAGTTTACTGTCCACTTTATTGGTTGGCTCCATCGCTGCCTTGCCCACCTAGAAAGCCCTACAGTGGCCTGAAAGCTTTTCAGTACTATTGAGTGACTTATCTCAAGAGCCTAGCACATTGCCCAACACATAGAAGATGCTCAACAAATACTTGTTGAATAAATAATAAGACCGTCAATTGTGCAATGTCTATTCTTAAATAAGCCTTTTGTGACTACAGTGATGTTCAGCCTTCTCATTGCCTTGTAGTTATAACAGAGTGTAATGCTTAATGACATGAGAAATGAAGGGTGAGTTGTATGAAAAAAATAAATTGAAGAAAGGATCTGTACCAAAAGAAGGAGAATGTTGTTCTGAGATAATATAGTTAGGGTACAGATGTTGTAATGCCACAGTTCTAGTTCAGGATCTCCAAATAACAGTCCTAAAAAAATTGAGCTGGAAGAGGCATAGGACTAAGAATAACTAGTATGGTAGAATATATTTTGATTTGCCTCACTTTCAAATTAATCCCTGTTTGAAAATTCTGACCCACAAAATTGTTACTCAAGAAGATTCTTACAAATACAGACCTACTAATTATTTTATATTTTTAAGTTTTAGGTAGCAATAAGTTTGCTCACTCCAAAACAAAACTTTTTCTAATAGGTCTCATCTCATGTTCAAAAACTTTAGGTGGTTAGTACAAACTAGAATGCTATGGTAAAAGTGATTCCTGGGCTATATTTAGCTTTAAAATAAATTGGCATCAGTATTGGTGGCCAGTGTCTGCCATGGGCTTGGGAGGTGGGAGTGTGACATTAGTGCCTGTATTTACTGTCCCAGGCCTAAAATATCTCTAAGTTGCATACGCTCTGTGAAAGACAATGTATTAAGTGTTAGCAGAAGTTCTGACAGAGGAAATTCCAAGTGAATATATTAAGGATTATAACTAGCTGGAAGGCAAGCAGTGGAAATAAAGCATCACTGAAGACAAAATTTAAGTTAGAACTTCCATGTTAATATATGGGCTTATTTACATATATTACTTAATATATGAGGTTTATTTCCACCTCATTAAAATACATCTGAAAATTTTTCAGAAGACAAGAGGTGTGTGTGTTTATGTGTGTATGTGCGTCTGTGTGTGTTCCTTTTTTTACTTGTTTATTATCTGTGTCCCCAACGAGGCTGTATGTTTCATAATGGTAGGAACCATATCCAATTTGTTCGTGAGTCCCTCAAACATAATAGGAAATTATTAAATATATTTTAAAATGCACGAGTTGAAATATGGCTGGTAGTTTGCAGCATGATCCTAAAGAGGATGTCATAACATTTTGTTGGGAAAATAGTGGCAAGAAAATCATCTCTTTGATTCATTTTTTTTGTTCCTTCTAGGAATTCTAGCATAATTGCAATTATAACAAATATTTTTATTAACAAACCATAGACCTGTTTTCATAATAGTTACATTTTTCAGTAGTTTACTGAGATCTATCAGCCATACACGATGCTGTGCCCTGCTCCAGCCACATATAGTATCATTTGGGTCTTCAGTTTAAATATCTCTATTTTAAATGCATTTTCTAAGAAATTACTTTCAAAAAGTAAGATGTTCATTTAAATATTTGTTAAACCTATGGACAGCTCCAAGTTGTCCAACCAACTCTAAAAATAAAATTTCTACTTGGCAAATGTAGGGGGTAAAAGCAAATAAACAAAGGCTACCAAAAAAAAAAAAAACAAACCCACAAAAATACAAAGTACCTAGTAAGCCAAAAAAATAGAGAAGGCATCAAATAAAAGAACTAAGATTAAACATATTTATTATGACATTTATATGTGAGTTAAACTCTCCTCTTAACAGTAAATGCAAAAAAAAAAAAAAGGATGGAAGCAAAAGTCACAATAATAATATCATAATGGAATTCAAGGAGAAAAAAAAGCATTGAATGGGACAGTGGGTAATTCTCTTGATAAAATCCATTGTGAAGGGATAACAACAATAAATCTCCATACACATAAAATATAGCAACAAAAATATTACAAATAATTTGACATCAAAAACCATTATAGTGAGATGCTTTATCTTAGTAATGTGACAAATGAAGATACAAAGTAAATAAGCACAAACACTTATGAACAATATAAATTTATGCTCACAAATAGAAAATACATATTTTGTCAAATGTATGAGAAATATTTATAAAATTTAATCCTATCCAAAGCCATGAAAAACCCTCAACTTTTAAAAAAATGGTAACTGGATGGGCTAGTTTACATCTTTTGTCCAAATATGCACAAAACTAAAAATTAATTAATATTCCATTGAACAGCAATTTAGCTAAAGAGGGAATAAAAAGTGAAATTAAAATGTCTTTAGAAAATAATTGAAATGAGAATAGAATATATCAAAATTTCTAGGATAGTCCAAAATAGTCAAAGATAAATTTACATCCCTACGGGCTATGATTTAAGAAAGATAAATGAATGAGATAGCATCTTATTTAAGAAGCTAGAAAGTTTTAAAAAAGGCAGCCATAAGAAAGTCAAAAAAAGGGAAAGTAATGGATTAGTAAGTAGAAAAAAAATAAAGTGAATAGATATAAATATGTAGGGATTTTATAATGGACATATCTAGGAAATACACTTATTGAAAATAAGTATATATATACTTATTGATATATATTATATATTTTATATATTATATAATATATTGCATATATTATTTATTATTTATTATTATATTGTATATATACTTATTGAAAATAAGTATATATCTAGGAAATATGCTTATTTAAAAGAAGGAATGTCAGCAAATATCGGCAAAGGGCTGGGTACGTAGAGGCTTTCTAAACTTGAAAGCAATATATGAAATTACACAACTGGAGATCTATTGGATTGCCTGATCATTATAAAACATCTGTAATGGCAAAAAACTAAGCATATTAGAAGGCAAAGTGGGAAAATACTTTGCAACTGATATGCCAGACAAAAGTTGATATCGTAATTTCAAAGAAAGTGTGACCAACTATTAAGTGGTAAAACTCCATTGGAAGAACACCAAAGAATGTATGAAAACATGTCTAACCTCAAAAACATATCTAACCCCATTAGAAACAAAGCAATAGAGATTAATATAACAAAAATCATATATCACTAAACAATTTGATGGGTTTTAGAAATTACAGTGTCTAGTGCTTAGTAAGGGGTGTAATAAAAATGTGTACAATATGCTTATTAAATTAGTTGAGGACCTAAAACTTCATACACATGCTAAATAGTAATAATGGCATGGAAAAAGAATTCAATGGAAATACAATGTACAGTAAAACTCATCTCTTGGCTGTGGGAATTTATGTTTTGTTTCAGTCTTCCTAATTTTCTGTTTATCCAAAACGTGTACACAAAATTACCCCTATTTTAAACCTAAGTAGGCAATTAACATATATAATTCATGTATTGGTCGATAAAAAAGGCAACATAAAAATGTGTCACTATATGATCTCAGGTATACAAACAGAAGTCATGAAAAGTAAAAAGTAACACTGAAAATTTTAATGATTTTTTCTGGATCACTTGGTTAAGTGAAATTCTTTTCTCCTTTACATTTTTGCATACTCTATTTTTTCTCATGAGTATGTATTACTTTCTTTTTTCTTTTTTTTTTAAAGATTTTATTTATTTATTTGACAGAGAGAGACACAGCGAGAGAGGGAACACAAGCAGGGGGAGTGGGGGAGGGAGAAGCAGGCTTCCCACCAAGCAGGGAGCCCGATGCGGGGCTCCATCCCAGGACCTTGGGATCGTGACCTGAGCCGGAGGCAGACGCTTAACGACTGAGCCACCCAGGCGCCCAGAGCATGTATTACTTTCAAATTCAGAAAAAAAGTTCAAATTTAAAACATTAATGGAGATGAAATGGATTCCATTTTAATAATATGGTTTATAAATTTCAGGGTGATACTTGCATAATTTGAGATGTGCCTATTTATAGCTTTTCCTCTATTAAGAAAACTAACAGGAACTTCTTTTGTAGGATCATGTAAGCATGAACGGCATTTAAGAGGCTTGATTTAATAGACATTACTTACCTGTGTAATAAAACAGTAATTAAATCATTATGCTCTGATTAGATATAGTGTTCAAATACACTAATACAATAACATTTCTAGGTACATCTTTGTTTATGCAGCAAAGGGATCGCATTTTGCCAGTCTATTTGGTTAAATCGATGTAAAATTCCTATCCCAATTCTGTTGGGTTTGAGATGAGATCAATCTGCTCTTCAGTGGATGGCCCTGGGAAAATTCCAGGATAAGGGAAAGAGCATGAAGCATTGCAGTTAACCTTTATATGATTGTGATGCTATAAAGCTAAATGATAACTCTGTAATGGGCTGGGTACGTGTGAGAATAGAATAGCCATTAAAACCTTATTATCTTTATATGTGGGGTTTCTCTGCCTTCACTTCAGCAGATTCTGCTTGGGTATTATCACTGGGTTGTTATCACCAAAAATAATTATGACAAAAAACCTGGGGCTCAGGCTATGATGGTAACAGTTAAAAGAAATGAAGATTTTTGTTGGGGATATTTTCTTGCATATGTGTCCACATGAGTGCCCGTTTTTTATTGGGTTGGTTGACTTTTTATTATTGAGTTATAGTGATTCTTTATACGATTTGGATACAAGCTTTTTTTGTCAGATACAGGTATGACAGATATTTTCTCCCAGTCAATGGATGGCCTTTTCATTGTCTTGATAATGTCACTTGAAGATAGGAAGATATTAATGTAGGTGAAGATTGTTATCTCTTTTTTATGTTATCTTATCTAATAAATCTTTGCCTAATTTAGGGTCATGAAGTTTTCCCCTTCTGTTTTCTTCTAGAAAGTTTAGAATTTTAGCTTTTACATTTAGGTCTGGTTCATGTCAAATTAAATTTTGCATATAATGAGACACTGGGTTGAGGCTCATTAATTTCAATAGGGGTGCCCAGTTGCTTTAGCACATTTGTTGAAAAGACTTTTTTCCTTCATTGAATTGAATTGACACCTTTCCAAAAATTATTTGATCATACATGTATGATCTAGTTATGGAATCTCTATTCTGTTCCATTGATCTGTAAGTTTATCGTTATAGCAATACAATGTTATCATGATTGCTGTAACTATATTATAAGTCTCTCTTTTTTTTTTAAAGATTTTATTTATTTATTTGAGAAAGAGAATGAGAGACAGAGAGCATGAGAGGGAGGAGGGTCAGAGGGAGAAGCAGACTCCCTGCCGAGCAGGGAGCCCGATGCGGGACTCGATCCAGGGACTCCAGGATCATGACCTGAGCCGAAGGCAGTCGCTTAACCAACTGAGCCACCCAGGCGCCCCAATTTTATAAGTCTTGAATTCAGGCAATGTACATCCTCCAATTTTGTTCTTCTTCAAGATTTTGACTATTTTAAGTCCTTTGCTTCTTCAAATAAATTTTAGAATCAGTTCATCAACAAAAAAGACTACTAAAAATTTGAGATTTCATTGAATAAATTGATTAATCTGGGGAAAATGAACATTTTAACAGTTTGAGTCTTTCAGTTTTTGAAAATGGTTTATCATTCTATTTATTTAGATATTCTTTTAATGTTAATTAAACATTGTTAAATTCTTTTTTTTACATGATTGCTAAGTTTCATTCAATAGTTATACCCAGTCCTGCTTTGTAAAAACAACAAAATGTCCCTATCAAAACTATATTGTGATGTGAGTACAGCCTTCTTGTTTTTTATACAGCTCTAGAAAATAGTTGGCACCAACTATTTTAACTTAAAAAAACTTTTTAAAAGTTTTAAGGCTTAATAAAAATACAGACTAATAATTTTTCAGTGCAGCTTAGAGGTTGAGAAAAAGATGCTAAGAGTTAATGAATCTTCCAAATACAGGAAGTCCCTAATATATAGAGCATTTTCCAAATATAAATGGTGACCCCCATTGGGCTCACAGGAGCAGCAGAAACTCCTTTCCTACTTCTCCCAGTGACCATACTACCAGTCACTCTAAACCCATTTCTATGGCCCCAGGGAGGGAAAGATGGGAAGAAAAGTGAGGCAGGGCAACTGTCTTGCTGTGCAGAGGCTCTTGCTACAGCTCATGTTCACCTCCATTCCCACATCTGCCTCCTCCATCTCCACCCAAGCTCCCTGCCAGTGGACAGAACTAGAGAGCTCTTCCTCTCAATGGGTGGACATTGAGGGCAGGGGGGAAGCCACAGGGGCCAGCACTACAGGTCAGGGTTCCTGGCAATCCAACTTGAAATTCACAAATCATTTTCTTGCATATTAAAAAGCAAAACAAAACATAGTTATAAATGGCAGTTCATTTCAACCATTAGAACACTGCGCTATTAAGCAAGTTAGTGTGTTTGGGGTTAAACCCTAACCACCACTTACGACATTTTTTAATGGGGGAAAAGATGCTCTGGATTTATAAGAAAAAACTTTCTTATAAATGGCCATTTGAAGGGTGGAGACAGGAAGTACTTGAGAGAGTAGCAAGGAATGAGTTTCTTGACTCCTTATGAGTGAACAGGGCAGTTGAAAGGGGAGAAATAGGTTTTTGTTTAACAAAACCATGTGTAGATCTCTTCAATGCTCCAGGTGTAAGAGGTGGAGCTCAGCAGATAGCTCACTTCTGCAGGCACTTAAGTGTCTAGGCCTCTGTGACTGTGACTAAATAATGTTGTTGCTTTTCAAAATTGTAACAACAATGCGGGTATTTTTAGCACCTAGCATTAGCTTTATAGGCACTCATACCAATAGCCACCCCCACCCAAACCCTGTCCTCTGTTAACTGTTGGTCCGACATGACTGAAGTGTAAGAACTGAGACTGTAGCCCTTCAGGGGCCAAATGGGAGAAACTCTTTGCCTGAGGGGTTAAAGCAAAATGACTCTGGCCAGCCCACTATCTTTCCTGGCAAGAATCATGGAATTGGCCACTTGAGACTTCCTTATCAAACTACTCAATCTTCTGGCCCAAGGTCTCCAGGTCTCTTCTGGAAACTGAATATGGTCCAGAGGCTCTGCAAAGTTTTATAAAGAGTGCTAAGCAAACTTTTCTTCCTCTTTGCTGTATCGGAGCAAAGGACTTTATCCTAGAAAGGTGTCAGAAACAGATCAGAGTCAACAGTCACTTATGTAAAGCTGGCATTTTAGAAGAGCTCTTTAATTATTAAAGATTCAAACCCAAGAACCCAAAGTTCTGGAGCATCTCTTCTTCCCACCATCAACAGGAATAAAGTAAGATAGATAAAGGATTTAAATAACCCCTTTTATCTGGATGCATGTGGACAGAGTTTAGAAGTCAGGGGGCCTTCTAAACAGGAAGAACTGTGACTTGTGAAAGGAGCTGTCCACATCATTGGTGATGGGCAAAGGCTTAGACTGTAGCCTGATGAGAAAAGAAGGGAATCATTCAGAGCAAAATTAACCTGGAAAAGAAAGACAGAGAATGCTAGTAAGATCTGGCCAAGCTTTTAGATGCCAGAAATAGAGTACCTCAGAGCATGAGGGCACAAAATCTTTCCGTAAAGCTGAGACTGAAAACAACTTTTTGGTTTTTGTTAACAGCTGTTGAGGATAGGCCGCCTGGGTGGCTCAGCTGGTTAAGCGTCTGCCTTTGGCTCAGGTCATGATCCTGGTGTCCTGGGATGGAGTCCCACATTGGGCTCCCTGCTCGACGGGGAGTCTGCTTCTCCCTCTGCCCCTCTCCGCTCTCATGCATGCTCTCTCTCTCATGCTGTCTGTCAAATAAATAAATAAAATCTTCAAAAAAAAAAACCAAAACAGTTGTTGAGGATAAGCAACTGAAGTGTCTCAAGAAGAGTACAGAGCAACATACATGGGACTGACTGGAGAGGAGCTGCTGGGGGTCAGCAGCTGCAGTCCCAGGGTCAGAAACCATGCCACAGTGAACGGTGTGGTGTGAGCATCCCAGGGACCAGCCAGAGACGCTCACTCCCCGCCATTAGTGTTTGGCTTACAGCTTTGCTCCTCTATCCGACAGCAACAGACAAGGTTGTTTTTTATTTTCTTACCAAGGCTGTAAACTCTGTTACTTAGTGATTCCTGGACCCCAGGTCAGCCAGCAGAGCGCTGGTGCAGTGAGGCCGTAGGCAACTCCGAGTCACCAGGTCGCACCATGGCCTTGTACCACCTGCCCTCGAGCCCCTCATAGAGTCCTGTCACATCTGCAGTTATAAAGGATTTCTCACACAGGAAGTCACATTTTATCCCCACCAGGACGTGTCTCTTGGCAGCGGTGATGCCAATGGAGGCTGAGCAGCAGCTTCAGATACACAACAGACCATCTCCTCTCCTTTGGGCTAAAAGAAACTCTATTTGAAATCCTACCTCTCTGGTGTCTTGTCTGGCTACAGGGGAAGCAGCCACCTCCAGACAGGCTCAGGACTTTGTTGTGAGAGGCAGACCGCGGGCCCAACCTGGGCTTGCGGCTGTCACCCGTGGGCAGGGGCACAGGCTGCTGGGCTCAGCCCGCTTCTCCAGGGCCGCCCTTGTCACCCGGCTCTTCTCTGGGCAAGGTGCTCCTTGTAGCTTTAAGGGCCCATTTGGGGTCTTCCCCTTCATACAAGAACACGTGGTCCTTGGGTTTGTTTGGGTGTGCCAAAGGTGAAGTGGCAGAGCCTGGGGAACCCAAAATACCACTAGTCTTCCCACCAGGTGGTTCAGACACTGAGCCTGCACAGGCATTGATTCGTCAAAGATACTACTTCCTTTCCCCTCTGGAGGATTGGTCCTTTTCAGTATGTTCTGAGGCTCTTCAGTGGGTCCAAAAATACTAGATGCCATCCTGTTGGGCCTGCCCCAAGGAGCAGCTTCCAAAAAGATTGCTCCCTCTCCTCCCATGGGCTTCATGGCTCTGGAGCCGACTGGCCGCCCTCACTCCCTGGACCCTGGAACACGTCACCCATGGCCAGGTGCCTCCTCCAAACATTGTTAAATTTTTTTTGGCCTTAGTTTTAACTTAATTTTCCAATTGTTTGTTGTTAATATATAGAAATACAATTACTTTTCTTATGTTGACTTTTTATTCTGCAACCTTGTTAAATGCACTTATTTTTCTCACAGGGTTTTCTTTTTTTCAATATTTCTTAGTATTTTCTATGTAGACAATGAAGGGGAGCAGAATTTGCCACCCCCAGATATGCCTTGGGCATAAGAATTATTTTAGGTTTATAATTTGGAAGAAGGTGCAGACACAGAAGAACCTCTGAAAAACAGAGTAGAAGTTGCCCTTTTGTAAGAAACATTTCCATTTATTAGAGAACCTCCATCTGTAAGAGTGTCGCTCCCTCTCTGTACAAGGAATAGAAAGATGACTAACTCTCTGGAAACTCTTATCAGTGGAGAAGGGAAGGATTTATATCTGCATAACAACCACACCCTTACTTGTTACTGTGTTTTTCCTGGTAATCCCCCAATTAGCAGGCCTCCCCTCTTCTCAGCCCCCAACATCTTCCTTTTGTAGTTAGCTGAAGATGGTATTTAAGCTGTTAGCTTAAGCCATTTGGGGGAATTACTCCATTTTCTGGGGTATCTCCCATGTATATAGAAGGTACACATGTTATTAAACTTCTTTGTTTTTCTCCTATGAATCTGTCTTTTGATACAGGGGGTCTCAGTCAAGAACAAAAGAGAGTAGAGAAAAATTATTTTTCCTCCCCAACAACAATCATATAATTTATGAATAGGGAAAATTTTACTTCTATCCTTCTATCTTTTTTTTTTTAATGCATTTTGCCTTCTTCTTGCTTTATTTTACTGGCTAAGGACTACTGATCAGTTTTAAGAAAAGATATCCTTAAAAATAAAATAAGGCGAAACCAGAGAGGGAGACAAACTATAAGAGACTCTTAATCGTAGGAAACAAACTCAGGGTTGCTGGAGGAGAGGTGGATAGGGGGATGGGGTAACTGGGTGATGGACATTAAGGGGGCACATGATGTAATGAGCACTGGGTGTTCTATGCAACTGATGAATTACTGAACTCTACCTCTGAAACTAATAATACACTATATGTTAATTAATTGAATTTGAATTAAAAATAAATAAAATAAAATAAAATAAAATACCTCATTAAAAAAAAAGAAGAAAAGACATCCTTGTCTTTTGTTCTGGTATTAAGGGGCAAACATTCTGTCATTCACCATTAAGTATGTAACCTTTAGATATTGAAGATGCATACTCATACACACATATTTTAGTGTTTTGGAAAAACAGATATTTGGTCAGTATGGTAAGTGGTTTGTGTATATGAACCCTTATTAGTATATTTAAATATTACTTTTAAATTATTGCTATCTATCAACTCAAACATTAAACTAAGCCTTTAACAAATTAAGGCATTTTAAGACTAGTATTTTGAAGAAGTGTGGCAGTAAACATACCTGGAAGAAGTCATTCCCAAATCTTTTGCTTGTGTTATTTTTATTTATTTATAACTTATTTATTAAATTTTGTTAATTTGAAAATAGTTGACACACAGTGATATGTTAGTTTCAAGCGTACAACATAGTGATTCGGCACGTTTATACATTATACTGTGCAGCTACCATCTGTCACTATGCAATGCTATTACAATACCACTGACTATATTCTTCATGCTGTGCCTTTTATTTCCATGGCTTATTCATTCCGTAACTGGAACCCTGTATCTCCCTCTCCATTTCACCTGTTTTTCTCATCCCCCCATCTGTTTGTGTTGTCTTTAAATCAAAAAATAAACACATACAACAGTTCTCTAAAAGTTGAAATTTTTAGGAATAACAACTGATAAAACACTGACCGACAACACGATATTCCCATGGAACATCACTGTATTAAGGAATTTGGTAAGCTTATCTTCCAGATACGTATGTTCCACCTGCGTTGGTGGTATAGTGGTGAGCATAGCTGCCTTCCAGATACGTATGTTCCTTATGAGATTTTGATTATCTTACTTGTTTCCTCATGTTTCCTGTACCTCATATCCCCATCATTACCAGGAATCTTGGTGCCAAAGGCCCCATGGTGTCTCCTACAAATTCAGGGGCCCTCACCTCCACCATCAGCTTTATTTGGCACTTCTGCTGCCCCAACTCCAGGATGTTCTGATCTGACCCCATGAAGGCTACTTTGAGTGATTCTGTTCCCTTTCTGCCCTTCAGTTTGTTTATAGGTAAGAGAGTGGAGGGTTGGGAGCTAAACACATGTTTTTTATTATTATGTTATGTTAATCACCATACATTACATCATTAGTTTTTGATGTAGTGTTCCATGATTCATTGTTTGTGTATAACACCCAGTGCTCCATGCAGTACATGCCCTCTTTAATACCCATCACCAGGCTAACCCATCCCCCCACTCCCTCCCCTCTAGAACCCTCAGTTTGTTTCTCAGAGTCCATAGTCTCTCATGATTCATCTCCCCCTCTGATTTCCCCCCCTTCATTTTTCCCTTCCTACTATCGTCTTCTTTTTTTTTTTTTTTAACATATAAGGTATTATTTGTTTCAGGGGTACAGGTCTGTGATTCAACAGTCTTACACAATTCACAACGCTAACCATAGCACATACCCTCCCAAATGTCTATCACCCAGGGTGGCTGGGTGATAAACACATGTTTATTAAATATAGAGAATACAAATTCATGTCTTCTATAAAACTGGTTCTATATATATATATATAAACTTTAAAAAACAAAGCAGGAAAAAAAATCTTTCCGCTGAAGAGTCAGAGTATCAGGAATAGCTCCATTATGGGAGACTCCTAACATCCAGGGAGTTGGCAAGCTCAGGCACTACTTTTGTACTTGAGAACAAAGAACGTAAATCCTTTTATAAAGTTAAGAATCCCTTTGTTCACAAAATAATCACATCCTATTTTATCTGTTTTGTAAGTTTGGACTTTTGTATTCTGGGTCTAGTTAAAGCCAAGCACACCCATGGTAAACACAAAAGTATACTGCTTTGTTCCACAGTACTTTTAAGCCTGCTGTTTCGTATGATCAAAATATAGGGCGGCATACAAATGGATTTGTGTATGTAGAAACTCTTAATGTATATTGGCTAGATGGATTCCTTTCCAAATTCATCTGCTGCAAAGCTACTCCTCCACCCCTACTGGACTCCACCACACGCTGACTTGTTAGCTTTCTGTCTTGTAGCTTTCTCTTTCGCTACAACAAAATTTTTCCCTTTCCTTGAATTGCTATCCTCTTTTATATCTCCAAGATGTTGCATTAGTTGTTTTTGTTGCCTGGAATGTCCTTTTTCTCCTCTCAACTGATTAAATCTTACCCAGTTCTTAAGATCTAATGCACATAGTGTTTATCTCTGAAGCCATCCCTGAATTGCTAGCTATTATTGAAAGTCCCCATAGCACTCTATACCCATTTTTATTAGAGAATTTACAAACAACAGCTTGGCTGTTCCTGTTGTTCATGTATGTTAACTAGACTAAGCAGGGCCATGTCTAATTCATCTTTGTATTCTGAATACTGAGGACAAAGTAGATGCTTGAGAACTGCTAGCTGAGTGGTTAAGTGAGTGAATTAATGAATAAATTGAATGAATGATTTTTTAATTTTCCTCTGTTCTGCTTTCTTGAACTCCCTTTTTTTGGTCTTCATATTTTTTCCACAGCCTTTAACACATTCTAACATACTACATAACTTTCTTATTTTTTTTATATTTATTGTCAGTGTCCTCCTATTAAAGTGTGGTGTTTGTCTTTAGAATGTGTTAATACTTATTTAAGAAATTGATAAAATAAATAATTCCTGCCACATATTTTCCCTTCTAATCTCATGTCTTTGATTTTTGTAATTTAGGAAGTAGGCTGAATTTACATATTATCCTTATTCCTAGTTTCCCAGTAGCCTGACACCTTTGTCTGAAATTCCTCATCATCTGAATAGTATTCTTTGTGATAAGGCTTTGAATTTCTGTTAAATATTTAACTACTAGCTAAACATTCTGACCTTTTATCAGCCTAAATGAGTTAACACAAATAAATAATCAAATTGTCTCTAGTAGAAAACAAGGCAGGGGAAAGCATTCATTCATTCAGCTGGTATTTCCCTAGTACTACTCATGTGCCTTTGTTCACTAAGCTGGACATGGTCACTACCTTGACAGAGCTGAAATCTACTGCTGAGATCCTCAGAATTTGGTATTTGCAACATACTAACAAATGCTGGAATTTGGGGTAGATTAAAAAACTTTAATGTTCATATATAATCACTATCATAGTATAAGACTGCACCTCTATAAAAGTGTCCACAATTATCAATAAAAGTGACCATGATTATTATTATTATTTTGTCAATAAAATCTTTTTAAAAATTGAAAATAATACAGGGGCCAAAGTGGTGGTATGAGGTAGTCAACAATGTAGCGTATATGTACATCACCCCATTTTACCCTTCCCAGAGGCAAGGTCAGATTATCATGGTCCAATAGTCAAGTTTGAAATAGCAACCTAAACCAAGACCAAGCTGGGTTGTTCTATCCAAAGGGAGACCAAGTGTCTTCTGCAATAGAATTTCTGTGTAAGTCAGCCCCAGACCCTGGACAGTCATGCTGGGCTGGGGATGTAGTTCCCTCAGCAGCAGAGGGATATTTGGAGATTAATATCGAAAGCTACACTTGATCTGGATATCATCAAGAATCTGCTGTAGCTCCTGCTCTTCAAACCACCCGTCCGGGCTTGGGATCAGTGCCTTTGACTCTTCAGCAGTCTCTGGGCCAAGGTTGGCCAAACAGGCCAACACAAACTCATGAAGCATCTTCCGGAGCAACAAGCTACAGACACTGGCAATGGTCTCTGTTTTTGAAACAACTGAAACGGGCTGTGTGTAATTTCAAGTTTTCACGAAGACCTCAGAAAGTTCCTATTCATCCTCTACACTCTCACTCTGTTGCTTTCGATGCTCCAGAAGCATATGAACTTCTTTTTTTTTTTTTTTAAGATTATTTATTTATTTATTTGACAGAGAGAGAGAGCGAGAGAGGGAACACAAGCAGGGGGAGTGGGAGAGGGAGAAGCAGGCTTCCCGTTGAGCAGGGAGCCCGATGGGGGGCTCGATCCCAGGACCCTGGGATCATGACCTGAGCCGAAGGCAGATGCTTAACGACTAAGCCACCCAAGCACCCCAAGCATGTGAACTTCTGAATTTAGTAGTGTCTCAGCTGTCACCCTTTTAGTACCATGCTTCTGTTTTCTGAAAACTCTTCACTGTCTACACTACTCTCTATTGTATAATAAAGAGGCTAAGTTCTCATACGACCTGGTAAACATTCTGCCTTTCCATGATGTTAGCTTGACCTCATAGTACAGTGTTTATGTCTTGCTCCCTTGCTTTCTAGACCTTTCCCAGACTATTCAACAAATTGTTCTATCTTTCATAAGTGAAAGCAAAAGCAGTTTAGTTACAAGAATAAATTTTAACTTTGATAAAAATTTAAGGGTACACTGACTGAGAATTTCTGGTGTTGGATGTTGTGCAAGTTTGCCATGGGAATGCGAAAATGGAAATGTCTGTTTGATGGAAGGGTGTGCAGTTAGGTGACAGGGATGTAAAGGTTCTATGTAGTTGGCAGACAGCATGAAGGCCCTAAGAAGGGACCTCATCCAAGGAAGAAGAATGGTGGTGCTATCAAAGACATACTTCTAACTCACAAATTTGTCCCAGTCAGCCCAGGTTCAAGACCTCCTGGTATTCTGAGGTGCTGTTGACTCATGGTTATGGTAAATTTCACTCAACCTAGCCTGGTGTACAACCATGTGTCTATTGTCACATTCTGTTCCTCGGGATGCAAGCATTCCTCAGGCAGTCTTCCAGAACTAGAATAGTCTTCACTATCAAGCCTTTTCCCAAAAAGCAAAGGTCATTTTATACCACCTCTTTTCCTTCTTCCTTCAGACAGAGCTCTAATTTCTTCCAGGAACCACTGCTTTTTAAGTCACATGCTACAATTTCCTTATGAACTACCTCTGTTTGTACTCTCTTCCTTCCTAGTGTTCCTTACTTGTTGCTGAGTATAAATCTCATATTAATTGAGTTTCATTTTTTATCTCCTAAGTGTAGGATGATGTTTCACTCCTCACAGCAGCAGCTTTCCAATTCTATTTGACAGTTTTTATTTTCCTCTTGTAACATAATGAAAACTTGTACTTGATAGAAAGTAAACTTGTACTTGATAGAAAATATACAAATATATATAAAAGTTTGTAAATACATGGATTGAGAATCATTATACAATGTACAGTTAACAAGAGATATCCCCAAAATATAAGGACTTTCACATCTTTGAAAGTAAAAGGTAGAAAAAGATGTAACAGAATTCTAAGCAGATGACAGCTGATGATTTTAATGTACCATATGCATAAGAAGACACACTCAAGAGTGTTCAAAGCAGGAATACCCATAATAGGCCAATCTCCAGGTGAATGGAGAAACAAATCAAAATATGTTCATAACAAGTCCTCTACATCAGTGTCAAAGGATAAGCACATCAGCAAGGATGAATCACAAGAATATATTGTTTGGCAAAAGATAAAAATCACTAAGAGTATATATGTAGAATTATTTTATAGGTAAAATGATAACTATTAATTAAGAATATGAAGATATTGGTTAAACTGGGAAAAAAGGTAAGGAGATAATTAATTCCAAACAATCAAATTGTAGTCACCTAAGGATGGGGTATGTGAAGGGAAGTTGATGTGATCACTGAGGGGCACACCAGAAGATCAAAGAATGCCATATTCCATTTCTAGAGTTGGGTAGGAGAATATATGGATTTTCATTTTAGTATTATTCTTTATGATTCAATATATTATAAATATAATTTTGCATATATCTAATGATTAATAAAACAAAGATCAAAACAATAACATAATAATGAAAAGAAATGGAAAAATATTAAGTTGCACTTATACTTAGCATAATGGCTAGACTACAATTTCATATATGAACAGCTTCTTCTAAAGAAGTTAATAGACCTTGGCAACTTTCTTGTAGAGTGTAAAATCTGTAATCTCAGATTTTCTGAAAATTGCCATGTGGCTTTCTAGCCTCATGTTCTATTAATAGCATAACAATTAAATATTAATAACAGATCCATAAATGGTTAAACACATTTAATGGTGCATTTTCCTTAGGAATTTTTAGTGCAATGTATACATATAACATATTTTGAGAGGCATATTATCTTTGGTGTGTTGTGTATGTGTTTGCATGTTTGTGTGAATCCAGTTTCTCTTTAAGACTCACACAGAGACGTAGAAATCCAGGATTCAACCACGGCTTCCCTGTCTCTAATTTTTTTCACTCTACTTCCTACATAACATTTAAATTCATCCTCTCCTCTGCATTCTCACTGTCTCTATCTTGGCTCAGACCCTCATCATCTTCTGTTTTTATTATTTTAATAGCTTTTTTTATTTTAATAGCTTTATAATTGTTTTCCCTTCCCCGTCTTTCTCTGCCACTTCAAGCTCCACAGAACCTATGGCAGACTGATAGTTCTATAACATGAATCTTGCCCTAAATTCCTAATTTCCTACAGAGTAGAAACTAAACTCCCCAGAATGACATGAAAGTCTTTTAAAAATCCATGTGCAGCCTATTTTTGTAGTCATATATATACCTTATATATACCTTTTCCACTCATATCTATCTTCAGGTTCACCAAGCTATGTCTACTTTCTCTGATGTATGTGATTTTCCCTCTTGGCAATTAATTACTGTTTGTGCACTCTTAATGAACCTGTTTCTACTCCCTAAAACTTGTCTTCATCATTACCTCCTTTGTCCTCATCCCTTCTGACCTTATCCCATCCCCTGGCACATTTAGATACTTTTTCTTCTGTACTTCATTGATATGTAGGACATATTTCTGTGACCGAATTTTTAATCATATAGTGGACAAACTCCTTTGTTTGTCTTTTCTTCTAAGCTTTGTGCACCTCGAGAAAGGAGGTTGAAAGTTATTTCTCTTTGTATTCCTGGGGTTAAAACATTATCTGGAAAGCAGTTTTGTTGAATAAATAAGAAAATCAAGAAAGAAACCATTAAAGAGGGCAAATACAGACGCACAACTTGGGCTAAAGATGGGAAGAAAGAGAAAGATCCTCAGTTTCAAGCTGTTCCTAGCTTGAACATAAGGAAATTAACCAAAGAACATAGTAAAAGGTTTCATTCACCCAGAGTGAAGTATTCCTCACCATGTACCATTAGCCTTAACTGAATAAAACATGGAGAAAAAAAAATCATTGAATAATGAAAGTGAGTCCTACAATTTATGGTTAAAGAAAGAAATAAAAAAGAAAGGAAAAAGATTTCATTTTTGGTGTCCTCAACCCATGTCCAGAAAATGCCAAGCAAATATTTTGGGAAGGAGAAAAGCAGTGCACCTAGGTGCAGAAGCTTCTTTGTTGGCAAATACGATCTATGTGATGAAATGTTTGATCAAAATGTTTATTAGAAATGTTGGTGTTCTACTAGACTCAGGAAAGGTTTCTATTCCAAACATTTGCTTTTTGTCATTGTGAAAGAGAGTTCAGTGAATCCAATTAACTGAGCAGAAAAGACTACCTAAGGCCAGATGCCCTCCTTTATTCCTTCCCAGAGGGCACTATGTTATTTAAACTTACTTGGACATTCCAGCATTTGTCTGGGCTTCTCAGAAATCAGCTAGATTACCTCTACTTTTCTAGGAGGAAAAAATAAAGGGAGCAGCTATGGTCTGCTGTGGGCTGTGTGAAGCCTAGCAGCGAACTCTGCAGCCTGCTGTCTCTGGTAGCACTGCTAGGTGCCATTTTACCGAGCCCTCCCGGTGCCAGGCACTGTGTAAAGCACTTTACATATATTTATGGTTTTGTTTGACCATCACAACAATACTGTCAGGAACATTTTTGCCCCCATTTCACAGAAGGAAAAACAGAGTCTCAAATAACTTGCTTTAAGGTCACATAATATGGCCAGTTAAACTCTTGAGCCGAGCATGGAACATAAGCTTGCTTAGCTGCAAGATGTAGCAAAAAAAAAATTCAAGACACCCAAATATTGTATGGGACATGCTTACACTAAAAAATTAGTCATTGTTTATTTTAAATTCAAATGCAATCGAATGTCCTGTATTTTTGGTAACCTATTTTGAGCGAGCCTGGGCCCTGCAACAAGTGACCACCCAATAACCTGCTTTGGCAGATGATGCCAAGGATGTCTCTGGGTGAACAAACTGACAAAACATAGACAATAAACATGCAGATCCAGATTTTTTTTATTAGCTCCAGATTTGACAGAGTTGCATGTTTTCCATGCCCTAGATGCAATCACTTACACAGATCCCAGCTACCTGTGAGGCTGGAATTAGAACCTTGGATTGAGGAAACTAATGCATAAAATCACATCTAGCTAGAGAGGTAGATTTCTATAAATTCGATGAAGCTTCAGCCTCAAGGCTTCTCACTTGCATGGGCCTATAGTCTTAATTTTATGTGGTTTTTCTTATGTTGGACTCTATAGATTATATAAACTTCAGTCCCCAAAACCTGGGTCTGTCCCACACTAAGAGTTTATGTCAGAACCAGAATTCAAAGCCAAAAATTTCCTCTTCCCAAGTTTTTTGCTTTTTAAATGCTGGCTTGAAATTGCTTAGAATTGGTCCTTACACCTAAAAAGTGCTCAATGCATGTTTGGTAAATGGGTGAATGAACAAATAAGTGAATGGATAGCAGATTTGAGAAAATCAATTCGAAAATTCATGCTCTTAAATACAGTATTGAGAACTTGATTATTCACATGGTTATACAAGTCCTGACCACTTGACCTTTTTCTTCATATTGTTTCATGTTTTTTCTCTGGAAAGAAGTTCATTCATTTAAGAGTATAATATCTTTTACCAGGGACAGGAATTAGAGACAGGAGTCTCCTTTATTCCTCAGGCCTAGTAGGATTGGAAGGTGGTCCCAGAGCTTGTCTTTGTAAGGCCCACTCTTTCCATTATCTGAGCTGGGATGTCTCAGCATGGCTTTATTGTCATTGTGTTTATCCCTATTATGTTATAAGGGGGTTTGTCCCAGCTGTTTTTTTACCTTATTCGACGTTTTAGAAGGCTGCTTATCTTTTGCCTGGTTACTCTTAACTAATTGAATGCTTGGGATAAAATGGACTCTGGGCATATTTCTCACCCAGTTAATTACTTTCCTACTCATTGGGATAATTGCATGTTTTGTCTGTCCTAGAGAAAGGACACCCAAATCAATAGTAAGGAGATTGCAGAGATGGGGAACAGGTTAGGCATGGGATGCTTATTCTTAATAATCCATCAATAGCCATGCAGCCTACTGCAGAAGCAAAACTCCATACTGAAGGTGCTGAAGGGATACATAGCATCTCCCTTACAATGTATCCTCCCAGGACCACAATATGACTATATGATAAAGCAATATCTTGTAAGGTCATATAGCTACAAACAGTAGAGTTGGAACTTAGAATATATTCCATTCCAAGTCTTTGTCTTGTACTAAAAAAATTGTCAGTCAGAATCCTGTCATTTTTTATATTTAACTGTTTTTATTCATTGATATTAATAGATATATATGTATGCATAGTACATTTGTAAAATATAGAAAAGTACAGAGAAGAAATTAAAAACCAGCCGTATTCTGATAGCTACTAACATTTTATATGTATGTTGTTTTTCCAGTCTTTTCATACATACGTATGTACACATGAGATTTTTTTTTTAAGATTTTATTTATTTATATGACAGAGAGAGAGATAGCAAGAGCAGGAACACAAGCAGGGGGAGTGGGAGAGGAAGAAGCAGGCTTCCTGCTGAGCAGGGAGCCCGATGTGGGACTCGATCCCAGGACCCTGGGACCATGACCCGAGCCAAAGGCAAACACTTAACGACTGAGCCACCCAGGCGCCCTACACATGAGATTTTTTTAGAGTAGAGTTGAAATCACATATTCTACAGATCTAACTATAATTTTTAAGGTATTCTTTTGCACAATATGTTTGATAGAACTTAAGAAATAAGCAGGATATTAGCCTATAAATAGGCTATTAACAAGTTCATTAGTTAATATTATATTTATACCTATATTATTTATTGCAATCCTCTGTTTGAACTTAGGTCTCTAATGGTTTATCATCTAGTGGTATCTATCAATAAAAAATATTAAAACATTTCACAGAGATGTCTGAGTTCAGTTTCCTAACTTTAACCTAAATTCAAAGTATTTTCCCCCATAAAGTTACATTCAGAGAATGGGGTCTTACCCAACCTATAAACAACCATCTATCACATTAGATGTACATCTAGACTATAATAAATGTGATAACTATTGTTTTCCAGTTAAGATTGTTCGTATTCATTCAGAAAGCTGTTAATACACTAAAAATATATAAATATATGTATTTTATATATATATATATATATATATATATATATATATATATATATAATGAATGACTCAATTTAGAATGGTCCAAAAGCCTGTTAAGTAAAACACTTGCACTATGAACTCTATGAATGGACTTTTAATCTGATACATCTAGCCTTTTTTTTTTTTTTTTTAAGAACATGTCACAACCTAAATCCTGGGCTTTAAGAACTCATTGATTATAATGGGTGCAAGACTCTACCCTTGGGCTTCTGAGTCTCCAAATTCACATAGTTTTTTTAAGTTTATTTTTTTAGTAATCTCTACACACCAATGTGGGGCTCAAACTCATGACCCTGAGATCAAGAGTCCCATGATCTTCTGACTGAGCTAGGTAGGTGCCCCAAAATTCACATAATTTTTAAGCAATAAACTATGATATGTCCTAATGAAGATAATTTTTTCACATCTTGACACTCATGTGAATTAGATAAGAGTTGCAAACCTTCTTTCTTTCAAAATTGGTGGAAAGTAGGAGCAAGGCAATGACGTTTTTGTTTGTTTGTTTTACCATTGCTGTTGCCAACTGTGATTACTTTTGTTGTCACAAGTCCTGTCACAAGTATTGGCAGCTGGTCTAATCAGAAACCAATAGCTGTTGGCTACCATGTTGTAGATACGTTATTAGGTTATAGAACCGTTTCAACACTATAAATGAAATATATGTTATAGTAATCTCCTGCAATCTGACAAGTGTTTGAAAGTCATACCTAATGATCTGAAATTAAACAAGATAAACTAACTACCAGTTTCCTAACATATAGTAATTGTCATAAGAACAATTTTTAGCCTCCTCAGCTACCTGGCTGGATATTTTAATTATTAATATTTTCATTCCTCCATTCTTTTTACCTTAAATATTTAAAAAAGGAGTATTAAAGGGGCACCTGGGTGGCTGGGTCATTAAGTGTCTGCCTTCGGCTCAGGTCATGGTCCCAGGGTCCTGGGACAGAGCCCCGCATCGGGCTCCCTGCTCGGCGGGAAGCCTGCTTCTCCCTCTGCCACTCCCCCTGCTTGTGTTCCCTCTCTCACTGTGTCTCTCTCTATCAAATAAATAAATAAAATCTTAAAAAAAAAAAGTTCCTCAAAGTGAACATTTAGCAAACATTTTTGTATTTGTTTCCCTTTCATTTTTCCTTGCATAAATACTTATATATATTTGCAATTACTTTGTGTATATAATTTTTACATCCTTTTCTACTAAGTATTGTGTGCATTTATTCACATAGCCACACAACCTTTATAATGATAACTTGAAACGACTGCTTAGTGTTCTGAGTGGCATGAGTGTACTGCTATTTCTGGGCTTCTAATTTACTTCCATTTTGTATATTATTGCACCAAAATTTATAATAAACATACAATTTAGTATCAAAAAAAAGTTCCTATTTTTATTTTAAAAAAATAAACTAAAAAAAAGGAGTATTATGGCTTAAGTAAATTACATATATGCCATAAGAAAAAATATATATACAGAGTCATAAGAAAAAGGGGAAGCATATTTTATAGTTAAGAAATACTGACAATGAATTAACATTAAATCTGACTCTCAACAGCCTAGCAGTCAAGACAAAAGTAGAAACACAAAATATTCTCTAATCTTTTTAATATAATATAATAAAATATATTAATTACTCAGGATTGACAAACATTTCCTAGTACAAATGACTATTAAGAGTTTATTGAAAGAGACTTTAATGAAAGGACTCTAATTGAAATTTTTTCAATAACCACTTTACAGAAAATGCCACATCTTTCTTTAGATACTTTTTTCCCCCAATTGGCCCTCAGATGCAGTCTTGAGTTAATTGTACTCCTGGTTAATGGTATACGATTTTTTTTTAATGTTTTGGCCTTAAAATATATCAAGATATATTATATCTCAATGAGGATGGTTCTAGGGAAGCATACAGTTTTCTGATGATGTAAATTAATAGAGGCCTGAAGAGCAACGTAGATGAAAATCTTTCAGAGATAAAATTAGATTTACATTTGTTACTCCAGTGGTCTTCATGCTGGAATATGCTTTCCCCTGGGAGTCCATTAAGACTTTCCACTAGGCACTCAGGCAGGAATAGTCTTAAGGAAATCCATTTCCAAATCTTCAACTGCCATATGTATAGTTTCCTAGAATTGATGTGCCTGACAATTTGCCAGTGGTCAATGCACCATGCTAGAAGCTTCCTGTCTATTCTCCTTTCCTAATTTCTCTTTCATAATTGCTTTTCTTTCACTTTACAAAAGAAAGTCATAGATGTCACACAAAGGGAATCTATATGGTGCATTACCTCTGGGTGAGGGCCTAATCAAAGGGATAATTTAAATGATACTAATGACTAGAAAATAATTTCTTTTGCCAATCATGTGGCTTCTAATTCTTTGCTTTCAATATAATTGAATGAAGAACTAATCTAGTAATTAGATCACTACAGATATATTTTTAATGAGTGATCAATATGTGACTTTTGTCTTATGACTTGAAAGGAATTCAATGAATTGAGCTTCTTTGCCATAGCAAAACTCTTTTCATTCCCATGTATTTATATAAGAACAAGTTATCTCAATAAATATGTCTATAAGAACAAAAAATATAATTGATCTTGAAACCTGCTTTATTTTAGAAGAGGGTACACAAACTAATTGAAACAAAACAAGAGCATCCATCATCTGTTTCATTAAGCAATGCATTCCTAATAACATTTTACCTATTGTCCTTAATAATTATATATTAAAATTTGTAATACATTTGTTTTGCCTTGCTCAAAACAGATGACCACAGAATGTTATAAACAAATATATTTGTACACATTTGCTGCAGTTAAGTATAGAATTGTCTAGAAAAGATTTTCATACACTAAACTTATTTTATAAGGATAAGAGTATATGGAGGTAGAGTAGAAATACAAGAACAAGATGAAAAAGGAATTATGGTAGATTTTTGAAGAATAATTTGTTCATTTTTTTCCTAATAGATGATGGTGGGCATCAAATCACCATGACAATTAGATTTCATTGAAAACATGTGAAACAGCCATTTAACATTTTTCTTTTAAATGTTAATATTAGAAAAAACACTAGCTCTTATACATATTTGAAATCATTTAAAGGTAAAATGAGAAAAATTTGGATGTCAACTTAAAATGTACAAGATGATTCATAGTTTTTCAAAATTATTTTAGTGAATATAAATAAAATATTAGAGAGCCACTGTATTTATCTATCATGTATAGATTTCATTTCTTTCACCCAGGCTATTGATGAAGGAGAAATGATAGGTAGTGTAGGACCCTTTTATGGCAAGGGTACCAGCAGTGCTGGAATTCTGTGATCTTGACTGGCACACTCTATAATGCTTAAAAAGCCCAATCAGGGCCACGAAACAAGGTCACCCAACCTTTGCATGAGATAAGCAAATGTTTCTCCCAGCAAAGAAACATCAGATCCTCCTAAGAACAGCAAAAGGTTTGGTCAAAAACTCATATGATTTTTGTTTTGTGTCTATGGTGGGTGGAGTCTTTCTTGTTTTTCCAATACAATGTTGTCTTTCTATTGTACACCCATCCCACTCCCAAATTCCTAGGTTATTTATTTAAAGAACATCTTCATTTTCCTTATATTGTCCTTGGGTATTCACTATTGAAATTTCTGAACTCCCAACAATTAAGAACATTTTATAAGTGCTGCCAGAATAAAAGAGCAAGTAACCTCTTCAGTGCTTGCATTCCAAATGAGGGCAATATTTGTTGTTCTCTGGTCCTGTGTTCACTGCTCCTGGTCCTTTGTGTTGCTGCATTTCTTTGTATAGCTCTTCGGAACGCCTAGCCTTCCTTAGAATCTTGTGGTTTCCTGGAGCCAGTGTGGTAAAGCAGAAGAGAACTCAGTCCAAAGGAAGATTTGAGATATTTAATAGATTTGACACTGCTAAGATAGGTTAGCATGGATAATTTCCTGTTCTTTACAGGACTTTGATTTCCTCATCTATAAAATAAGAAGATTGGACTAGATGCCACAGAAATTTCTTCAAGTCTCAAAAGTCTGTAACTACATGTAGGAACTTTTTAGGATAATGAAATGTTTTATTTTATGACTATTGTCTACATTGTAGACATTGTCTACTTGTCTACTTGTGCTACTGTAAACATTATAAAAACTCACTGGTGAATTTTATTGTAATAAAGTTGACAAAAATGAATGACTTTCAGAAATAATGATAACAGTAACATTTATTGAGTGTCATGTGTCAGTTACTAATGTCTTCACATGTATTATTTCATCAACTTATTATATGTACTCTAAGATTTGATACCAAAATTTGATATAATTTTTATCCTGATTGTAGTGGGAGGTAACACAGAGATCTAAAGATGTTAGTGACTTGTTCAAAGTCACACATGTAGTGAGGGGCAAAGCCAGAATTCAAATTCATTTCTGTTAATTCCAAAGACTGTGTTTGGCTAATTTCTTTATCATTAGAAGAAAAGCTGGAGAATGAGGCAGGTATACTGAGCTACTCCCTCCCAGATCTACACAGCAGAAAGCAGAAGCTTTTTTTTTTTTTTTGCTCCCTGTCAAGGATTATCCTGATACCCACCACAGTCTTAGGGATTCTATACCTTTCCTTGTGCACTCAAAACACCATAATTACATGGAAAAATGCAGAAAAAGGGGGCATGCAAACTGAACAAAATCACAACACAGCAATTTACGGTTTTGGTCTTGATGTACATACACGTTTTAATTTAAGATGCACTCAACTGATTGTAAATCATCAGGTACACATAGAATCTTAAGGGAATGCTAAACTTTGCCATCTACCTAACCCGAACATTGTCATTTTCCCTTATAAATCAATCCTGCAATGTGTGCTTTTGTTAGAATATATGCTGTATCAGGTGATTCTTAGAGGAGGAGAATTTCATATAATCAGCAAGGTTGCTTGTAACCTTATTTTAAGTAACAGTAAATAAACATGTCTAAACCCAGAGAAGAAGGTTTGATTAACAAAACTGAGTTAAAAAAAGAGTGGTCACTGGTTTTTGTTTTTTTCATTAGAATTCTTTATAGCAATCCATATTGTTTTGGGTTTAGTTAATTGCTTTTTTGAAAAATATGTAATTATAATACGTGTATTTTAATCATACATGGCATGAAGTAATGACTGAAATGTTTTCTGTCTCCAAATCAACATGAAAGCTGCCTACATTGGGGGAACAGATTGGTAGTATCCAGAGGGATATGCCTAGAAATTAAAGATTGATACTGGGAGCCTTTAGTCTTTCCCAAGAGAACATTAATGGCATTTGAGGTCTAAAAGTCATACCCTCAGTAAGTTTGTCTGAGAAATTATCATTGGATTTCTTTGGGTCATTGATTCTGCTAATGCACAAGTAATAGATGCTCTCTGCTTCAACCTTTGAGATCTAATTATACCCATTCTTATGAATTAAAAGTAAGTAGTTATTTTACGTTCAGAAATTCCTTAAATATGCTTTTATATTGGGGTTTTCTAGAAGATTTAAGTGGTAACATTAAAAAATGTTTAGAATTATTACAGGTTATCTTTTTTTGGAGTAGAGGGGTGAGGAAGCTATCAAAATTAAGATTAATTTACATAAGGGGAAATAAACTGCCTCCCACGAAGTTTTTCAATCTTTGATGTCAGCTGTGCTCAAACCACCTAGAGAGATTTGTAAAGCACATGTCCTACCCTAGGCTTGCTTCTGAATTGAGCCTTATTTTTGTGTGCAGAAGCAGAATGAATTATAAATAATTATAACATTTAAATTCTAGGCATATTTTCAAGTGTAGCTGAGTTGACTTAAATGGGAATTCTGTAGCTACTTAGTAATTAGGAATGATAGTTCTCGGCAATTCATAATTAGACCCCAAACAGGTGTGTTTTTCTTTTTCTTTCTTTCTTTCCTTCCTTCCTTCCTTCCTTCCTTCCTTCCTTCCTTCCTTCCTTCCTTCCTTCCTTTCTTTCTCTCTTTCTTCTTTCTCTTTCTCTCTTTCTCTTTCTTTCTTCTGTCTCTTTCTCTCTTTCTCTTTCTTTCTTTCTTTCTCTCTCTCTCTTCTTCCTTCCTTCCTTCCAAATTAAAAATGTTTTCAGCTTTGGCAGAAGAATACATTTACTGATGACTATGATCTAATGAAAAATTTAGCTGAATGTAAAACACAGGAAGTTTGTATTTTTTGTTACATTTTTAGAAAGTCTTTTTATTGAACAAATTAAGGGAATCTGCATTCCTAATTAATGTGTGCATCATTTGAGGTTTTGATACCAGTTAGCCAGTCAGAGGAGATGGTTTATTTATTTATTTTTTATTTATTTATTTTTTAAAGATTTTATTTATTTATTTGACAGAGAGAGACACAGTGAGAGAGGGAACACAAGCAGGGGGAGTGGGAAAGGGAGACGCAGGCTTCCCGCGGAGCAGGGAGCCTGATGTGGGGCTTCATTCCTGGGCCCTGGGATTGAGCCTGATGCGGGGCTTGATCCCAGGGCCCTGGGATCATGACCTGAGCCGAAGGCAGACGCTTAACGACTGAGCCACCCAGGTGCCCCAGAGGAGATGGTTTAAATGAGCATTAAAGGATAGTAATAAAAGGGGCACCTGGGTGGCTCAGTTGGTTGAAGGTCTGACTCTTGGTTTCTGCTCCGGTCATGATTTCAGGGTCCTGGGTCTCAGGGTTCTGGTATCAAGCCCTGAGCCCCTGTGTGGCTTTGTGCTCAAGGGGGAGTCTGTTTGTCCCTCTCCCTCCTCCTTGGCCCCTCCCCCTGCTCTTTCTCTCTCAAAATAAATAAATAAAATCTTAAGAAAAGGGTAAGTAATAAAAAAATTGAAAGGAAATAAACTCATACAATTATGTGTAAACCCTTATTCCAGAACACACAAACATACACATATATGTGAAAATTGGACTATTCATATTATGAACTAAACATTAATACAGAACAAAAGCTACATCTTATTTTACTATCAGAATCAAAATAATGATGGTTCATAATTTATTTGGGACTATTAGTGACCACTTGAGTCTAAGAATTGTGTAATCCTAACAAGATAAGAAGTTATTAATAGATGGCCCACAGCAATTCCCCAACCTAAAATGTCAATTCAAAAACAGTTTGAATGGAGTATGTTTCCGATTACATTCCCAAAGTAGCATATGCTTAAAATGACTTACAGAATGCAAAACAGAATTAAGAGGAAGGTTATCATAAACTGGACCTATCAGGAGGATTCTGCCGTCTCATTAGGGTATGTTATCTTGGACTAATACCAGCTGACTCTTGGGGCTATCCCAAGTATGACCACAAAAGCAAATAGATAGTCTGCAACAAACAATGTTACCAACTAAGATAAAGATTTCCTTCTTCTTTTAAAGGAATGTGAAGTAAAAAGCCCCTGATTTACATGAAATAATGAATTAGGAAACAATGACCTGAACTAAAGATGTTTACTGGAAGACTGCAGCAATTAATCAGATGGTAGGTCATTTCTTTTCTTTTTTTGCTTCATTATGTATCCAAATTGTCTTATGGAAGATGTATAATGTCTGTTTTAAAACTTCCCTTTAATTAGCTATCTGCTAGGCTTATGTCTGGAAATTTACTGTGAGTTTGAATTCATCCTATTTTAAAGTTTACTTTAACTTTTCCTTTTTGAAAAATGAACACGGGCTTATTTGAAATATTCTGGATATGCAGTAAAGTAGAAGTAAGAAAGAAAGAAAAAAACACGTAGGGTCTTTTCCCTCAGTAATCAACACTGGAATGCATTGTGTGACTTGAATGACTGAGAAATCCTCTGATGTTATTTGCCCTGTTGTGTAAATACAGACTCTAGGGTGATCAAGTGTACATCGTATATGTAATATAATGACTGAAGAAAGGTACAGGGGCTGTAGGCACTGTGTGCAGGAAATTGAGAGGACTACTCTGTGAGCCATCCCATCTATTGCCAGCATCTTTAATTGAGGGGAAGATGCAGTAACAAGAGGAAAGAGCTTTGGACCATTCGTGAGCCTTCTTAAATCCAACCATACTGCTTTTCTAGGCAAGATTTTTTTTTTTTTTTTAAACACACTGCTCTGCCATTTTATTATAATTTCTTCTTCACATGTTTGGTGTTTAGATTCTAGTTGTTTAAGTTAGGCTCCTTGGGCTCTTCATGGATTTTACCTTCATTCTGGTTTGTAATGTTAATCACAGGTCTGAATGAAGTTTCAAGAAGGTGATGGGATGACCCAAGAATTAATCAATTTGGATCACAGCCCTGTCATAAATTTATTGAAATCTTATCATGATAACCTGTTAGGTGAAACTTTCTTCTTCTCCTTTCAATTGCCTCTCTATAAAATGTCTATTACTTTTTAAGCACAAGAAATGTAGTACCTTAGAGAATCCCATAATAATTCTACTAATACTGAACATAACTCCCAAGATAAGGAAGGTTTATTCCAGAACTCCAAAAAGCCCATTTTTTCCAGAAATCAGATGTATATAGTTTTGTATTAAACATGAGTCCTCCTGGTAGCATTCTTGTTATTAAAAATTGGAGTGCACTGTGCACTAATCTGTTTATATTGGGTCTTTATCAGAGTACACACCTTAGTCAATGTCAGAATTCAGAAAGAAAAACCTAATATTGATTTTGAAGCCTAACACTGAGAGACGAAGGGCTTAAATAACTTTCTAGTGACATTTTCCATGTCAAGATTTAAGAAAGAAGAGAACAAAGGTCACTTTGATAACTTACTTGATTGAATTACTTGGCTGAGCTCAGAGTGTATGAACACGTTGATGAATATTTTTCCATGATAGGCAGAAAGGATAATCCTCAGATCTATTTTGAAAAACGGGTCTCCATTTTATTTTAGCTTCTACCTAAAGAATCAGTCTATTTCTTAAAGAAAATTTTCTCTTGACATTTCTGCCTTCAATGCATCATGCTTCTATTCCTATATATTTGTGTCTGTCCTTTTAACAGCTGTGCCATCTGCAATCAAGTATCTGATTTGATTTTCTTCAAAGATCTGATCTCAGATACCTTATCCTCACAGCAGGCAATTTTTATGTAAAACACTGGTATCAACTCTAATGGATTTGATGACAGTTTTAAAACCTTTCTACATTAATGACCTTTCCATTGTATTTAAGTGTCATGTCTCTTATATGCTGTGATGAATGTGACACTGCCATTATAATGTCCTAAGTAACCACTCTGAATGGCACACTATCCATTCTTCAAAACTGTAATTGCCTAATGCAATATATCATTACAATTTATGACTTCCAGGGGAAAAATATCCCTTTAACTTAGATGAGTGTTCAGTTATAAATGTGTGATTATGTGGTTACTTTTCTATTGGAATGTATTTAGAAAAGATAGACCTTAGAGTAAGGACTGGTCCTCCTAATAGGGTTATTAGAATCTCATGTATTGATGCTTATCTGATATCTCCAAATTATTTTTTTGGGGGGGTTATTTTTTGGTTATTAGCATATTGTCAAATGTCCAGAACCAAATTTAACAATACTAAATTAAACAAACTTTATTGAGTTATAATTGTCATACCATAAAATGCAAGCATTTAAAGTGTACAGTTTGATCAGTATTGATCTATGTATACACCCATGAAACCACCACCACAATCAAGAGTATGAACATATCCATTATGCCAAAATTTACCTGTGCCCTTTTAAAATCCTCCATTTTACTTCTGTCTACTCTACCCCATCTCCTAGCAGTCGTTAATCTGCTTTCTGTCACTATTGATTAGTTTGCACTTTTCAGAGTTTTAAATAAGTAAAATCATACAACATGTACTATCTTTTGACTTGTTTCTTTCATTCAGCATAATTATTTTTAAAATTCAGGTATATTGTTGTATGTATCAATAGTCTGCTTTTTTTTTTTTAATGCTGAGTAGTGTTCTATGGTGTAGATATCAAAATTTGTTTACCTATTCTGTTGACAGGGATTTGGGTTGTTTTCATGTTTGGCTAGTACAAATTAACCTTGCTAATATTACAGAACACTGATAAATCAAATTTCTACTATGTATGCTGTGTTATGAGAGATATATTCAGAGATGTTCATGGATTGAAAGATAAAATTAAGATGTCAATTCTCTCCAATTTGATCTATATGTTTAATTCAATCTCAGTGAAAACCCCAGTATTTTTATAGATAATGACAAAATGATCATGAAATTTATATGGAAAGGCAGAGGAACTAGAATAAACAAAACAATTAAAAAAAAAGTATGAGGTTGGAGGACCCCAACTACCCAATTTCAAGATTAATCATTAAACCACAGTAACTAAGACAGTGTGGGATTGGTGAAAGGATGTGATTCATAGATAATGGAACAGATTACAGAGGCCAGAAATAGGCTGGCATAAATATGTCAATTTATTTTTGACAAAATTGCAAAGGCCATTCAATGGAGAAATGATTGTCTTTTAAACAGATGGTGCTAGAACAATTGGATATCTGTATGCAAAAACAAACAAAACCCTCAACATATATCTCACACTTTAAACGAAAACTTAACCCCATATAATCATAGCCCAATGATATTAGCTAATATTTGCAAATGCCCTTTAAGGAATTTCTATTCATAGTTTTCTATTCAGAGTTTTTATCATAAACAAATGTTGAATTTTGCAATACTTTGTCAATATTTTTGCATCTATAGACATGAGCATGTGTTTTTTTCTTAGCCTCATGTAGTAAATTACATGTAGTGATTTTTAAATGTTGAAGAAGACTTGTGTCCTTGGGAAAATTCCACTTAATCATGATGTATTATCCTTATCCTTAATGTATTATTCTTTTTATGTATTGTTATAATTGATATTTTTCTTCCATATCGTGGCTATGTTTGGTTTAGTATTGGGTTATTGCTGGCCTTATGAAATGAATTCTGAAGTATTTCCTTTGCTTCTGTTTTATGGAGGAGACTGTAAGAATTGGAACTATTTCTTTTCTAAATGGTTGGTAGAATTTGCCAGTGAAACTATCTGAGCATTCACTTTTCTCTTTTGGTAGATTTTAAATAGAAATTCAATTTCTTTAGATATGTAACCGTTATTTTATCTATTTCACCTCAAGTGAGTTTTGGTAGTTTGTGTTTTTCAAGGAATTGGTCCATTTTATATGAGTTGTCAAGTTTATTGGCATAGGGTTATCCATAGTAAGTATTTTCTTATTTTCCATTCGATGTTTATGGTAGGAGTACGACGTCCCCACTTTAATTCCTGATGTTAGTCATTTGTGTCATCTCTTTCTCATCATCTGGATAGAGGTCTATCAATTCATTCATCTTTTCAAAGAGCCACATTTTGGTTTCACTGGATATGTTTTGTTGTTGTTGTTGTTTGTTTTGTCTTGTTTGCTTTAATTTCTGCTCTGAATATTTTTCTTTCTTTTTACTTCTGGTTTTGTCTTCTTTCTCAAGTACCTTAAGGTGTGAGTTTAGGCTAGTGATTTCCTATCTTTCTTCTCCTTGAATATAAATATTTATTACTATAAATTGCCCTTTAAACACTGCTTTAGTTGCAACCCACAGATTTTGGTATGTTGTATTTTTATATTTACTTAGTTTAAGATATTTTTGAACTTCCCCTGAGATTTCCTCTTTGACTCATGGATTATGTAAAAGTTTGTTTTCAAATATCCAAATATTTAGGGATTCCCTGGATATTGTCAGTTTACAATGTTAGTTTATGATCTTTATGGCTAGAGAAAATAATACTGTATGACTTGAATCTTTTAGAATTTGTTGAAACTTGTCTTAGTTCCCAGAATAAGGTCTAACTTGATAAATATACACATACAATATAGAAATACATATATCCTGAAAGAAATATCATATCTGTATCTCCATTTTTAAAATAAGTGTTGTGAAAGTGTCAGTTACCCTGAAGTGTAAAAGCTATTATTTAAAAATAATAATTTGTATTTAAAAGAAATGCATATAAAAAGAGAGATGAAGGAAAGAAGGAAAAGAAAAAGAGAAAACTGTCATAGATCATTGAAGTAGTCAATAAAGCTTGATTCAGAATATGTAAATTGTTTGTTACAGAATTTTGGAGGACAAAGGATAACTGAAACATTGCCTCTAACAGGCATGCCTTGCCATCCCAGTTCCTAAACTCACCGAAGGTACCATTGGCCCTTTGTTTTCACCATCTAATCATATAGGCCTAGAACTTCAAGGTCAGTTAAACAACTGTGGCATCTGTTTAATGATCACTATTTTACTTCTTTCTGTTAGCCAATAACTCAAAAAGCTATCACATTCCAAAATATACCATGCACGACTATTTCTAAATTTGTGAATGTGTTGAGTTAAAAATTAACAGAGTTTTCATCAAAGACCGTAACATATATTTTTCCTCTTGTTAATTATGTGTATAATTTGCTCAAGCATATATTTTATTTCGCTAGTGAGGACATACTCTGAAATTACTGTGTTGCCGGTCTCAGGAGTTTATTTCCCCTGTCATGTGTTGAGAAGGCTTTCTAGCGGTGTACCAAAAGGCATTTTAACTGAGGTGTAGACTTTTATTGCCCAGTTTTTGGGTATCAGAGTTATCTTGGAAAAAGAAGTGGTGAGATATTTCAAATTAAGTGGGTCTGACTCATGTGACTTTCATTTTTGCCTGAAGAAAATCGTTACTTTCCTTCATAATATATTATGTCAGAATCTTGCAAAGAATGTTTTTAAATACTCTCTTTGAAGAGCAATATGGCAACACCTCCTAAAGTTTAAGATGAGGATGCCATACGATCTATTAATTTTTCCGCTTAATTTCCCTTCTAGAAAAAAAAAAATCGCACATGTATACACGTAGTAGAATTCTTCCTACAGCAATGTTTTGATAGGAAGAATTGCAAGCAACTTGACTTTTCAGTAAGATGAAGTATATTTAATGGACTACATGTATTAAAATCGAAGTGATTTAACAGCTACCTACATACGCTAATTTTTCTCGGGAGACGGGGCTGCTGATTGGAGGGCAAGCCTTGGGGCGGGGCCTGACTGGAGGGCGCGTCGCAGGGCGGGGCTTGGTTGGAGAGCGTGTTCTAGGCGGAGCTTCGCGGCGCGCACACACGCAGGCGCCCTGGCGCTCCTGCTCCACGTGTATGGTTTCTCGTGGCTCAACCCGCGTGGCGCTCAGAGGACCCGGCGGCGAGTGGCCTCTTCTCCGTGAACGCCGAGCGCGTGCCCTGCTGCCACGACGAGGTTGCCTTCCCGCCGGATGTGTCCTTGCTTGTGGGTCTTGGCCCGCCGCCAGAATCCTGCGCGCCCGCAGCAGCTGAGCTCTGGACCAGGTGAGCGGGAAACGTAGGGGTGGGATGGGAGGGTGCTGGCGTCTGCGCTAGAGGCTTTGCCCTGTCTGTGCCTCTTTTTGGAGCGCCTCCACACACACCACTCCCCTGGACACGTGGGTGTGAACCTTCAGACGTAGTCTCCTCCTCAGTCTGGCTCCTCAGGTTGGTTCCTCAGGCCGGACCTTAGGCTGGTTCTGATGGCGACCCTGCCACACGCAGACAAGTGCCCTCTCCCCTTTTTAAAAATCAGTACAGCTAAAACTCAGAAATATAATGTTGAGTGAAAAAGTTCAAAAAGAGAAATATCATTTATATACATTAACCCCATCCGCCCGCCACAAATGTGTAGCTTCGAGATAACTACATGTTTAATAGAGCTACAAAAACATGAATTAAAATCATATTTCCCATCTTCAGGATGGTAGTTCCTTTTGAGAAGGAAAGAGGGAAATGGATCTGGAGTGGGTTTAGCTGTGTCTGTACATTTTTATTAATTTACATGGAGAGAGTAATCTGAAACAAATATAGCAAACGATAAGCATGGCTTAAATATGAATAGTATATAAAAGGATTTTCGTTATGTAATTTATTGTATGATGTAATAGTTTATGCTTTAAAATGAAAAATAAGTGAAGTAAATAGACTATAATTTACGTATCGATTTATTTGCATATCCAGTTGGAAGTTTCCAGATACTTTGGTATTCCGGGTATTCTTAGAACACAACTCTCAGGGTTCTTATAGTTCCATTAAAATTTTTGTAATTGTGATAAAGTACAGATAACATAAAATGTATTCTAACTATTTTTATATGTCCAGTTTAGTAGTATCCGGTACATTTATACTGTTATGTAACCATTATCACCGTCCCTCTCCAGAACTCTTTTCATCTTATAAAACTGAAACTCCATTAATTCCCCATTTCCTCCTACCCATAGCTTCTAGCAGCTACCATTCCATTTTATGTCTCTATGATTTTGACTATTCTAAGTACCTCATGTAAGTGGACTTACACAGTATTTGTCAGTGACTGGCCAATTTCATTTATCGTTAATATCCCCAGGATTTGTCCCATGTTGTAGCATGTCAGAATTTCCTTCTTTTTTCTTCCTTCTTATTCCACATACTACATTTGCTTATCCATTCATCTTTGGTGGAGACTTTAATTGCTTCTATGTTTTAGCTATTGTGAACAATGCTGCTATGAACATGGATGTACAAATAATCAATTTGAGATCCTGCTTTGAATTCTTTTGAGTATACACTTAGAATTGAAATTGGTGGATACCATGTTAATTCTATTTTTAATTTTTTGAGGAACCACCATACTGTTTTCCACAGTGGCTGCATCATTTTATATTCCCATTAGCAGTGCACAAGGGTTCCAGTTTTTCTACATCTATACCCACATTTGTTATTTACTCTTTTTTTTTTTTGATAGTTGTCATCCTAGTGGGTGTGAGTGGTATCACATTATAATTTTGATTTGCATTTCCCTAATGATTAGTGATGTTGAGCATCTTTTCATGTGTTTATTGGCAACTTATATATCTTCTTTGGAGAAATGGGTACTCAAGTCCTTTGTCCATGTTTGAATTGGTTGTTTTTGAGTTTTAGGAGTTGTCTATAAATTCTAGTTATTAATCCCTTATGAGATACATGACTTGCAAATATTTTCTTCCATTCTCTAGGTTGCCTTTGTTGATCTTAAAAATAAGTCAGTTATTTTACCTGCAAAAATGGGTTTATTCAGGAATAGCAGAGAATAGCAATTTGAGCTACAACAAAAACCATAGGCTAGTCCAACAAAGGAGAGGAATGCTATTTTATGGAAAAGAAGGAGGAAGTTGGGAGGGGTTGTGAATGAAAGTCCATTGGAGAAAAGCAAGAGTTCAGGGTAGTGATGATTTCCAATCGGCTACATTGCTGGGGTAGTTGATTTCTTGTTGGAGATGCAATGTACATCTTTTTCTCTTGGGGTCCGTAATTGACAATTCTTCCTGTGATTGACCCTGAGTGGTATGGCCTCAAAGCTCCCCCTCTGGCCTCTTGACTCCATAATAGTGAGGCTTCCCTTTATTAATGTTCACATTTTTCCCTTTTGATCAAGATTTTTTTCCACAAGTATTGCTGATCAAGTCATGTTTTCTTAATTTAGTGGCCTTTTATCCCTTGGTGCCAGGAAGGTCTTTCCTGGGTGTTGTGTCCTATTTTGGAGGGAAATTGTGCAGGTTGTACACCTATTAAGATCACATTGAAGTGATGAGGAGGGGTAGAAAGGAGAACTCTCAGGCACTTTCCATCTGTAGTTTATATTTATCAAGATTGTAAACATTGGAGATCATCTCCTTATTGGGTATACCTTTTTTTTTTTTTTAAGGTTTGAGAGGCATCAAGTACAGAATCAAAAAGTAACATGACAATTCCAAATTGTATGGTGGCTCTAAATCAGAACCGTAGGTCTGAAAGTAGCCAATTGAAAATACTTATCGGCACTTATTTCGACTTTGAGGAGAAGAGTTCTCCCTTCGGAAGCAAACCTGGAATCATGTATTCCTCTTGGAAGTCCCTGCTTAAAGTGGCCATGAAAGTAGCATAGTTAATACTACAAAAGCACACTGAAAGAATTAACTGCATTTGAGTAGATACAATGCAGGTGTAAACATGAAGCAATAGCTGCTGAACTTCTTGCAAAACAGCAAAACTTCAAAAATGTTTTAAAACTGTATTGTTATTTCAGAACAACTATTTGGAACCAAATGTGTTATCAGTAATACAGCCTGTAAAGTTGCAAGTTCAGACACCATGAATTTGGATACAAATCCAGAGTCGATTAATAGTCCAGATGGAAAAGAAAGACTTCAGTGACTCCTGAACCTTTTACCAGACTTAGTCCAGACATTTTGGGATAACTGTCTTATTAGATGTTGTCTGTTTTCTTGGAAATCTTTACTTTTAGATAAACAGATGGTATGCAGGTCCAGTTAAGGTTTGGTGCTTTCTTTAGCAGTAGCACGTGAATCCAAGAGGCTATTCCCTCAAGTTTGGTGGTAGAGGGTTGGTGAACAGAACCTGCTAGGAGCCTTTCCAGTGAGGTTTAAGAGAATCTTTCTGGAGGTGTCTTTCCAATAGATGAAATCTTTGGGTTGCAAGGTGTGATGCTTAAGGTCTTCATCTCCTGGGAGTGCACTGTGAAAGATTGCTCTACCAAAGCATGCCTATTTTTAATAGAAACAATTAGGTCTTTACAGTATTGAAGTGTATCTCTTTTTATTGACCATGGGTCAGAGGAAGCGGGACCAAGTACATTGGGCCCTCTATGACTATCTTAATGAATGAGATCCTATGAGTTCCAAAGGGGATGGATCTGAGATTTAGAAGGACCAATGGTAATACTTTTAGCTAAGGTATTTGGAGGGTCTCTATGATTATAATTTTGCCAGTTCAGCCTTAATAGTGCCATTAGTGAGTTTGACTAACTCTGAGAGTTGAAGCTAATACGCACAATGAAAGTGTAAAACCAGCCAAACAGCAAAGCCTTGTTGAAGCACCTGATTAGTAAAATGGGTTCACAGATCACTGTGAAGTTTGAGAGGGGATCCACCTGGAGGGATAATCTTTTCTAACAGAATTTTAGCCCCAGAAGAAGCAGTGCCTGTCTACAAGGGAAAGCTTTGGTCCAGTGAGAAAATATACAAACCATGAGTAAACATATTTCTATCCATGAGGTAGAGGAAGCTATATGAAATCCATATGCCAAACCTCAAATGGTCCATTGGGCAGTTCAGAGTGGGAGCAGTTTGAACAGGTTTTCCTGGATTGCACTTCAGACAGGTGGGACGCATGAGGGATAGGTACTTTTTTGCAGCCCTATTAGATTTCCCCACCAGTATTGGTTCATGAATCCTGTAATTTTGTCAGTAGACCTATGGTTTAATGCATATACAGTGTAAGTAGTGGGAATTTCAGAATTTCTGGTAGGGCTGGTATGTCCCAAACCAGAGTTCTCTCTTTTTTTTGTCAAACCAATGATTATTGGATTTCTAATATTGTTTTTCCTTTTCTGGGGCCAACTATTGGGCATCTCTGGTCAGTTTTTTGTTTGATAATGATGATAATGATGATGATGGTGTGATGATCTCAGAGAACATCCCTATGGACCGTGACAGAGGTTTGGCTTTTGGTTTCCTTGAGAGTAGCTGCTGGTACATAGCAGAAATATGAGTGAGGTGGTTTCCTTTGACCTCCAGAGATTTGAGTCTGGAATGACCAGTAGTAACCTTAATAATACTCAGAACAACCAGTGAAAGTATGGCATCTAATAAATTTTGGACATGGGAGCCATTTTAAATTATATCCTCATTGGAGGTAAGGAAACCTTGCTGTTTCCATAAATTCCAAAATCATGAGCTACCCAAAAGGCATAGATTATTGGTATAAATGTTTGCAGTTTTACCTGTGGCTAAGATACAAGCCTGAGTAAGGGCATATAACTCAGCCTGTTGGATTGAAGTAGCCAAGGATAGAGGTGCTGCCTTAATGACTTCAAAGGAGTTGCAATAGCATACCCAACATATTTACCATTTTTATCCTTTAAATAAGAACCATCGGTAAACCAGGAAAAAACTACAGTGTTTAGACTAATTTCCTGTAAATTGTTACAGGGAGTCAAAAGGTGATCTGCCAGTATTAAGCGGTCATGAGGGGTTTCGTTTAGGAAGGAGAAGAGAATAGGAGGGGTAAGATTATTGCAGGAAGAAAATTATTTGACGAGCAGTTAACAAGAGAATTTCATAAGAGGTGAGATGACAGAAAAGCATTGAGGGTGATGAAATTTTGGAGAGTTTCTATTGCATGGGGTACAAAGATGGTCAAAGGGGTTCCCATCATTATTTCTACAGTGGCCTTAACAAAAAGGGGGGTGGCAGGAAAGGTTCTGGGGCAGGAGGGATATCCCTGTGCCACAGGGTCTAGTTGTTGGCTGTAATATCGTGTAGGCTGATGGTCCCATGTCTTTGGGTGAGCACCCCAAGGGCATTCCCTTCTTTCTCACATACAAAGAGGAAACAGTGAAGTTGATAATTAGGATGTCCAAGGGTTTGGAGGCTTTAGTAGGCTTTTCTTTAAAGTCGCAAAAGTTATGTCATCCCAGTAAGTGTCAGTTTTGTCATTTTTTTAGTAAAGCATATAGAGGTTGAGCCATAAGAGAGAAGTTTGGAATCTTTTTTTGACAGTAGCCAGCTAGTCTAAGAAAATCTCATGATTGGTGCTTAATATTAGGTTTTGGAAAATTAAGGATGCCAAGAAGCCCACCTGGATCCAAATGTAGTCCTTGTTCCGAGATCACTCTTAAGTATTGAACCTGAGTTTTAGCAAACTGCAATTTTTCTTTGGAGACTTTTTGTTCTTTTAAGACCAAAAATTTGAACAGATGGATAATGTCTGCCTGTAGAGAGGTTTGAGAAGGGGAGCAGAGAGGCAAATCATCTATGTGTTGTAACAAAGTAGAGCCAGCAGAAAAGTTTATACCATCCAACTTTGCCTTTAGGGTCTGTGAAAAACAAGATGGACTCTCTGTGAAACTCCAAAGCATTATTGTTCCAGTCAGTGTATTGTCATTCTTCCCAAGTGAAAGCAAAAAGATATTGGCTGTCTTTATCAAATTGAATACTATAAAATACATTGCAATGTATATTGCAATTTCAATTATATTGAAAAATTTGCTTTCAGTAGGAATGGATGTTAGTAGTGTATGGAGGTTAGGAACAACATGGTGCCAAGGGATAACAATGTTATGTATTACATTGGAGGTCCTGGACAAATCTCCATCCTTGGCCACTGGGTTTTCTCAGAGGTAAAATAGGGGTATTACAGGGAAAAGGCGCAGGAGATAATGAGGCCCTGAACCTTGTAATCTATTATGGGCTTGATGCCTTGAATGGTTTTTTTATTTATAGGGTATTGATTAATTTTAGGAGGGGGATAAGTTTTGAGGGATCTATTTGAATCTTGATGGGACATACGGTATAGGGTCTTCCAATGTCAGTTGAAGATTTTGCCTGTAAATAAGATGGTAGCTGATCCAGTAGGGGCAAATGATCAGTGTTCCCAGACTCAGCTGTAGTGCTATCAGAGATAGAGCAAATGAAAGGTGTTGAAGGGTCATTTAATTCACCTGGTTGGAGATTTTGATTACTACTGGTAAGTTTTAGAGTTATTTCCCCCTTTTGGGAGAAAAGAAATTCCAGCATATTTTTCTAAGAAGTCTCAGACCAATAAATGAATAGGGATGGAGGAACTAGGGAGAAGAAAGTGGGTATCTCTTAAAGGGCCTGAACAAAAGGGAATAGATTCAGAGACAGAAACCTGTTGAGGTTTATTAGAGACCCCCACTGTTTGAACCATTTTAGTGTTCCAAGGCAGGGGCTGATTTATAGCACTGAAGTTGAGCACCAAGAGGGTAGCTGTGGTGCCAATAAGGGCAGAGAGAGATTCATTTCCAATCTGGAGAGTTGTTCTCCAAGCCAATTAAGAGGGAAGATTGTGAAGAGCCCTTGTAATTCCTCAGAGCGCTGTCATTGGGAATTACAAGGACATTGGAAAGGCTGGCTAGAGGGCACCTGGAGTGCTTAGGTTGGTAGCCGTCTTTTTTCCCCAAATATTCTGGCTCTTCGCTATAATAACAGAGATCATGTGGTTTTGTTGTGTGTGCATGTGTGGTTTTTTTTTTTTGTTTTTTTGTTTTTTTTTGAGGCTCCATTTGCTGGAGTTGAAAATTAAGAATTTTAGCAGTGTTTCGTTTAGGTGATTAATCTAAGGTGTGAGCCAGCCCCTTTTGCTCTCCTGGAAGTGGGGATGGGGTAGGGTGGAAAGTTCCAACCCTCCAATCACATGATTGGCTCCACTGACAATCAGCCCTTCTTCCAAAAGTCACCTCATTAACTTAACAAAAGGCACTTTTATGGCTCTCATCCCTTAGAAAATTCTAAGGGTTTTAGGAGCTTTGTGCTAGAAATGTGAAGGAAGATCAAATATATTTCTTATTAAAAATCACAATAATGCCCCACTTTTATTTCTGATTAATTTGAGTTGTCTTCTCCCCCCACACCCCCCCCATTTGGTTCATTTATTTGTCAGTTTTTTTTCCATCTGAGAACCAACTTTTTGTTTCATTGATATCCTCTATCATTTTTAATTCTCTGTTTTATCTCTGATCTAATCTTTATTATTTATTTCCTTCTGGTAGCTTTGGGTTTATTCTTATTCCAGTTCCTTAAGTTGTAAAATTAGGTTGTTGATATGAGAGCTTTCTTGTTTCTTAATATAAGCATTTATAGCAATGAATTTCTCCTTTGTATTCCTGTATCTCCTAAATTTTGATATGTTGTATTTTTGTTTCCATTGGTCTCTTAAGTATTTTCTGATTTCCCTTTTGATTTGTTGATCCATTGATTAAGATTGTTTTGTCTAATTTCCATTAATTTGTGAATTTTCGAGTTTTCTTTCTGTTACTAATTTCTAACTTCATCCCTCTGTGGTTGGAGAAGATACTTTGTATGGCTTGTATCTTTTAAAATCTAGTGAGACTTAATTTGTGGCCTAACATATTGTCTGTTCTGTAAAATGCACCATATGCTCTTGAGCAGAATATGAAGTCTGTTGTTATTTGGTACAGAATTCTGTATATATCTGTTATATCTGGTTGATTTATTGTGTTGTTCAAGTCCTTTATTTCCTTACTTAACTTCTGATTGTTCTATGCATTATTAAAGAGGGGTATTGAAGTCTCCAACTATCATTGTAGAACTGTTGATTTCTCCCTTCAATTTTTGCTTCATATATTTTGATGCTCTGTTATTAGGTGTTTAAATGTTTAACATTTTTATATCTTCTTGTTGTATTGAGCTCTTTATTAATAATGACCTTTGTCACTTGTAACCCTTTTTGATTTTAAAGTTTATTTTGTCTGATATTAGTATAGCCACCCCTTCTTGCTATTGGTTACTATTTTCATGGAATATCTTTTTTCTGTCAGCCAATTTATGTCTTTAAATCTAAAGTGAATCTATTGTAGACTGCATACAGATGGATCATGTATTTAAATACATTCTGCCAATCTCTGTCACCTGATTAGAGAATTTAATCCATTTATATTTAAAATAATTATTAATCAGAAAGGTCCTAATTTTGTCATTTTTTTTTCTGTGTGCTTTATAGAGAATTTGTTCCTCATTTCTTGCATTACTATCTTCTTTTGTGTTTGTTTGATTTTTTTGTAATGAAGTGTTTAAATTCCTTTTTCATTTCCTTTTTTTTTTTCTTTCCTTTTCTTTTTAAACTGGGTTTGCAGCAGGACTTGGGGAATGAGGTGGAAGTCAAATATGAGATGCCTGTTAGACATATAGGTAGATATCAGCTATGCAGTTGGATAGGTAGGTCTGGAGTTATGAAGAAATGTCTAGGCTCAAGTTATATATTTGGGAGCCACGAATGTATGGTTGTTATTTAAGGATCTCAAGGGAATGGATGTGAAAAGTAAAGACAAGAGAATCAAGAATTGAACCCTGGGGAATGCTAGTGTGAAAAGGTTACAGAGAATTGGGGGAGGGATCACCAGAAGGTCTAAAACACTGCCATCTCCTTCACACTTTCAGATAGTTCCAGGCCCTCCAATAATTAGTTTTTTTTGTTTTTTGTTTTTTATCTCCCTGCTATATTTTGGTGCATGGGACTGTTGGAACTCTGAGAATCCATCCATACCAGGAAATGCATCTTTCATCTCTGCTTCATGGCACCTCTTTGTTTTATGTTCTGTCACTTCTCTGCTTCCTAGCACTTGAGCATTTATATTGCTGATTCCAGTGTCAATATTCTCCCACTTCTGGTACAGCAAAATAATTTCCTTTTGTGTACATTCTTTAGCTATATTTTTGTGGTTACCATGGGGACTGCATTTAACATCCTAAAGTTATAACAGTCTAATTTGAATTCATACTAGCTTAACTTCAGTAACATACAGAAACTCCATCCCATCCCTTTCAATTGTTATGTTACAGAATTACATCTTTATACCTGTGTGCACCCAAACATAAATAATTTTTAATGCATTAACCTGTTAAATGTGGAGTTACAAACCAAAGTTACAATAATACTAGCTTTTAAACTAATAGTTGTTTTTTAAATGTGTTTAATTTTTTTAACATTTCTAAAATGTGTTATTTTAATATACTTCTTAAATAATTTTAAGAGATTTAGATCTCTTAAATTATGTAGAAAACAAAAAGTGGAATTGTACCATTGTTAATAGTGGCTTTTATAATTGCTAATGTATTTATCTTTACTGAAATCTTTATTTCTTCATATGTTCTTAAATTACTGTCCACTGTCTTTTCATTTCAACCTGAAGGATCCTTCTAGCATTTCTTGCAGGGCAACTCTAGTGGTAAGAAACTCTCAGCTTTTGTTTATCTGGGAATGTCTCCATTTCTCCCTCACTTTGGAAGGATATTTTTGCCAGTTTTAGGATTTTTGGTTTAACAGGGTTATTTTTTCTTTTAGCACTTTGAATATATCAACCCACTTTCTTTTGGACTCCAAAGTTTCTGATGAGAAATCTGCTACTCCTCTTGAAGAGCTCTTGTATGTGATAAGTTGCTTCTCTCTTGATGTTTTCAGAATTCTGTCTTTGTCTTTGGATAGTTTGAATATATGTGTTAGTGTGGGTCTCTTTATCTTACTTAGGATTTGTTGAGTTTCTTGGATGTTTGTATTCACATGTCTCATCAAATTTGGGAAGTTTTCATCCATTATTTCTTCAAATACGTTCTTTCTCCTCCTTGGGTAATTCCTATAACTAATATGTAACTTGGTCCACTGGATGGTGTTCCACAGGTCCCTATGCTTTGTTCACTTTTCTTCAATCTTTTTTCTTTCTGTTCCTCAGATTCAGTACTTTCCATTGTCCTTTCATATCAAGTAAATCGATTCTTTCTTCTGCCTGTTCAAATATGTCTGACTCTCTAGTGAATTTTTTATTTCAGTTGTACTTTTCAGTTCCAAAATTTCTTTTTGGTTTCCTTTTAGGCTTTCTATCTCTTTATAGATATTTCCATTTTGTGCCTTCATTGTTTTGATTTAATCCATGTATTCCTTTTGTTCTTTGAGCATCTTTAAGAAAGTTGTTTTAAAGATTTTGTGTCGTAGATTTACCATCAGGTCTTCGGGAATAGTTTATCTTATTATTATTATTTTTTCCTTTTGGAAAAGCTATACTTTCCTGTTTCTTTGTATGCTTTGTGATGTTGTTGAAAACTAGATATTTCAATCTAATAATGTGGTTATTCTGGGACTTGGATTCTTCCCCTTTCGCAGGATTTTCTGTTTTCTTTTGTTTTTTGATGGTAGGATGTCTCTGTACTAAAGATAAGCCTGACTTATATATTTAAGAATCCTCAGGTCTTTTTGACCCTGTACCTTCCCCTGGGCATGCATGGTGACTTTGTACTTTCCTTTATATTTCCAGCTGCTTTTGAATGTTCTACTCTTCAATGCCTGGCTGCTAAAAGGGGAAAAAGAAAAATGAAGGGGAAAAGATACTGCCTCTTTAAATTCCCCTGAAAGTCACTTCAGCCATATAGGGAGAGTCTTGCAATAATGGGGAGTGGTTGCAACAATGGCCACTACCTCTTTGTGTACACCACTCTGGTCAACGGCAGTAGTCAGTAATCAAAGCATAGATCCCTGATATTTGGAGGACATGGTCCTTTTTGTCCACTCTTGGTCCAGCAAGATATGTGTAAGGTGTTCTGGGAACATGTAGACAACTGCTTGCCATGGGGCGGAGGGGTGAGGGATGGGTAGCTGTTATTGTACTAAGAGCTGAAATTGATTGCCCTATACCATCCAAAGTTTTTTTTTTTTTTTTTTTTTTTTAAGATTTTATTTATTTATTTGTCAGAGAGAGAGGGAGAGTACAAGCAGGGGGAGCGGCAGGCAGAGGGAGAAGCAGGCTTTCTGCTAAGCAAGGAGCCTGATGCGGAACTTGATCCCAGGACCCTGAGATCATGACCTGAGCCAAAGGCAGACGCTTAACTGAGCCACCCAGGCATCCCCCATCCAAAGTTTTTTCTTGAAGTTGCAAGCCTTTAACAGACTCCAGAGTTCAAAATAGTTATATCAGATAGATTTTACCAGTGCAGTTGTGGTCTGGGTGAGGAGACAAATTTCTGATGCTTCCTCTCTGCTTTCTTCGAGGCATCCTCTACAGTCCATTTCAATAGATACATTATCCATGATTGTGATAATCATGCTGAGATGAACTTCATCATAGGAATGGCATAGGCAGTCAGCCCTGATCAAAGGGGAGGAAAGAACATTTGCAGTTAGAAGAAATGATATAATTAGTTCTTTGGGGTTATTCAGCACTGAGAAATCTGGGCAGCAGACATACAAATGTATTAATTGTTAAGAATATTAATAAATGTGAACACATATGAACAATATCATTTCTTTATCTAAATGCTGTAATTATGCTTTTCTTCCAGAAATCTATTTAGAGGCAGGATTCCTAACTTGCTGTAAGGTTCCTATATTAGGGAAGGGAAAAAAGTTCTTTGAGCCACTTAAATTAGCCTGAGAGTCTGCTAAAACTTCCTCCTTGCTTCCCAAATTTTATAATTGTGAAGAAATACTCCAAATTTGGGTAAAAGTTGCCAATTTTTAATGCTTTTTCAAAGTTGTATTTTCATAATATGGTTACATTTGGTGGCTTCTGTACTGAAATAGTTCTTCAGTGTTAAATTATATATAAAGCTTCCTGTTTTGTGTGAATGTGGTATGTAATATGTAGTAGTAATTGTTTTGATAATCTTTAAAATCTTTAAAAATTAATAAATTACCCTGGATTTCCTTAAATTTTATTTAAATATATAGCACAATTATCTTATTGTTTTATAGATCAATAAAATAATATTTTGAAAAATAAAAAGAAAGTTACCTCATTTTAAAGCTCATATCTTCAACATTTAAAACTTCACAGTTTGTCAGCCTGCAGATAATTGACATTTCTGTTGAGAAAATAACAATTTTGTGTGTATATATATATTTTTTCATCAGTATTCCAAAATTTTGCTGTCTTTCCATGATGCTGACAACTCAGCCAATTACTCTGTAGAAGTTTAGAAACAGGACATGCAGCATCTCTGGTGTCAGTCATCAAAATTAGGATTCAACTCCATGAGCAGCTCATGTGAGAACCTATAGACCAGGACACAAATTAGAAACACAGGAGATAGGAATGATTATGCCAGTTTAATTACCCTCAGGAGACTAAAGGCTCAGGAACAGAACGATCCACTTGACTTTAATGGAGAGATGGAAGGGGGAAAAACCTAGTATATCCTCCTGAAGCTGAGAAGAAATCTCCAGTATTCTCTGGAAGGCCCTAGGCTATCTCTATCTGAAAGTAAAGTAGTATTCACTCTATCTGCCCCTTTCCAGTCAATTCTCTTCAATGTCCAAACTATGTTGAGCACAGTTACAACTTTTTTCTATATACATTAGTTATATCTATTCTTTTTTTTAAAAGATTTTATTTATTTATTTGACAGAGAGAGACACAGTGAGAGAGGGAACACAAGCAGGGGGAGTGGGAGAGGGAGAAACAGGCTTCCTGTGGAGCAGGGAGCCCGATGCGGGGCTCAATCCCAGGACCCTGGGATCATGACCTGAGCCGAAGGCAGTCGCTTAACGACTGAGCTACCCAGGCACCCCAGTTATATCTATTCTTGAGTCTCATCAAAATGGAACCTATAGTCGATAATCCTTTTGCTTCTGTTTTCCTTCCCTCAGCATACTATTTTTAAAGCCAGTTAAGTTTTAGGCACACTAGAATTTGAGAACCAAAGCTCTCTAAAGCAGAAATCATCATAAGGAAGCCTAACATTGGAACTCCTCTGAAGCAATGGAATTTTTCAAACTACTCCATTTTAAAGCCATATTATATCTGAGGCAAATCCATTACATGGTTGCCAAATAATCTTTTTTTGTTGTTTTTTTTTCAGTTGAAATATGATTAACATACAGTGTTATATTAGTTTGAGGTCTACAATATAATGATTCAGCAATTCTGTACATTTCTCAGTGCTCATCAAGATAAGTGTACTCTCAATCCTCTATCTGTTTCACCCATTCCCTTACCCGCCTCCCCTCTGGCAGCCACCAGTTCTCTGTATTTAAGATTCCATTTTTTGTCTCTTTTCTTTGTTTGTTTGTTTCTTAAATTCCATATATAAGTGAAATCCTATGGTATTTGCTTTTCTCTGACTGATGTATTTCACTTAGCATCATAACCTCTAGGTCCATCCATGTTGTTGCAAATGTTAATTTGAGCTTTCCTGCGTTAATGGTTTCACTCAAACCAGCCTCCATGAAATCAACCACCACATTTTCATCATCATACTTTCCCCATTCCTAAATTTATACTTTCTTCATTTTGAAACTCTTTGTGGAGAATTTTAATAGTACTATAATGACAGCCAGTTAAAATTTTAGTAGTATCTGGCTTTAAATAAAATAATCACAAGTCCATATAACTTAGCATTCACCGTTTCTTCTCAGAATCCTTTCAGCTTGATTTCCATAGGCTTTCACTTAAGAATTCTAAGTAGTTTCTCAGAATGGGGAGAATAACACAACAAGAAAGCAAATTTGGAATTTTCAGAGGAGCATGAAAATTATGATAGAAAACACCTATTAGACCACCTAGGCTTCAGCCCTGCTAGGGAGATGTTGGTCACTGTCATAGGTTACCAGGTGTTTTGCTGAGTTCATTGCTTTAAGCAATTTGGCTTCTGCTGTACTTTTGGCTTCTGTTGCTCTTTTGGCTGAGACTTCTGTAATCAAAAAATTGTTGTAGGATCAAAGTTTTACTAGAGAGGTAACCTAACTTTTCCTTCTAAGTTGGAAAAACATACTCCTGTATTACTCCTTTATTGTCACACTACTACCACGCTTCACTTATAACACCAAATGTGTGGGTTTTCCACACATTAAGCAGGGTGTTCTGTAATTCATTTCAGTTCTGACACTACCTACTGGAGATAGCATTAGATCTCACAAGGTAAGGGCTAAGTCCTGTAAGACTGTCCCTACTTCAGATGCCAATCAAAAGTCCAGGTTGTCCCTGTACTTCTGACTGACAGGCTATAAAATGAGGTTCCCATGACCCCTTCTGTGGGTTTGATAATTTGTTAGAATGTCTTGTTTATTATAAAAGATAAAATAAATGATACAGATAAACAGCCAGATGAAGAGAGATGTAAGGTGAAGTCTGGAAGGGTCCAGAAGGAGCTTCTGTCCCTATGGAATTGGGGTATATCACTCTCCAAGTATGTGGCTGTATTCATCAATCTAGAAGCTCTCCTAGCCCTATACTTTTGGGATTTTTATGGAGGCTTCAATCAACTCAATCTCTATTCCAGAGGATGAAGTGTAGACCTGAAAGTTCTAAGCTTATAAGCATGGCTTGGTCTCTGGTGACCAGCCCCAGTCTTGAAGCTATTCATGAGGCCACCAAGAGTTGCCTCTTTAGAACAAAAGACATTACTGTCACATAGCAAATTCCAAGGGATTTAGGAGCTCTGTGTCAGGAATCATGGTCAAAGAGACCAAATATTAGAGCAAAAGATGTTCCTCGTACTCTCATCATTTAGCATATTACAAGGGATTTAGAATCAGGGAGCAGAGACCAGTTATATTTTCAATTATTTTACACTTTCTTTATGTTTCAATCTACAGACTCATACTGCCAACTAGCTTTTTATTAAATACTGGTCTCTTGGGGCGCCTGGGTGGCTCAGTCGTTAAGCATCTGCCTTTGGCTCAGGTCATGATCCCAGGGTCCTGGGATCGAGCCCTGCATCGGGCTCCCTGCTCTGTGGGAAGCCTGTTTCTCCCTCTCCCACTCCCTCTGCTTGTGTTCCCTCTTTCGCTGTGTCTCTGTCAAATAAATAAATTAAATCTTTAAAAAAAAAAAAATACTGGTCTCTTGGCCTCTGATGTCAGAAGATTTCTTGATAAAAGTTAGAAGTGAAATGTCTTACTCTCCTACTGGTATTATACCAAAAAGCCCCTTTGAGGGGGTGGGGGAAATCATGTTTAAAGTGAATGCCAAGAGGAATAATCTAGACTGTAGGGGACATCTGCATGACTGATAAGCAGCATGGGAACACTCAGTTCAGGGACTACTGAGAGAGGGCCACTAAAGACACTGTTAGCTAAAATTGGCCTCATCAGAGGAATATGCTGGGGAAATTTGTAACTTCATATATTCCCTTTTTACCTGGCATTGTTAACACACTTTCTTTTTCATTCCATTTTGTTTAATTCTTTTTTGAATTAACTATCAGTGTTCAGAAAAATATATAAATTATAATTCAGTTCATAGATGTGAAAATTATACTTTCTTGAGGTGGATATTTTATTCACATTGGATCTTTAACTCTATCCTGTACAAAACATATTACATTTCACCAAGAGATGAATCAACTTCTAACTGTGGGATATTTAAAATAGCCGATAAGAGACTCACAGATTATAGTCACAGTTCTGCAGGATTCTGTGGTTCTACTCTCATCTATTGTAGGAGTGAAGGAATGAAAGCCACTGTGAAACTCTGGGTCACTCAGATGGCCTGGTTATTCCCATTACCTTCTGCTTCAAAGAAGAATACATCATTGAGAATGTTACTAATTCTGAGCTGAGGTCTTTTCCGTCTCTTTGACCTTTGATGCATTTCTACTGATTTAGCATGAATTCTGTTTCATAGAGATGGAGATAAAATGCACATTTCCACTCTTTGTTCCATTCCATATATCTCTACTGGAGAAATGGACATTTTCTAACTTTTATGTTTTGTGCTAAAATATTAGGTATCCAAAAAAGGAGAGAAATATTTGCTTCTCAGGAGTCTTAAGATAGATCACAAAGTGATCTATAAAAACAGAACATTTGGATTGGGGACAAAAAGATATGGGTCAGAATCATGGCTCCATTACTGACTAGCTGCAAATCATATTATCTGAACCTCATAGTCTTCATCTGTGAACTGGAGATAGTAATATTTGGTTTACCTGGTGGAGAGGTTTATGTCTGTGTGTGTGTATGTGTGTGCGTGCGTGTGTGTGTAGATCAAATAAAGTAATCTGTGTGAATGCACCTTGTATACTAAAAAGTATTATGGAAGTGTTAACTTCCTTTTACTGCTACTGGTGCTGGTGGTGATGGCAAGCATTATGGCATGGTGGAAGTCAGATTGGAGTTCAAACCCATGTTGCTGTTAGACTTAGTGTGTACCATACTTTTATATCATAGTTTCCTCATCTGTAAAATGGGGTAAAGATTATTGTTTTTAACAAACCAACAAGAGGGCGCCTGGGTGGCTCAGTTGTTTAAGCGACTGCCTTCAGCTCAGGTCATGATCCTGGAGTCCTGGGATCGAGTCCCACGTTGGGCTCCCTGCTCAGCAGGGAGTCTGCTTCTCCCTCTGACTCTCCCCCCCTCATTCTCTCTCTCTATCATTATCTCCTCAATAAATAAATAAAAAATCTTAAAAAAAAAACAACAAGAATATAACTAATGTATAAAATTTCTAGTTGTTAATAAATGTTAAACATTTAACAGATGACCAGTAAATATCAATTTTCTTTCTAATTTCTCCCCCTGTTCCATGCACATATTCCAGAACATAAATGTGGGACTAGGTCAGGATCTGGTAATTTACAGCCTTTGGGCTAAATCTGGCCCACCATTTGTCTTAGTAAATAAAGTTTTTTTTGAATATAGCCACACTCATTTGCTTACATAGTGTCTACAATTACTACTTTATATTATAGCAGCATTCACTCATTGTGACAGAGACTGTATGACCCACAAAGCCTAAAATATTTGTATGCCCATATAGCCCTTTACAAAAAAGTTTGGTAATCTCTGGTGTAGAGAAAGTTCTAGTATTAAAAACATAAGTAATGAACCTAGTGGTTATTTACTTGAAACACAGATACTTAAACTTGGGGGTATAAATGCTATCTCAAACTTTTTTGGTGTTAGGACCACCTTCCAATGTAGAAAGCTTTTATTTATGTTAGTTTTAACTATCTATATTTATCATATTCTAAATTAAAAACTAAATTTAAAAATATTTGTCTTTTCATTTAAGAATAGACATAAATTACATTTACACATTAAAATAAATGACATTTTAATGAAAAATAACTATTTTACAAGGAAAAGTGAAAAGATTAATATTGCTTTATGTTTTTAGACATCTCTTCAATGTCTGGCTTAATTGAAGACCATGGGAATCTCATATTTGTGTCTGTATTCAATCTGTTCTGATATCACATGTATCAGCCCTTGTGAAATCCCACTATACATTTGTAAAAGAATGATAGTACAAAAGGAAAAGAATATCATAGCATAATTATGAAAATGGTTTTGAGTGTGGGGACCACCAGTTGTCCCAGATTACACTTTGAGAACTACTTTTATAAGGTGATGTGTGCATGAAGTTATACTGGTGCAAAATCCAAACCAGGATAATATAACTCCTCAAAAAATAAAGTTTGACTTACAGTTTGAGCCTGATCAATTTTACTCTCTGCCTCACAGTGAATAATTTTTGAATACAGATAAACTAAGCAAAGGGCTTGTGGTCTAAAATGTAGTCCCAAAGTCTCACATGTTAAAAACATATATTTCTGTTGATTTATATTTTAAGAAATACGGATGGATTCACACGTGTTGGGCTTAAAATACTTTTATAGATGTAATCCTGTATTTTCCTTACTGAGGAGGCACATCGTACTAGCCCAGAATCAGGGTTTTCTGAGGACTCATTTTAAATATAGTTGCTTCTACTATTTCCAAGTCCTTGCTGTAAAAAGAAAAATAAAAACATAAAGTTTGATGTAAATAACATGATCTTTAAAACTTACACCATAATATATGCTCATTGTACGTGACTTACAAATACAGATGAACAAAATCAAAAAGAAAAATACATACTAAATACCAGTAGGAACAATTACCTTTGGAATTTTTCTAGTATTTTAATCTGACACCTGTGATCCTGTGTACCCAAAACCTAAAAACTGTGATACTGAATTATTTTATCTTTTCCCAAGAAATTCGCTTCAGATTCACTTGAAAAATCTAATATACTGTCTTCACAAAATCTCATCACAATAAACTCATTTGAAAATACTGAAAATATATTATCTCTTAAAAATATTTTGCTTAACAAATTATTTTGCTTAGGATTTAAAAAATTACTTAGTAAGACTTCTAATTATTTTTACTTGTAAGGACAAAATACTTCTGTTTTTATTAGAGGATAGAAAAATAAGTGAAATGCTCCTTGAGATTTAAATAAGGTTAAATAAACTGGTGTAAAAATGCATTATTGTAATAAGTTGAATTTGACATTATTTCAAGCAGGAAAAGGCTGGGTAATGGAATGAACAATGTTGAGATTCTGATTAGCTGAACAATGAAAATTTCATTTTTCTTTTTTTATTTACTTTTTTTCTTTTAAATATTTTATTTATTTATTTGACAGAGAGAGACACAGAGAGAGGGAACACAAACGGGGGAGTGGGAGAGGGAGAAGCAGGCTCCCTGCTGAGCAGGGAGCCCGATGTGGGACTCGATCCCAGGACCCTGGGACCATGACCTGAGTCGAAGGCAGACGCTTAACGACTGAGCCACCCAGGCGCCCAAAAATTTGATTTTTCAAAAGTAGAGTGACTTAAAATAAAATAGAAGATTTGACTTTTGGCTAATAAGATCCCTCAGTCATCAATCATATTTAGGATAATTAAGTTTAAAAATTACAGTGAACTAAGGAATTTTTACAAGCTTCTATGTCACATGATACTTTATGTTTTAAAAAGATTTATTTATTTTTGAGAGAGAGAGTGAGTGAGCAGGGAGAGGGGCAGAAGGAGAGGGAAACTTAAGTAGACTGCTGAGCACGGGGCCAGACCTGGGGCTGGATCTCAGGACCCTGAGATCAAGACCTGAGCTGAAACCAAGAGTTGGATGCTTAACCAGCTGCACCATGCAGGCACCCCTCACTATACTTTATCTGTACAGTTTCAGTATTTGAAAGTCTTTTACAGCCTCAGAATCTCCAGCTTCCTCAATATAGTTAACCTGCAGCAAAATAATTGCAATGGAACCATGAGGAAAAAATGCCATGAAAACATATTTACTGAATACGTATGTTTTAGGAAAGACAGTCTTATTTCAAGAAAATATAGTCTTTTATTGGTTTATGGCATAAAATATTTTCTTGCAGACATGTATATCTTTCACAAAATACATATAGTAACTGTACTGAATTAATAGTCCATCTTCATTAGTATGAGTGAATATTCTCAAAGGAATATAAATTGATATAAATTCCTCAGTGAAATTCCACAGACTATCTTTTGGCCCTGAAAGCTGTTCTGTAAATGGACCAGGTTTTGTGCTTGTACTGGGTATTGGAGCTTATATAAACATGAAAACTAGAGATTTGCACTTCAGAAGAAGGAACTTCAAAGAGTCACGTGCAAAGGTCAGGGAGCAGTGATTCTAGGTGGAAGGTAGAGTATGATAGCATAAGCAAGTTTTGTGTGGAAGAGAATCTTTTCATGCATGGGTCTACTGGTATTAGCTTCCAACAAAAAGAGACTTCTTCCTAGATGTTTCTCATGACATAAACATCATTTTTCCTTTCCTGTCCTACAGATCAGTTTTTCCTCCAAAGTTCCTCTTTTCTGGAGAAATAAGGTCTGGGAGAAGAAATGCTTAATTGTTACAGTCATTAAAGTTATGCTCATTTGCTAAGGCTACAGCTGGGGTAGGAGAGTTAGAAGTCCCAACTTTAACAATATGTCTGCCAACTTCTCTTTCTCTCTGAAGAAAGCATATAGGAATGAAAGTGAATGTTGTTATTCTGGGGAAAACCTTGAATCTTCTTTAATTTATGAAAGAAATTATTCATAATTAAGAGACTTTATTATCAGTAATACATTACTTGTGACATTTTTCATCAGTGTGTCTCAACTCTGAAGGTTGAGACTTTTCTGCTAAAAATGATACCATATTATTCCCATTCACTCTGGTTCATAACCCTCATAGTCTTCTGTGGCTCCTCATTCTTCTGTGCCTTGCATAACTAATTGTTTGTCAAGTCTAGCCAGTTCTTACTCCTTTGCAATGTGTTTGGTGTCTCTCCTTTCATTATCATTTCCATGGCCACATCTTAATACAGATTTCCATTATTTGTCATCTGGAAAATCATGAAGTCTCCAAGCTAAGGCACTTTGGGAGCTGAGAATATGTGTATGGATATTTTCAAAAATTTTTTTCCCACTTTGGTCATCAGATTCTGTGACCATTTCAGTTCTCTGCTCAGAAGCCACCAGTGACATTCCACTGCTTATCTAAAAGAGTCTAAGCAGTCTGGTTGAATACCAATATGTCTTATAGTGAGAGTACTCTTATCCTGTTATGTAAAGGTTATGTTTCAATCTGAACATTTTATTAAGGAAAGTAATATTAAAATTGGAATAAGTAACATAAGTTACTGAACAAAATTCAAGATTGATTTCTGATTAGAAATAAAATGAAGTAAGCACAATTTATGGAAGAAGTACAAATACCAGTATACTTAACTAGTATATTAAGCATGCCAATAAAATTTGTAAACATCATATTTGCCAAATTCATTACTACTAAATGAGCAGGAATCTAAGAATTAATAATTAGCATTTTGACACATTCCTGAGAATCCTGATCAATGCAATAAAATTAAAGACAGGAATAAGTAATTTAAAGAAATGATAGCTTTTATTATTTATAAATATTACAGATATAAGGAAACTTGAAATGATCATGACTTCTGATTAATTATAAGAATGTTTGGAATCTATCTTAAGAAAATAATACTAAGAAAAGAGTTATGAACAAAAAATTTTTTTGAGGTTATTTATGTTAATAAAAATTTGGAAAAACCTAAGAATTTAGCTATAGGGAAATGATTTGTGACTATGGTACATTTATTTAGACTGGTATTAAACTTAATTTTTATGAGATATTTGTATCACTCAAAGTCTGTATGCATAGACACTGCTGAAACACAGAGAATTGTATACCGAGTATATGATATTACAGTAGCTGTGTAGAAAATACCAAAGAACAAAATGGAATGCAAACAACAGAGCTTGGCATAGTGATTGTCTTTGGATAGTGGATTCTTAGCTTCTTTTATTCTAATTTGAAATTACAAATTTATTACTGTGAGATTACATTATTTTTATAATTAGAATACATGAAACGAGTGCTAAATAAACAAATATGCCAAATTCAGTTTAGAATTCACTTCCCTCAAGAAACCTTCCTGATTAATCCCATTGGCAACGGGGCGCCTGGGTGGCTCAGTTGGTTAAGCGACTGCCTTCGGCTCAGGTCATGATCCTGGAGTCCCTGGATCGAGTTCCGCATCGGGCTCCCTGCTCGGCAGGGAGTCTGCTTCTCCCTCTGACCCTCCCCCCTCTCATGTGCTTGCTCTCTGTCATTCTCTCAAATAAATAAATAAAATCTTTAAAAAAAAAAAAATCCCACTGGCATCGATCATTGCTTTATACCATGCCCCCATACTTGTGTATGTAGTTGGTATCATACTAATTTACACGTTTCAAAAAATCAATTTATGAGCATAATTATGGTATTCCATATGTATATAGTGTAGTCTCCACACTGAATTATAAACTTGAGAATATTAGGAACCTCAAGTGTATGTCCCGCTGTATTTCTAGAATAATTCATGTACTTCTCACAGATTGAATGTTAACTTACTGAACACCTGAAGGACCATTGGAAATGTGATGACTTGTGACAAGAGAAATAAACATGAAATATAGTCCAACATTCTCTACCATTTTTATTGCCACTAAACCCTAGTTGTTGAATTTCAAAAATATATACGCAAAAATGTTGAGTGTTATACTTTTATAGCTGTATATTACCATTTCAAATCAAGCTTATAGTTTATCCACCAATGCTGTCCATATAAAATTTTTAAGCTTTAATTTTCTGTCAATAGTATATTACCCTTATGTTCATATATACCATAGTTCTTTCTGAGTTTCCATCAGAAATCAGCTGAAGTATTTTGTTATAAAACTAGATAGTAAAGAAGAAATGGACAACTGCTTCTAGTAGGTAGAAGTCACTACCACTGAATTGCCTATTAACACATACACACTGTTTCTTTGTGTCCCACATGTTCAGGCATATGGGAATGAAATAAATCAATGAATTGGAACCTCTTGATTCTGTTATTCTGGTGACAAACAGTCTGTATTGCTCATTGATGATTGTTTTACCCTTGACAAAGTGGCAGCAATTGATACTTGCAGATATAGCTACATTTAATTTCTTTTCTCAATTCTGCACACCACTTTATTTGTCATTCTGGATCAGAGGGAAAAAAACAAAACAAAACAAAACAAAATGTACCGCTAACTGCATGTGCTCTCTATACTTATTGAATAGCTAAGGGATATTATTGAAACCAGATGAGAAAAAATGATACATTAAATCCAGTCATTTAGCGAAGATCTTTACTCATTTCAGGGGATGGGGTTTTGATCAAGGATTGATAACAACTCTGGAGAAAGGGTAAGATAATAGACTCCAATGATAGTTATATTTTTCCAAAAGCAACGGAAAATGCAGATGTATAAATTGAAATCATATATATTTTTAATTTTAAAGATCTACTTATTTATTTGGGGGCGTAGAGGGAGAGGGTGAGAGAGTCTTAAGCTTGACTCCGTGCGCACATAGCCCGATGCGGGGCCTCAGTCTCATGACCCTGAGATCATGACCTGGGCTGGAATCAAGAGTGGGACGCTTAGCTGACTGAACCACCCAGGCGCCCCTCACATAGTGTTTTAAGATCGGGCAAAAGTAGACGTGGATTTGTGAGTCATATACAAATTGATGTGAACATGAACGATGACCCAGACATCCAGATAGAAAGAAAATAAGCTGGGTGAATAATGGTTGCAGTGCTAATAAAATAATGTGATTAGCAGCTCAGTTGGAAGAAGTAGAAAAGCAGTGATACTACATCTAATGTATGGGTGGCAATATGAAGGTTAGTGTTGGAATATAGTTTAAAAAAGAAGAAATTAGTGAAAGCAAAGAATGAAAAGACAAATGAACTTGTCTAATTCATTTTTGTGAAAATTTTCATGTATCTAACGCTTGTGCTCAAGGCCATTCTAAATGTCAGTTGGCTGTTAATTCTTTGACTTTAGGCTATTTTTCCACAGGCAAATTTTTGCTCAAATATGTGATTCAGTACAAATACTCTTTTCTTCCAAAAATGTTTATCATAGTCCAGAGGTTGAAAGTTGAGATACCTATCAAAAATAAACATTTGAAAAGAGCAGAAAACCTAGAATGCTTAAATGGATTACATTAGTTGAGGCAAATTCAAACAACAAAATGGAAAAGAATGCAAACACAGAGAATCACAGAGAGGAACATTTAATTTTAACACTGAGGAAAAACTTTAACATGGGTTCTTTTCAGTTTTACAATAGTTTAATGAACATAGCAACTTTTTTTCCCCCCAATTGTGATAAAATCTCTTTCATTTGGTTGTAATGCCAGGAGAAGGATTAATATTTTGGAGAAATTGTGATAAAGTGTTTATTTGCACTTGACATGCATTTTTTTAATACATGTATTTTTACAAGATTCGTATGTCTAATATAAGGCTTGGCTGCTGACCTTATAGCAATTGTTACCAACATGTACACTGGCAGAAAATAATTATCTTCTGTTGTCTGGGGTGAGCATGGACATGTGTTTATGCAAATTAAGGAATTTGGGGCATTTATATGTTCAGTTTAGTGAACATTTACTGACAATGTGCTAATCTTGGGGAGGAGTGAAGATAGGGGTAGAGTCAAGAGAGATTTAAGTTTGGACAGCCATACTGCTAATTCTGTAAGGGCTGACAATACATACAAGTCAGAAACACGTAGAAATCACTGAAATGCTAGGTAGGTGGCTATAAATGCTATAATATATCCAAGCAATTCCTATTTATAGAATTAGTCCTTTGAATAGATGAATTAAACAAGTAATTTCTGGTTGGGATGGGAGACATCATCTAGGAAGATATCTTGGAAAATTGCATTAATTTTGATTGCTCCATAGGAAGAGAAAGGTTATTCTAGGAAGAAGAGATAGCTGAAGCAAGGCATAGAATAATTTTCTTTTTGCACAATATCTGAGAGTCCAACTGTTTTATCAGCAGAAACTACTCTTATTTATTTATTTATTTTTAAGATTTTATTTATTTGCTAGAGAGAGCACAAGTAGGCAGAGCTGGAAGCAGGAGAGGAGAAGCAGGCTCCCTGCTGAGCAGAGAGCCCGATGTGGGGCTCGATACCAGTACTCTGGGATCATGACCTGAGCCGAAGGCAGACGCTTAACTGACTGAGCCACCCAGGCGCCCCCAGAAACTACTTTTTTTTTTTTTAAGATTTTATTTATTTGACAGAGAGAGAGACAGCCAGACAGAGAACACAAGCAGGGGGAGTGGGAGAGGGAGAAGCAGACTCCCCGCAGAGCAGGGAGCCCGACGCAGGGCTCGATCCCAGGACCCCGGGATCATGACCTGAGCCGGAGGCAGATGCTTAATGACTGAGCCACCCAGGCGCCCCCCAGAAACTACTTTTAATTTCCTTGGATCCTGGAGGTCATCTCGGAGGGTGGTGGCGATAAGTAAGCCTGCTGATGAAGACTTTGGTCTTCCCATTTGAAATGGGAAAGATATTAACTCCGGGTCAGCTTTTCCAAGAACAGAATCCTGCTTCTCCTGGCTTCTTTCTGCTCCAGGCAGACATCTGTATACTAGACCACCAAAGGCTGAAGACTGAAGCACACTTGAGGCAGTTCTAGAATTAGGATTGCTGCTTTACGTTCAGTATCAAGGTACACAATGAATCATAGATTTCTCATGAACCAAGTCTAGTGGATTTTCCTATTATTATTATTTTGTCTTGATTACATATTAACACAGTTCCTCTGCTGGATCTACATTACTGTACCAAATGTTTTTAATTGATATGCTGATAAAGTGCCTAGTACTTTTTTGTTTCACGTTGCAGTAGCTGGAGTCTGCTTTAAAATAAAATGATCACTTACATGACCATCCTTGTTTATTTCCACCTATCAAATAAATGTTTCAGCATTAACATCAGTTCCATTCATGCTTGAGTTTGTTTTGATTTAGGTGACAGATCTATAACTAAATGTAATTCACCTTTCCCCAGCCTGGCCCAATGTTACCTTCTTTTTTTTACACCATCAACAGTTACCAAGACACCAGCTTTCCTTGAGGCTCAAATTGTTTTAAGTATCATAATTGAGGACTCCTAAGCTATATCTTCGTTGCCCTTTTTATAATATTTTTCACCATGGAAACATACATTCTAAACATTATTCCTATTCTAAGAATCTCAGCTCTGTCTTTGTAACAAAAATGAAATGGAAACTTGCCAAATGCTATGGTAGAGAAAAAGTAAAATCATTGCTCTGAATTATTCATAAAATCACAAAATTTAGGGACAGACACTAAACAAGGAAGCATTACTCAATGGCCTGAAACTGAGAAATTTTCTTTAGTTTCTCATGTAATTTGAAATGTATTGCAGTTCATACTCTCACTGTTATAAACATATGGATGGTTCTCTTTTAGTGAAAAGCACCCAGTAGAATTGTTAGACAAATAGGATGAGCTTTTCTCCTCTTCCCATCTCTAAAAGCCATTTTCACACCAACATGTCTACAAATGTATGTTTTAATAGACTTAATCTCTCTATGATGTCATTCTCCCCCCAGACTACCAGAATATATATTTATTCCTCTAGAATTATTTAGCTCTCAGGTGCTGAGTTACTATTTCCCTGGAGTTGCATTGCCCAAAGTAATGTGGACATTTTTCTCATTTTAACTTTCACCTCATATGGCCCCTTGGTTTGTAACATTTTGCGGCTGTTTTTATTTCTTTTCCTCTCTTGGAAATTCTTTGCAAAGTCAGGACAAAAAGTGTTGATGTTTTTTCCTTATTCAAAAATTATCGTGGATGAAAACGAAATCTGATGAGGCAACTCCATTGCACACTGTCCCAACCTTTTACTAAGATGAACATGAGGGCACTGAAAAGGTGAGAACTCAGGCCACTGAAAATTTAGAATGTAGGTCAACATCATGCTCGATTTGAGGAAAGCATCAATAATTCAGTGAATTTGTGGTGACTATGGAAAGTAACGATTAGAAGCAATGCCATGCCCTCTTTTTATGACAGAGAAAAGACATCCTGAAAATAAGCAGAGAAACCCTTTATATTTCCCTTATAATTGTTTCCTGACAAAATATAAGGACCTACGCCAATAGGAAAACTATATAGGTGTATCTCTATTCTTCTGGTGTTGACACAGAGGGGAATTTGCCCTCTTCACCATTCTGTAACCTCCATATTATCATATCAATAATATTGAAACACTTGTAGATATTGACAAGATAGTAAACTGGAATGGACTGCTAACTCCCTAACCAGGATCCAGATCTAAGATGCCACACAAGTGAAGGGACCATGTTTGCACCTGAGAAGTGAATGTGGAAACTGTGAGGAAGGCTTTGACCTCTGATGTCTAGAAAAATGGCAATTAGAGGCTGATGACCTCTTATCATTTGTACTATTTCTCACCTAAGAGCAATAAGCACCTAACTTGTCTCTCTGCTTCTAGCTTTGCACTACAGTTTCTACTCGGTAGAGTAGGTAGAGTGATCTTGTTAAAGTATAAAGTAGATAATTTCACTCTTCTGCTTAAAAACACTCTTCTATTAATGGCTTCCCATCCTATCCAGAATAAAATACAAAGTTCTTGCCAAGCTTACAAGCCTCTAGGGGATCCTGTCCCTCAACTGCCTCTCTGAAAAAATCTTCAACCTCCCCATTGCTCACTCCTGTCAGTCACACTGGTGTCCTTGCTGTTGTTTTGAAACAAGTGAAGCATGATTCCAATTCAGGGTCTTTATCCTTACTGTTTTCTCTGCACGCCTTGCTGGATGCCTTGGGCGTTCCACATGGCTTACTTCTTTACTCCCTCAAGTTCTTTGCTCATATGCCAGTTTAACACAGAAATATTTACTCACTAAAATTGCCCACACATCCTTAGTTTCTTCTCTTGTTCCTAACATCCTTGCAGCATTTGTGACTATTATTTACTACTTCATCTTTTCCCACTAAAATATAAGCTCAATATGGACAGAATTCTTTTTTATTGTGGTAAGAAACAGCATGAAATCTACTACCTTAAAAATTATTTAAGTGAACATAACAGTATTGTCAACTATATGCATGTTGTTGTACAGCAGATCTCTAGAACTTATCTTCTTAACTGAAACTCTATATCCATTGAACAACATTTCTCTCTCCTGCCAGCCCCTGGCAAACAACATTTTAGTTTTGTGTCTATGAGTTTGACTAATTTAGATACCTCATGTAAGTTGAATCGTGTAGCATATGAAAAGATTTCCTTTTCTAAGTGTGAATAATATTCTGTTGTATGAATATAACACATTTTCTTTATCCATTCATCTGTTAATGGACTTTGAGGTTGTTTCTATCTCTTGACTATTGTGAATAATGCTGCAGTGAACATGGGAGTGCAAATACTGTTTGGAGTTTTCAATACTTTGGATAAATACTCACAGGTGGGATTGTTGGATCATACATTAGTTCCACTTTTAATTTTTTTTAGGAACCTTCATACTGTTTTCCATAGCTGCTGTGTCATTTTACATTCCGACAAACAGTGCACAAGGGTTCCTTTTTTCCCACATTCTTCCTTAACATTTGTTATTTTTTTAATTTTTTTTTTAATAATGCTCATCCTAACAGGTGTGATATAAAATCTCATTGTGGTTTTGATTTGCATTTCCCTGATGATTCATGATGGTGAGCATTTTTTCATACATCTATGGCTATTTGTATGTCTTTGGAGAAAGTTTTTCTCATGTTTAATTTGGTTATGTATGTATATATGTATATATATGTATTTTAGAAATTGAGTTTTTAGTTCTTATATACTTTGAATATTCACCCCCGTCATATATGTGGGTTGTAAATATTTTCTTATATTCCATAGGTTGCCTTTTTACTCAGTTGATTGTTTTCTTTATTGTACAGTAACCTTTTATTTTGATGTGGTCCTTCTGTCTGTTTTTGTTCTGTTGCCTGTGCTTTGATGTTATATCCAAGAAATCTTTGCCAAGACCAATGTTATGAAGATTTTTGCTTGTTTTCTTCTAGAAGTTTTATAGTTTCAGGTCCTACGTTTAAGGCTTTATTCCATTTTAAGTTGATTTTTATGTATTGTATAAGGGTCTAATTTCATTCTTTTGCATATGGATGTAGTTTCCCAACACCATTTGTTGAAAGAAAAAATATCCTTCGTCCATTGTGTAGTCTTGGCACCCTCGTGAAGATCAGTTGACCATATATGAGTGGGTTTATTTCTGGATGCTATTCAGTTCCATTAGTATTTATATATTGATATTGATATATCTGTCTTTATGCAGCTGTCATACTTCTTTGATTACTGTAGCTTTGTGATATGTTTTTAAGTCAAGAAGTATAAGCCTTCTTTTTTAGCAATATTTTGGGTATTTGGGGTTCTTTGTGATTCAATATAAATTTTAGGATGAGTTTTTCTGTTTCTGCAAAAAATGTTTTTGGAATTTTGACAGGGATTGCATTGAATCTGTGCACTGAAACATTTTAACAGTATTAAGTCTTCTAATCTGTGAATGTGGCACCATTCCATTTATTTCTGTCTAGTTTCATTCAGCACTGTTTTATGGTTTTCATTATACAAGTCTTTCACCTCCTTGGTTTAGTTTATTCCTAAGTATTTTGTTCTTTTGGAAACTACTGTAAATGAGATTGTTTTCTTAATTTCCTTTTCAGATTGTTCATTCTTAGTGTATAGATGTGTAACTGATTTTAGTATTGTTGATTTTGTATCCTGTGACTTTGCTAAAAGTGTTTATTAGTTCTAGCATGTGTGTGTGTGCACGCATGCGTGTGTGTAATCTTAGGGTTTTCTACATGTAAGATCATGTCATCTGCAAATAAAGATGTTTACCTCCTCCTTTCTGATTTGAATGCATTTTATTTCTTTTTCTTCCCTACTTTTTTTTTTTTCCCTCTTGGCAAGGACTTCCATCTGTTGTAATGTCTTATCTTTCATTTCTGATTTCATATAGTTGAGTCTGTTCTCTTTTTTTTCTTAGTCTAGCTGGAAGTTTGTTAATTTTGTTGACCTTTTGGGAAAACCTACTTTTTGTTTCATTTATTTTCTGTTTTGTATATAGTTTATTTCTTTTCTAATCTTTATTTCCTTCTTTTTGCTAACTTTGGGCTTAATTATTTGTTTTTTAGCTAGTTGAGGTGTAAATTTAGATTGCTTATTTGAGAAATCTTTCTTCTTTCTAGTGTAGATGTTTATCGCTATCCGTTTCTCTCTTAGTACTGTTTTTACTGCATCCCTTATATTTTTGTATATTGTTTTCATGTTTATTTTTCTGAATATATTTTCTAATTTCCCTTTTAATTTTGTTTTTGACCCATTGATTGTTCGGGATTTTGTGCTTTATTTTCACGTATTTGTGCATTTTCTAGTTTTCGTGCTGCTGCTGATTTCTAGTTTCTTTCCATTGTGGTCAGAAAAGTTAGTTGTTATAATTTCAGTCTTAAATTTGTTAAGACTTGTCTTATAATCTAGCATGTGATCTATCCTGGAGGATGTTTCCTGAACACTGGAAAGAATGTGTGTTCTGCAGTTGTTAGGTGAAATGTTGTATATATGTCTATTAGTTCTATTTGGTCTATAGGGTTGTTCAACTCCTCTGTTTTCTTATTGTTCTTTTGCCTAGGTGTTCTATATATTCTGAAAGTGGGATATTGAAATCTCCTACTATTATTATGTTTCAGTTTGTTAAGATTTGATTAATATATTTGGGTGCTCTGATGTTGGGTACATGTATATTTATATATTTTTGATTTTCCTGATTGACTCTTTTATCATTATATAATGTTTTTTCCTTGTCTCTTGTGATAGTTCTTGGCTTAAAGTCTCTTTTGTCTGATATAAGTATGTCTGCTCTCTTTTGGTTACAATTTGCATAGAATATCTTTTTCCATCCTTTGCCTTTGAGCCTATGTGAGTCCTTAAATCTATAATGATTGCCTTGTAGACAGTGTGTAATTGGATCTTGTTTTTTTTTTCCATTCACCATTCTTTGCCTTTTAATTGGAGAGTTAATTTCACTTACTTTCAAAGTAATTACTGATAAAGACTTACTCTTGCTGTTTTGTTAAATGTTTTCTGTCTTGAGACTTTTTTTTTGTAGTGACATGCTTTGTTTCTTATTTTCTTTTGTGTATTTTCTATAGTTTTTTAAATCCTTAATATGAAGTTTGCATAAAACATCTTAGAGTTATAAGAATCTGTTTTAAGCTGATAACTTTAATTGCATACAAAAGTTCTATTCCTTTACCTCTCTGCTCTCTACAAACTTTGTTATTGATGCCACAGATTATATCTTTTTATATTGTGTATCCATTAACAAATCTTTGTAGTTACATTTTATATTTTTGTCTTTTAATTTTTATAACAGAATGAAAAGTGATTTATGTCCTACTGTTGGCTTTATTAAAGCATTCTATATGTCTATATATTTACCTTTACCATGAGTTTTATACTTTCACATGCTTTTGTGTTGTCAGGTGTCCTATTGTATCAACTTGAAGTTTTCCCTTTAGCATTTCTTATAAGGCTGGTCAGTGGTGATGAACTTCTTCAACTTTTGTTTTTCTTGGAAAGTCTTTATTTCTCCTTTATATTTGAAGGGCAGGTTTTGCCTGATATAGTATTCTTGGCATGTTTCTTTTTTTTTCTTCATCTCTTTGAATTTATTATCCCACTTGTACTGGGCAGCAAGGTTTCTGCTGAGAAATATGCTGTCAAGTTATCAAGAGGATAACTTCTATATGTCAAGTCACTTTTCTAATGCTGCTTTGAAAATTCTCTCTTTGTTTTGACTTTTGACAATTAGAATAGAATGTATCTTCATTTGGACTTCTTTGGTTTCTTTCTGATTGGAGTGTGTTGGGCTTCCTGAATCTTGATGCCCATTTCCTTCCCCAGATTTAAGTTTTCACAATTATTTCTTCAAATAAACTCATGTCCCTATGTTTCTCCATTTTATGGGAGCACCGTAATATATTTATTGTTCCTTTTGATAATGTCCTGTAGTCCCTACTCTTTCTTCACTCTTTTGCATTCTGTTTCTTTTTGCTTCTCTGACTGTATCATTTCAAATGATCTGTATTTGAGTTCACTGATTCTTTCTTCTACTTGATCAAATCTGATGCTGAACCCTTTTAATGCATTTTTCTTCAGCTTCAAAATATTTTTTTTATATTTTTGTTGATATTTTCATTTTCTTCATGCATCATTTTCCTGCGTTCATTCAGCACCTTTGTGACAGTTATTTTTAATTGTTAGGTAATTCTTACACTTAAATTTCCTTAGGGGTGGATTCTGGAGATTTATTTCATCTATTTGTTGGGGCGTGTTTCTCTGTTTCTTCAAATTCCTTATAATTTTGTGTTGGTATCAAAGCATTTGAAAAAACTGTCACTTCTCCCAGTCTTTACAGACTGGCTTTATACAGGGAAAGGTCTTCACCAATTTGGCTAGAGATTCTGGGGGCCTCTCAGACATTTTCTGTGGTTGCAGTTTCTCTGGTTTATACATTTTAATTCCAGATTAAGGGATCTGCCAGTTCCTTTTTCGGGAGCTCATAATATCTTGCACCCTCTGGTGTCTGTTTGCAGCATTGCAAGTTTTGTGGAGATGCTCTAAATTTTTCACCTCTCTTTTTCTCAGTGGCCCCCTGGGCTCTTAGGTATGCTGTGCCCCACCAGTACTCCAAGTCAGGTGAAACAGAAAGGGTTCCTAGGTAGCTCCCACAAAAGTCTGAATGTTGAATGTATGTTCCACTCTTGGCTTTAGTCCTTGAGTAGATAGGCTGCTGAGCGGTATCAGCCTCTGTGGTACTCTGCACCCTTTGGAGCAGTAGCAAGCCATCTAGTTTTCTTGTTTTCAGTGGCTGCCAAGCATTTAGAGTGTGTTAGGTCTCATCAGTGCTCTGAGATAGACAAGACAGAAACCAGTCTCTTGGGTAGCACCTGGAAAAGGTGGAACATTGGACACATACATATAACACACACACACACACACACACACATCTTTAACATCCCAGGGAGAAACCAGGACTTGTGAGTTTTCTTCTACTCATTCCATACTGAGTCAGGGGAAGGGACTATAGTGAGTGAATACTCCAAACCATCACCTTTGTTTGCAGTGGTCCCCCACCTTATACTTTTTCCTCTCAGCCTTTAGATGCAGACAAGACAGAAACTAGTCTGTTGGGTAATCTCTCCAAAAAGTCAGATTGTTGGATGTATGATCCATGTTTCTCTTTTTCTCCTGAAAGAGAAGTCAGGAGTTAGGAGCTTCCTTTCAATTGTATTGTGCTGTGCTGGGGGGAAGGACTGTGGCTAAGGGGTGTGATAATTTTTCTTACCAGCTTTGATGCACCTAGTTTAGAACTTGCCTAGGTTGCAGAAGCGTCTTAACTGATCTCTGATTTGTTTATTATGTTCAGTTAGCCAACATATAGTATATCATTAGTTTTTGATGTAGTGTTCAGTGATTCATTAGTTGCGTATAACACCCAGTGCTCATCACAACATGTGCCCTCCTTAATACCCATCACCGGATTACCCCATCTCCAACCCCCTCCCTTCTGTAACCCTCAGTTTGTTCCCCAGAGTCTAGAGTCTCTCATGGTTTGTCTCCTTTTCTGATTTCTTCCCATTCAGTCTTCCCTCCCTCCCCTGTGTATTCCTTATATTCTACATATGAGTGAAACCATATGATAATTGTCTTTCTCTGCTTGACTTATTTCACTTAGCATAATCCCCTCCAGTTCCATTCATGCCGATGGAAATAGTGGATATTCATCCTTTCTGATGGCTGAATAATATTCCATCGTCTCTATGAACCACATCTTCTTTATCCATTCATCTGTTGAAGGACATCTTGGCTCCTTCCACAGTGTGGCTATTTCTGGATTTTTTTTTAAAGATTTTATTTATTTATTCATGAGAGACAGAGAGAGAGAGGGGCAGAGGGAGAAGCAGGCTCCCAAGGAGTAGGGAGCCCGATGCGGGACTCGATCCCAGGACCCTGAGATCATGACCTGAGCCAAACGCAGATGCTTAACCATCTGAGCCACCCAGGTGCCCATATTTCTGGATTTTTCATACAGGGAATTGGTCTGTGTTGCTGTTGAGTCAGTGTCTCTGTGGGGAAAAAAGGTCTGGGCTCTTTTGTTCTTCCATCTTGCTGATGTCAGGACAGGAATTTTTAACCTGGCCCTTCTCTACTCATGGTTGGAGAATGGACCCTGATAGATAGAGACACCTATGAAATAGTTGTTGGGGGAATTGTTATTTGTCACTGATTTCCAAACATTAAAATTTTTCATTATGGGAAATAATTTTTTGATCACTAGTGAAAGTTGTGGAAGCACCAATTAATTACTTGGAAAAGGGAGGAAATCAAGCATTTACCTTGGTTTTCCTGTTCAAGCTGTATTTTGGGATAACCAATAAATATTAGGGAGGAAATTTTTTAAGAATGATACCAGCTAATAAATGAAGGATAAATGAGCCTCATCTTAGTGACTATTGAATATTCAGTTTCCATCTACCTTTGTGCAATGCAGGGCCCATATTAACCTTCCTGCCATAACAGTTTCTAACTCCTTCAAGGGTCTAGAGCTCTAATGAGAACAAAACAGTCACATGTTTTTTAACCTAATGAAGAATTTTCGGCCCATTTCTGGTGTGGAGACTAAAAATGTAGGTTAAGTGTAAGGTAAAAATTCCAGTTAGAGGACAGACATTTGAAGATGAATGTTTCAGGATACAACTGCTGTGTTGAAGTTGAGTCTGGTTATGGGCCACATTAATTATGCCTATTTGTTTCAAAGAGATGGAGTAATAGGTCATATCTTCCTGAAAGGAAATCAGACCTAAAACATGGTAGTGAAGTGTAAGGCCTAAGCAAGAGATTTTTGTGGAAGACATAGACTGATCTATAACACATATCACTTGGAGTAGTAAAATCACATGTTTTACTTATTTAGAAAACATTCAAGGAAGAAGTTTCCTAAATTTATACATATATACTTTTTGTGTAAATCATATACAACTGTCTGATTGATATAGATATATACATTCTTTAAATTCTAAAATTGAATTATGTTCACTTAAGAGAGAAGCTTTTGGTTAGTTTCTCTGACATATATCCCTTTCAGTCCATCAGTAATTCTGGACAGAATAATTTATAGTGTTACTTTTTTTTTTTTTTAAAGATTTTATTTATTTATTTATTTGAGAGACAGAGAGAGAATGAGAGAGGGGAGGGTCAGAGGAAGAAGCAGACTCCCTGCTGAGCAGGGAGCCCGATGTGGGACTCGATCCCAGGACTCCAGGATCATGACCTGAGCCGAAGGCAGTCGCTTAACCAACTGAGCCACCCAGGCGCCCCTATAGTGTTACTTTAATCATTGCATCTTTTTATCAGAAACCTATAATTCTCAGTTTTCTTTTCTTTATATTTAAATTCTTCTTCATTGCTTTGATCTTTTTCTATTCCCTGGTCCCATAGTACTTAACTGAATTTTTTTTTGGTTGTTGTTTAAATTTCCAACTTTGCTCTCAAGCACACTGATAGGTATTTTTCCCATTCCTTTCCATACGTTCTCCTTATGTCAAACCCCATGACTTCTCTCTTGTGTTCTCCTTGCCAAAATGTTCTTTCTTCTCTATCCTGCCATATAACCATTAGCCATCCTTCATTGACCGACTGAATTTACTCCTTTCCTCACTTCTTCTCTCCTTGATCATTGTCCTTTCTGAATTCCTTCATAATACTCATAACTTGTCTCCTAAAAGGCAACACTAATTATATTCTCTTGGAATGTTATTTTAAGTATTATTTTTTGCTTTAGTTTTGAATATAAATAGTCAGTAGGCAGGGGACAAGCAGGCTGTCAACAGCATTCTTTATTTTGCCAGAAATTATTGCAGTCAAACTTACCTTGTATTGCTACTGTAAGTACATTATCTCAAAAAGGACTGAAAATTTCCATCACTGAGCCACAGTTTTTATTAGCATATTTAACATACTTTTTTCTTATCTAACATATTTTCAATATCATGAAAATGCCCTTTGGCAAAAATATCTCCATTTTATAGTATATATAGAAGCTTGGACCCGGTGACTTCATAGCTTGTTCAGGAAGTAGGGGACGCCAGGGCACCCTGGGTAATCATCCTCTTGTTTATTCTTATACTGTCACTAAAGACAGTGTCAGATCTGCCTCTTTCCCTACTGGGCACTCATTACCACAACATGAAGGCAAGAAACAGTCATTTATGAAAACTACAATGGTTACAATAGTTACCTGGTATTACTCTTTTTGTTTTCTGTTTAATTGAAATAACATTTTACAAATGATCTTTATGAGAACTCAAATGGTCCAGAAGTAGATATACTATAAATTGAAATCTCCCTATTTTCACTAACCCACTTGCCACACCTTTCTATTAGAAACCTCTGATAAAAATTTAGATTATAGCCCCAGTATTTCAATTTATGAATAGACATATAAAAGTACCTTTTGAAAAATGATTATACTAATTATGATTTATAATTATCAAAACGTTAATAAAAGTATATTAAACATTTAACATTATTTTTATTTTTTAAAGATCTATGTATTTTATTTTTAATTTTTTTAAAGATTTTATTTATTTGAGAGAGAGAGTACACGCGTGAGTGAGCACAAGCAGGGGGAGTAGCAGAGGGAGAGAGAGAAGCAGACTCCCCACTAAGCAGGGAGCCCGACTCGGGCTCGATCCCAGGACCCTGGGATCATGATCTGAGCTGAAGGCAGACACTTAACTGACTGAGCCAACCAGGCACCCCAAGTTTTATGTATTTATTTTAGAGAGAGAGCACATGTTGCATGCACATGGGAGGTGGAGGGAGGGGCAGAGGAAGGGAGAGAGAATCCGAAGCCAACTGAGCACCTCAGGCTCAGCAGGGCTCAATCTCAGGACTCTGAGATCATGACCTGAACTGAAACCAAGAGTCAGACACTTAACCAACTGTGCTACCCAGGAGCCCCTTACCATTATTTCCAAATCACTGTAAAGTGTTATTTTTTGCCTGCATTTAAACAAAGCATCATTGGTGAAAATTTAGGGCATTTCCTTTTCTTTTTCCATTTTATAAACTATTATGTAATGAACAGCCTTTTACATACTGGTTCACATACTTGTTTAATTATTTAATGAGGGTCCTATCTGTGAAGATAAATTAAGAATTGTTGACTCTTTCTTAGGACCACTTCTTAAGAGTACTTTGGGAAATGTAGGTCATATTTGGTTCTGTCAATGACAGGACATGAGTAGCATTTACCAAGTAGAGGTTAGAGATTCTGTCTATTCTGCAGTTGGGCCAGATAGTCCTACTCAAGGAAGAATGGTCTGAAGGTCCAATTGTACCACTTTGAGAAACATGGCAGTATGAAATATTTCATTATTTTAAGAAATTTTGACTGTTTTCCTATTTTCCAATAAATGTATATTACTCATAATTTGCAAAACAATATACTCCTCATTAACCTTCCCTCACACCAGTCAATAGAAGTTTAATGTATATCAAGGGTAGGGTTCTTTGAAAAGACAAATACATTAGATAGTAAACAGAAGGAAACTATAGATTTATACATCAAGAAGAATGAGAAATAGGATGACTTAATATTTTTGAAAGAATACAATATGTAAATTTTGGCCAACATATATGAAGATGTATATAAGGAGATTAATTTTTTAGAAAATTTAAGTATAAAAATTGAATCAAGAGGAATGAAAACCAACAACACAGAAGAAATGGAAACGGTTATAAATTCATATCACCCCTGTGAAGGTAGAGGCAAAACTAGAGATAAAACTCAGGAAGGTGGGTTGGTGGTATATTTGTAATGCCCACTTCACCAAGTCTAGTGAATGCCTCCTGTCCCTCCTGGCAGAAGAGTATTCTCTGAAGAGGTAAAATAGGGAATCTCAAGATGGGAGATATCAACTTCGTTGATTATACATAAAGTAGGGGCTAAAACAAACATTAACTACTGAAAACTAAGATCTCTTCTATTTTTATTCTTCTCTTAGTCTATACCTTCAGAGAAGGAGACTGGCAGAATCTACTTTGAAGAACATAATTAGCCCAAAAGAATAGGCTAAAGGGTATGTTATGAAGGGTGTTTCCAAGGAAACTGTCCATGTAGTTTATTCCATAGTGAAGCCACAGTTGAAAATTACTACTTATGAACTTAGAGATTACATTTATTACATTGCTCTTGAACATAAATAGATAACTAACAACTGTGATAATCGAGGGATAACCAGTAAGATGAAATACAGAGATAAAAATAAGTAAAAACAATTAGAAGAAAAAGAGTTTATACAGGGAGGAAAGGAAATTATCATTAATGTTCTCAGAGATAAGATAATATATCCATACCAACCTTACAAGATATGTTTAAGTGGAAAAGAAAAGGTCATAACTAGAAGTAAGAAATTTGTTAATGAAAAAATTTCACTGATAAAAGCAAACATACAGTAAAGTTAATAATGAATCATTTGTGAATTTGGAATGAAGGTTAAAAGACAAAAGTCGTAAAATCAAATTACCTATGGTAATTAGTTAAGAGATGCACAAAATAAAAAGATGTTAAATATAGCATCATATAATAAGGCATGAGGAGGAGTAGTAAAATTGTAGTAGTACCTTTAGAATGTGTTTGAACTTAAGTGACCATCAACTTAAAATAGATTGCTATATGCGTAAGGTGTTATATATGAACCTCATGGTAACCACAAATCAAAGACCTATAATAGATACACAAAAATAAAGAGAAAGGAATACAGGCATAACACTAAAACAAGTCATCTAATCACAGGGGAAGAGGCTAAGAGAAGAAGAAGGGAGCAGAGAAGAACTATAGAAACAATCAGAAAACAACAAAATGGTAATAAATACATGCCTATTAATAATTACTTTAAATGTAAATGGACTGAATGCTTCAATCAAAAGGCTTAGGGTGACTAAATGGATAACAAAACCAAGACCCATCCATAGGCTGCCTACAGAAGACTTGCATCAGACCTAAAGACACATACAGACTGAAAGTGAAGGGATGGAAAAATATTCCATACAAATGAACATGAAAAAAAAAACTGGGATAACAATTCTTATATCAGATAAAATAGACTTTAAAACAAAGATTATAACAAGAAACAAAGAAGGACAGTACATAATGACAAAGGAATCAATACAAGAGGTTATAACAATTGCAAATATGTAGCCAGAATAGGAACACTTAAATAAATTATGCAAATACTAACAGACATACAAGGAGATATTGATAGTAATATAGTAATATATAATAGTAGTAAAGAACTTTAACAACCCATTTACATCAATGTATATATCATTCAGATACAAAATAAATGCAGAATGAACTAAATAGATATACACAGAACATTTTATCTGGAAACAGCAAAATGTACTTTCCTTTCACGTGCACAGTGAACATTCTCCAGGATGGATCATATGTTAGGGTACAAAACAAATCTCAATAAATTTAAGATGACTGAAATCATTGCAGGCATCTTTTCCAACTACAGTGGTATGAAACTAGAAATCAATTACAAGAAAAAATACAAACACATGGTGGCTGAACAACATGTTACTAAACAATCAATGGGTCAATAAAGAAATCAAAGAGGAAATAAAAAAAATACCTTGAGACAAATGAGAATGGAAACACAGCACTCCAAAATCTTTGGGATGCAGCAAAAGCAGTTCTAAGAGGAAAATTTATAATAACATAGACCTACCTTAATAAACAAGAACAATTTCAAATAAGCAATCTAACCTTACACCTAAAGGAAGTAGAAAAAATCAGAGAAAACTCAAAGTTAGTAAAATGAAGGAAATAATGAAAAACAGTGGAAATAGATGAAATAGAAACAACGAAAAAAATAGGAAAGATCAATGAAACTGAGAGTTGGTTCTTTGAAAAGATAAATAAAATTGATAAACTCTCACTAGACTTATCAAAAAAAAGAGGACTTAAATAAAAATCAGAAATGCAAGAGAAGTTTCAATCAATACCAAAGAAACAAAGAATTATTAGAGAACTACAAAAAATTTTGCACCAACAAATTGGACAACCTAGAAGAAATGAATAAATTCCCAAAAATATACAATCTATTAAGGCTGACTAGGAAGAAATAGAAACTCTGGACAGACTGACTACTGATAACAAAGTGAACCGGTAATCAAAAAACTCCCAAGAAACAAAAGTCCAGGACCAGATGGCTTCACAGGGAATTCTACCAAACATTTAAAGAAGAGTTAATACTTACCTTTTTCGAAATATTCCAAATAATTGAAGGGGACAGAAAGTTTCCAAATTCATTCTACAGAGCCAGCATTACCTGATACTGATATCAGACAAAGATATTACAAACAAATAAAATTGCAGACCTTTTGAAATATATGCAAAAATCCTTGACAAAATATTAGCCAAATTCATCAATACATTTAAAGGCTCATTTACCATGATCAAATGGGATTTATTCTAGGGATGCAAGTATGGTTCAATATCTACAATTCAATTAATGTGATATACCACGTTAACAAAAAAGATTAAAATCACATGATCATCGCAATAGGTACAGAAAAAGCATTTGACAAAATTCAACATCCATTCATGATAAAAACTCAACAAAGTGGGTATAGAGGGAACATACCTCAGCATAATAAAAGGCCACGTATGACAAACCCAGATCTTCCTCAAAGATCAAAAACAAGACAAGGATGCCACTCTTACCAGTTCCATTCAACATAGTACTGGAAGTCCTAGCTACAGCTATCAGACAAGATAAATAACATGGATCCAGATTGGTAAGGGTATTGGTCAATATTTGCAGATGACATGATACTATATAGAGAAAACCCTAAAGACTCCACCAAAAAACTTTTAAAACTAATAGGGAAATTCAGTAAAGTTGCAGAATAAAAAAATAATATACAGAAATCTGTTGTTCCTATTCACTAATAAGCAGAAAGAGAAATTAAGAAAACAATCCTATCTACAATTGTATCAAAAAGAGTAAAATACCTAGAAATAAATTGAACCAAGGAGGTGAAAGACCTGTATTCTGTAAACTATAAGACACTGATGAAAGTAATTGAAGATGACACAAACAAATGGAAAGATGTACCATGTTCATGACTTGGAATAATATTGTTAAAATGTTCATATTATCCAAAGCAATCTACAGAGTCAATGCCTTCATTCTCAGAATACCAATAGCATTTTTCACAAGAGAAGAACAAATAATCCTAAAGTTTGTATGGAACTGCAAAAGATCCTGAATAGTCAAAGCAATCTTGAGAAAGAAGAACAAAGCTGGAGGTATCACACTCCCAGATTTCAAACTTTATCACAAAGTTATAGTAATCAAATCAATGTGGTACTGGCACAAATATAGACACATAGTTCCATGGAACAGAACAGAGAGCTCAGAATTAACTCTATACTTCTGTGGTCAATTTATGACAAAGGAGCAAGATATGCAAAGGGGAGAAAACTCATTTATTGAAGTTTCTTCAATATATATATAACTGGACAGCTATATGCAAAAGAATGGAACTGGACTGCTTTTTACACCCTACACAAAAATAAACTCAAAATGGGTTGAAGACCTAAAAGAACTGAAATCATAAAACTAAAAGAAAACATAGGCAATAAGTGCTTAGATATCGGTCTTAGCAATAATTTTTTTGATTTGTTCTCTTAGGGAAGAGTAACAAAAGCAAAAGTAAACAATTGAGACTACTTTAAAAAGCTTTTGCACAGTGAAGAAAACCAATCAACAAAATGAAAATGCCACCCTACTGAGTGGGAGAAGACATTTGAAGTGGTATTTGCATTAACATGCAAATTATATAAAGAATTCATACAACTGAACTCCAGAAAACAAAAATTTGAGTAAAAAATGGGCAGAGAACCTGAGTGGACATTTTTCAGAAGAAGGCATACAGATGGCCAACAGACATATGAAAAAATACTCAACATCACTAACCATTAGGGAAATGCAAGTGAAAACCACAGTGAGTATCACCTCAAACCTGTCAGACTGGCTAGTATCAAAAAGAGAAGAAATAGCATGTTGGTGAGGATGTGGAGTAATGGGAACCCTCATGCACTGTTGGTGGAAATATAAACTGGTGCAGCCACTATGGAAAATAGCAGGGAGGTCCCTCAAAATTAAAAATAGAAGTACCATATAATTCAGCAATTCCACTTTTTTCTGGGCATTTACCTGAAGTAATGAGTACGCTAATTTGAGAGGTATATGCAGTCTTATGTTTATTACAGCATTAGTTGCAATAACCATTATGAAGAATCAATATAAGCAATATAAGTATCCATCAATAGATGAATGGATAAAGGTGACATTACACACACACACACACACACACACACAAGGATATTATTCAGCCATAAAAAGAATGGAATCTTGCCATTTTCAACAACATGGGTGGACCTACAGGGTATTATGCTAAATGAAATAAGTCAGAAACAAAACAATGGAATAAAACAAACAGAATTTTAAGTCCAGAGACTAAACTGGTGGTTGCCAATGAAGAGATGGTGTGGGGGAGATATGGGCAAGACTGGTGAAGGAGATTAGAGTTTTAAACTTTATAAAGTAAATTCATGCAGATGTAAAGTACAGCATAGGGAGTTAATAATATTGTAATAACTTTGTATCGTGACGGATGGTAACTACACTTACCATGGTGAACATTTTATAATGTATATAATTGTTGAATTAGTGTGTTATACACCTGAAACTAATATAATATTGTATGTGAACTATACTTCAATTGAAATAAAAGATAATACACTCACACAATAAGAAAAAGAACATAAAATGAATTAAAAATTTAATAGAATTCCTAATAATTTAAAATTTTATTGCAAAAATGTATAACTTACCAGTTGATTTTGAAGATAAAGTCGACTGCATTTCTTGGAAAAGTGAGTAGAAATAAGATAGTTTGAAATTGGCAAAGAAGAGTTTAGTGAAATAAAGTATCAGTCCAATGGGGCCAGCAGCTAAAATATAGAGTGAAAGAAATCTGTAATGAATGACAGAACAGTACAATGGAGTGTGATATACATAAATAATTTTTTAAAAAGGGGTGAAAATTAAAGTTCATGAGTTTTTAAATTGAATGTGTTCACCAGGTTTCAACCTAGTAGATGAAAATAGACCTATACCAACACCAAGAAAAATAGTGAAGAAAATCAGCACACTGAGATAAAACAGAGGATAATCCTAGTTTTTTGAGAGGAAAAACACAAATAGGTCATTAGAAGACAAAAAATCTAAATCTTGTAAATTGTAAGAAAAAATTCTTTTTTTTTTTTTAAAGATTTATTTATTTGAGAGAGAGAGAATGAGAGAGAGCACATGAGAGGGGGGAGGGTCAGAGGGAGAAGCAGACTCCCTGCTGAGCAGAGAGCCCGATGCGGGACTCGATCCAGGGACTCCAGGATCATGACCTGAGCCGAAGGCAGTCGCTTAACCAACTGAGCCACCCAGGCGCCCCAAGAAAAAATTATTTCTAATGTAGAATAATATGCCTAGTGAAACTATCAATCACATAAGAGAAATTAATAAAAAGCATTTTAACATGCAAGGTTCTAAAAATGATGCTTCCAATGCATAGTATCTCAGAAAGTTACTGAAGAATGTTCCACTAAATTGAATAGTAAATGAGGAAAGAGAAGGACATAAGCCGTAGGATCTGCAGGTATATAAGGAAGAGAGCATGTGTAAATGCCCATCACTGTAAATCAGAACTAAAGAAAAAGTTCTTCAAAATGATAAAACTGATAAAATACCTCATGTTTCTGAATGTATTGTTAGAGTCATTAGACAATTGGAGTAGAGTTTGGAGCCTATTTATATATATATATGTAAATATATATAAACATGCATATATATATATATATATATTTTTTTTTTTTTTTTTTTTTTTCTCCCTGTCACCTGTTTAACTTGATTGCTTTCCATTACTTTGTCCTCCAGGTTGCTGATCCATTCTTCTGCTTCCTTTAGTCTACTATTCATTCCCTCTAGTTTATTTTTAATTTCATTTATTGACTTCCTCATCTCTGATGGTTTCCTTTTTATGTTTTCCATCTATTAAGAGTCTTCCTGAAGTCCTCCACTTTTTTTTCAAGTCCTGTGAGTATCTTTATGACCATTACTTTAAGTTGTCTATCTGGCATATTACTCGTACCTGTTTTGCTTAGGTCTCTTGCTGTGATTTTGTCCTGTTCTTTTCTTTGGGACACATTCCTCTGTCTCCTCATTTTGTCTAACTCTTTGAGTCTGTTATTATGTTAGGAAAGTCAGCTACATCTTCTGTTCTTGAAAGTAGTGGCCTTGTGAAGATGAGGTTTTGTAGTGCCCTGTAGTGCAGTGCCTCCTGTTCATCAGAACTGATGCTTCAGGGATGTCTCCTCTGTGTGTTTTGTGCACCTGCTTTTGTGGCTGAGCCACTTTTGTCTTCTGTCCAGTCATCTGCTATGGCTCTTTGCCTGTTTTGGGCAGTGTTTGGTCCCTGTGTTCTTAGGGAGCCAGTCTGGGGCTGCCTTGGGCTTGAGCTGAGTCAGGCTAGGCATTTGCCAGAGATATAGTTGCACTAAACTGTAGAGTGCTTTTTCTGTGTTGTCCCTGAGAAGCCTTTTATTGGTGATTGAGCCCGCAATCAGACCAGGTTTCTGCTGTCAGCCCACTGCTGGGGCTGCAGTTCTGATTGTTGTGTGTGGTATCTTCCAGTGGGAAGAGTCACTTTGGAGTGGTGCTGGTCCTTGTCAGGGCTGTTTGCTCACTGCCAGGCTTGTGGCACCACTTTGGGTGGGCTCTGGCCAAGAGCTAACATCTCTAAAATACAAATATTATAGTTTGATTTACATCATCTCTGTACTTAAAAAAAGAGGTTTCCCAGGTTAAAAAGAAGGGGGGGAAAAGAAAAAAAAGAAAAAGATGCCATGAAAATGATTGTGCTCTCTTAAGCAAATGGGGTTATCAGTCCAAGTGAATTATAGCTACTTTCTCAGGTTTTTTACTTGACATACATTTTGATTGGAAGAAGAGAGCTAGAGCTGCAGGTATTCAGGGTGATTTTTTTATTATTATGATATAAAGTTGGCACTTTTATAGAGTTATGCTAATAGAGAGAGACTCCCAGTCCATGAACTCTAAATGAGATAGGTGTGCAATTCATATTCACTAGAGTCACCTTACTTATACTTTATTCACATTACCTTATATTCAGCCTGATTTTGATATCTAATCTCTCTGCCCAGATTATTAGGCACTAAATTGGATTAAAAATCTATTATATGATTTGTTCAGAGTCCTTTTATATATATATTTTTAAGATTTTATTTATTTATTTGACAGAGAGAGAGAGACAGCAAGAGAGGGAACACAAGCAGGGAGAGTGGTAGAGGGAGAAGTAGGCCACCCGCTGAGCAGGGAGCCCGATGTGGGGCTCGATCCCAGGACCCTGGGATCATGACCTGAGCTGAAGGCAGACGCTTAATGACTGAGCCACCCAGGCACCCCTCCTTTTTATATTCTTACTATTTGGTGTAGTCATAACTTTTCTAGATATTCAAATGATATAAAAATGAATTCTTTATTTCATACCTATATCCAGCTCAGTGGTCAGTTTCCAAGGCCAGATTGGTGATATAGCTAGACAGACTTAACTGCTAGTCATGAAAAGAGTTATTCCTACAGATTACTTAGTTGCTGAGAAAATATTTAGGAAAAATAAACCTTAATTTATGTTGGTGTTGACATAATTTACTCTGCCTATCCTCTTCACCATTTTAACAAATAACCCAGGTAAAAATGCGCCCCATTCAAAGGTAATAATCAAAAAGACAATACCATTGTGCCTGTACAAAATGTACTTCATTCAATTTAAATAGAGAAAAGTGGCAGGGACAATATGACAGTGAAAGTTAGACAAGAATACATACCATATCAGTTACCATTGAGCCACAGGGCTAATGAAAATTTAAAATACAGTATCCTTTAAAATCAAAACAAGCAAGAAACTTCCCAAACAAATAGGACTCCTCTGACGTAAATGATCAAAAATGAGATAGTAGGGCTTAAATATATGAAAAATGAGCTTAGGAAAAAAGAAAATAAATATCTTTAATTTCAGAAATATAGTAGGAATAGCAAAATGGTGAATAGACATTTTCAAAATTTACTTAAGAAAGTGGAATAGAAACAAGAAAAAAATCAAAACAAAATGGAAATGAATAGAGAGATAACAACTGTAGAACAATATTTATAGTCATTTCAAGACAGACAAAGCTGACCCAGCATATGTTGTATATATTTTATCTAGTTCTATAAATTTTTTTTATGGCTGGATTGGTAATAGTTATTTCATTGTGTCTGTGAGTGTAGGTTTCAAAACTCATACCCTTTACTTCTTATATCTTTATCAAGCCTCTTATATATTTTCTTCTTCTTCTCCCCCTCCTTTTCCTGCTTCTTCTTCTATGTTTTCATAATATATACTATATACTGAATTATACAGTCAATGAAAAAATGTAAAATACTAACAAAATAACCTCAAAGGAATGATAACATTTTTTTAAACTGAAGCAGGAATTCATAACTTGAAAATATAAGGTAACAAATAAACCCAAGAAGTGGTTCTTTGGATAAAATAAAAACAGTCACCAGAATTTCAATCTGGATAAACAAGAAATAAATCCGTAATATTAACATGGAAGGGGAATGGAAATATAATCACAGATATTGATCAAATTAAATAATTACAGAGGCCACTTTCTTAAATTTTGCAAATACAGATGACCTTTGAACAACATGGGTTTGAACAGCGCAGGTCCATATATATGTGGATTTTTTGTCAATAAATACAGTGCAGTACTGTAAATGTTAACTTTCTCTTCCCTTTTCTTTTCTTTTTTTTTTTTTTTAAAGATTTTTTATTTATTTATCTGAGAGAGAGAATGGGAGACAGAGAGCATGAGAGGGGGAGGATCAGAGGAAGAAGCAGACTCCCCGCTGAGCAGGGAGTCTGATGCGGGACTCGATCCCGGGACTCCAGGATCATGACCTGAGCCGAAGGCAGTTGCTTAACCAACTGAGCCACCCAGGCGCCCCCCTTCCCTTTTATTTTCTTAATAACATTTTATTTTGTCTAGCTTCCTTTGTTTTAAGAATACAGAATATAATACATCTACAAAATACATGTTAATTGACAGTTTTTGTTATTGGTTAGACTTCCAGTCACCTGTAGGCAATTATTAAGTTTTTGGGTAGGTGAAAGTTATATACAGATTTTTCTGCTGTGTGTGGGGTTGGTGCCCCCTAACCCCATGTTGTTTAAGGGTCAACTGTATATTCGAAGCCCTGGATGATATGATTTTTTTCTTAGGAAAACATAAATGACCAACATTTCCAAAAGGGTTAGAAAATCAGTATCGCATTAACAGAGAAACAGATGTGAGAGGTATAAAAGTATGTATATTCTCCTCTCAACAGATGGAAAAATAAAAGCCAAACAAAGCAGCACACATGGATATTTTTAGGTAGAAATATAGTAAGACTTGAAAGTACTGATAACTCAATGCTATTTAAAGTGTTCCACTTCCAGTCCCAGCTATAACAAAATAATTTGTATGAAGCCATTCCACCTGGTAAGAACAATTATGAAATTTGGATAAAATTAATTAAAAATAAGGAGCAGTTTAAGGGCATCAGATACCAGTTGAAGCATCTAGTACTGAATGTCCAAGCTCCTAGAGATGAGACAAACACATTGATGTGATTCCAGCATTTGCCACCCCTTTTCATTTGATAATTTGCTGAGCAGATAGCCAAAAAGAAAGTGGCTCAATGGGTGTGCAAATCTCATAGATCTACATAGACAAAACTTGTAATTGACTACCAATGTAGGAGGTAAGGGGCCAATAGAAGGGAAATTGCTGACATTCTGTATGGCTTCTCCCCTTGAAACTTTTTCTGATTCCCTAGTTGCAGAGGGTGAGAGACTGAGAAACAGAATAAAATAGCACTTAACTGACTAAAAAAAGAAATAGTTAAGCAAAAAGTAGGCAAAATTTGGAGTTCAGGGGCCACCAAGGAAGAGGGCCTAGGGTGATGTCCCAAGCATGTTAAGATCATACTTCATTATCAAATAGAAGTCGTCAGTAAGTGAGAATGGGTGATTATTAGGAAATACTTTACTGTAATGACGATATTAATAGGTCAAAGGAAAACAATAGTGGTCATTTTCAGAAACTTCAATGCTTATAACCAATTAAATGATCTTAGCAGAATGGCAACACATAATAAATAATAAAATAGAAAATAAAAATAACAAAAGAAGTAATTTAACCCAAAATTCAGAACCATGTTTATTTTTTTAAGATTATTTATTTATTTTATTTTATTATTATTTTTTAAAGATTTTATTTATTTATTTGAGAGAGAGAGAATGAGAGAGAGCACATGAGAGGGTGGAGGGTCAGAGGGAGAAGCAGACTCCCTGCTGAGCAGGGAGCCCGATGCGGGACTCAATCCAGGGACTCCAGGATCATGACCTGAGCCGAAGGCAGTCGCTTAACCGACTGAGCCACCCAGGCGCCCCAGATTATTTATTTATTTATTTGAGACAGAGAGAGAGAGAGAGAGAGAGAGCATGCACACGCATGTGAGCACATGATTGGGGGGGAGGGGCAGAGGGAGAGGGAGAAGCAGACTCCCCAGTGAGTGGGGAGCCCAAGGCGGACTTGATCTCGGGATCCTGGGATCATGATCTGAGCCAAAGACAGATGCTTAACCAACTGAGCCACCCAAGCACCCCCACAAGCATGTTTAAACAGAAGAATTTCATTAAATTCAGAAAAAATAAATTAAGATTATTAATTCTAAACATATTATTACTTGCATGCTGTATTATTACATATTATTTAATATGTACAAATAACACAACGATATTACACAAAAAGAGGATATAAGAAATAGGCAATTTGGAAAGAGGCAAGATTTATTTGTAAGTATTTTAAATTTATTATAAAAATTAATGAGAATCAACTAAAAAATTCATCTTAAGTGAATTTAGAAATATGACTTTTGATAAAATTAATATATGAACATCAATAGTTTCCCTGTTCTACTAACAATAACTAGGAAAAACTAAGGACAAGCATAATAAATGAAAAGTATGTATGAGAAGAAAATCTAAAATCCTTTTGATGGGCAAAAATGATACTTGAACAAGTGGAAAGGATACTTCTTTTTTAAAGAAGATTCAATAATAAAAATTTAAAAGTCTCCATAAATTCATCAAAAACTCAATCAAAATACATATACGCAGAGGTTTCCATTCAGAACTAAGGCAACCTTTTTATAAAGCATATTGGAAAAAAAATAAGCAAGACATTTTCAGCCATACCTTCACTTTAGTATTAGAGTTATCTCTGGAAATGCAAACTTGATCATGTTATTCACCTTTCCTTCAATCCTAAAACCTTTCAGTAGTTTACAACTGACTATAGGATGAAATCTAAACACTTCAGCATGCATTACAAATACTGAACTGCAATCAGTCTCTTGCCTGGTGCCATTTTCCCTTTGTCTTTTTCTCATTCCTTCTAGTGTTAACACTTCCTTGAATCTTTCTTTCTTTCTTTTTTTTTTTTTTTAAAGATTTTATTTATTTATTTGAGAGAGAGAATGAGATAGAGAGCATGAGAGGGGGGAGGGTCAGAGAGAGAAGCAGACTCCCTGCCGAGCAGGGAGCCCGACGTGGGACTTGATCCCAGGACTCCAGGATCGTGACCTGAGCCGAAGGCAGTCGCTTAACCAACTGAGCCACCCAGGCGCCCTCCTTGAATCTTTCTATGTACCCTGGTTCACCATTCCATCTTTATGCTGAAGCAGGGACTTTTTTTCTTGTTGTTTCATAATATATTATTTTTACTTCTATTTATATATATATTTTGAATAAATGGATTATATGCTGTCTCCCCAGCTACACTGATAGGTCATTCTTCTTTGCATCCATGATGCCTACCATATACATGATGCTTTGAATTCCTGCATACAAGATAATTGTGTGTGTGTGTGTGTGTGTATTCATGCTACAAATGCAGTTTCTATCTGCAGATGGCATGTATCTTGAGTAAAACATAATTGTTAGTGTCTCAGAATCGTTTGACATATTTGATCTGGCAAAGGTACCATCCTTAAAGGCAAAACAAAAGGAATACTTGCCATAATTTAATAGCATGAATTTATGAATCTGAATATCATCCTGGAAAGCATGTTGGCGAATCTAATAGTACAGAAAACAGGTTTTTTCTTTGTGTTATAAAGTGGCACCAACTTTTGTAGCCTCAAAAATTTTGAAGCTCTTACACTGTTTCTTGAATGACTATATTATAGATTACTCATATTTCATCATTAGCACTTAGACATAACATATCAAGTAAGGTGATTTTTTTTCCGTTTTACTGTTGACCCTTGAACAACATGGGTTTGAACTGTGCAGGTCCACTTAAATGTGTTGTGTTTTTTTTTAGATAAATATAGTACAATACTCTTTATTTTCTCTTCCTTATGATTTTCTTAACACTTTCTTTTCTTTACCTTACTTTATTGTAAGAATACAGTATATGATATAAACACAAAATATTTGTTAATTGTTTGTTATTGGTAAGACTTCCAGTCAACAGTAGGGTATTAGTAGTTAAGTTTTGGGGGAGGCAAAAGTTGTATGTGGGTTTTCAGCTGTGCAGAGGGTTGGAAACCTTGGTTCTACCACAGTTCAAGGGTCTCTTGTACCCTTTTTTCTCCAGTAGATATCTCATTTGCAAACGTATTTTAGGAATTCTTTGTTCATTATTTTTTCTTGATTCCATGAGGAAAATGTTGATGCCAGAATCCACTCTCCTAATATCTTAGAATCCTAGAAAGATGTCCTGGAGTACTGAAAAATTCGAGAGGCACCAGAAATTCCAGAAAGAAGACAGAATAATGTAGTAACATCTACTTATTTACCAAGCATTACTCACTAAAATATAGAAATAGTACCAGAAAATTATTATCCTCTTTAATCATTGAATCATTATTAAATAATCTGTAGCCCCTTTAATTCACAGTTGAGAATAGAGAAGAGTCTTTAGGGATTCGTTTTTGGCAATACATGTATGTTCTTTAATTGCATAGCATGGTATGTAGATCTGGACATTGGGAATATAAGGATGAAGCATAAAAACATATTTCTGGCTCTGAAGAAGGTCAAATGTCAAAGATTTCCAACCTTGTTCATTGAATCCCTAGGAGTGAAACCATTTTATGCAAACAATATATATAACTTGCAAGTATACATTTGCTACATGAGATATAAAAATAATATAAAATTAAGAGATAAGGAAGCGAGACTAATTTGAAAGGTATTTAATTTCCTTTTTTATCATTTCATTACGGAAGGTTATGGGATGAGCCCTGCATCATCTGAGGTCCAGGCTCAGCAAGGAGTTTGCTTGAAGATTCTCTCCCTCTGCCCCTCTCCCTACATATGTATGCACAAAAAAACTTTCTAAAATAAATAAATCTTAAAAAAATTTTTTTGGCTAATTTTTGTCAGATAGGTTTAGATTGCCAGTGTTGACCCTAGAAATAAGGGTGACAAAGACCTAGCTTATTTGAGAAGTAGGGTGAGCATCAATTTTGCCCTTTTCTTGTTCTTGTTGCATAACTAAGATTATGTTAGATATGTAATATCTTTTCAAAAGTCCTCTTAATTTACTTGATCATTTTATCAAGGTTAGTTAGTTAAAACTAAGGGGTACACATCAATTGCAATAGATTATAATGTGCTGAAAACTAACAAATAAAAGAAGGCAACATTGCCCTCCTCTTTGCAAGGTTGGAACTCTCATTGTCCTCAGGATTGGCTAGTTGCTGTCGATAAAATACAGCCTTTTGATGTACCAACTAATTGGGGGCACTGTTGTGAATATATATGGTAACGTTAGGAAATCTTTTTCTGCTTCCCAATTTTTAGATTAAAAAAGTAAATAAAAGTCTTAAAATTTTTTTCAGCACCCCATTAGATAACCTTGTCTATTTTTAGATTAAAAAGTAAATGTAAATTAAATTCTTAAAGTTATTTTCCAACCTTTTATTATTTCCTTTTATTATTTATTTCCTTTTATTATTTATTAACCTATTATTATTTCCAGCACCCCATTAGATAATCTTGGCTATCCCTGAAGTATATACATCCCATTGTAGAAACCACTGTTCTCGCTAATAAACAGCAGAATTAAGATACCAGCACAGATGTGCCTGGCTCCAAATTCCTTCCTCAAACCCTATAATGTGACCTGTTTGAGTGATCACTCTCTGATATTTGCTCCAGGGAGTTTTTGATAAAATTGAGACCATTAAAAATATGTAAAGACTTTCTCACTCCATTGTAAGAAGAGAACACAAGGCAAAAATTTAGGTACAATATGAAACATCCCAAAGCATAGAAAACATGATAAAATCCAAGCAAATATTAAGGAGGATGACAGCTATAAATGGTTTTATTTCCTTACCAGAATGAGTTGGTAAAAAGCAATTCATACCCTATGATGCTTATAAAAATAATCTTAAAACCTAGTGAAATAGGACAAGTATTTGTCAGGGGGGAAGGGGTTAAAGATGAGCAAAGATATACCCACCCAATGAAAAGAAAAATCAAATCCCAGGTGAGCCATATTAATTTCAGAGTAGAATTCAAGACTAAAATCTTTACAGGCTGAAAGTATACACATTTGCCCATATTATATCTTTCTTATAGATGTGTCAATAAATATAATGCTCTAAATAACAAAACAATTATATAGAGAGCAAAATTCAAACTCTACAGTGGTCATCCTTTATTATAAAATACTCCCAAACTGTAAATTAGTATCCAAAATTTAGGTAAGAAAACCGAAAATCATCTCAAGAACTAAAATAATCATGCCAAATATCAATAAATTCAGAGTTAAAAATTTAAAAATTATGGATAATCTAGAGATTCACAAAAGTGAGAGCACTAAATAAGACTATTGACGAGGTGAGATCTTAAAAAGGAAAGTTAAAAAAAAAAGTAGAGGTAATTTAGGAAATTTCTAACACTTTCCATCAGAATTTGGGGGAGATTATGGGGAAATCATGAGATCATAGCTCTGCTCAGAATTTTGTACATAGCATTAAACACTTGCCATGAATAAAAAAGAAAATCAAAATCAAAATAATTCATAGCAAGAAGCTCAAATGAATCTCTATGAAAAGTGAAATATAAAGGACATTATTAATTAAAAATATATTGATGTAAAGCTGAAAAAATAAAAATGAAGTATTGATAAATCTAATCACAGAATTTTTTTATAACAGGTGACACAAAATCTGATTTTTACCCTCATCCTAACACCCAAACAAATACTGATAGGATCAAAAAATAAGTCTCCCAAAAATCTAAACTTAAAACATAAAGAATTAGAATTGTAAATGAAGATTCACAATATAGAGGCAATCAAAGAAATATATTCTAAGGAAATTATTGGGGATGTATTAAAAAATGTATGCTAAGGGGGCGCCTGGGTGGCTCAGTCGTTAGGTGTCTGCCTTCAGCTCAGGTCATGATCCCAGGTTCCTGGGATCGAGCCCCGCATCGGGCTCCGCACTCAGTGGAAAGCCTGCTTCTCCCTCTCCCACTCCCCCTACTTGTGTTCCCTCTCTTGCTGTGTCTCTCTTTGTCAAATAAATAAATAAAATCTTAAAATAAATAAATAAATAAATAATGTATGCTAAAGATCTCATTGTAGTGCTATTCATAAATCTGAAAAGTTAACAATTATTGGCTTATGGTTATGTTGATTATGGTATACTCATATCTTGGAACATACTGTGATAATTTTTTAAAGTTTATAAGACGTTTTTTAGTAAGTTAGAAAAATTTTTTGATGTGTCAAATTAAAAATTCTGGATACTAAATTACCTATAAAGTAAAATTTCAACTATTTTCTGAAAAATGCATGGTACATGACTAAAAGTAAATGTAGCAGCTACTAATAGTAGAATTCTATTTTATAGTAATGAAGTAATGAAGCAAGTCCTTTGACTTACTATTTATGTTCTTACACATTTTGTCTTTACCAACATGTTCAATATTTCTGTCTTAAACCAGTGACTTTCTACTAGGCATTGTGGTTTGTCACTATTCCATTCAGTGGGCTATAGGTAGTGTATCTTTATGTTTCAGCTTATGACTGTTTTCCTGGCATAATTATTAATATTGCCCTTTTCATTTTCATAGTGCCCTAGTGAGGACAATAAATTATATAGTTAGCCAAGATATGGGAAACCTAATTCTCATCCTGCATTTCCATTGGAAGTCTACAAATTCTGGATAAGTCATCTATCCATGGAAGACTTTTATCCCTGCTCTAAAATAGAAATAGTATCTCTGCTGGTTAACTTCATAGGAATGCTGTGTGAGGATGGAAAATACTTTGAGCTCCTCAGAGAAAAGTGCTATGATGTTGTCACTGTTATATTTCTCTATTTCTCTTGCCATATGGGAAGTCAGGGGAAATCAAGATTTTGCAAGTATCAGCAACGAAACCAGATCAATCATGTATGTTCTGGCAGCACATTTTATATAAGTGCCCCAGAGTACAAAATCTAGTGAATCTAAAATTCCCCCAAACATACACATTACTAGAGACATGTAGACTAAATTTTGACTCTAAATTGGCTATTCAATTAGGAGTTTTGAGTAAATATATTGAACTTCCCTTTCTGGGTGAAAATATTGTGCTCTATCAAGTATTAACCATAATGAGTGTTTGGAAGCTGAACAAAGACTGTTCATTAAGCTTGAAAGAGACAGATCTGAGCCAACCAGCACTTGTAACCTGGCATCAGGCCTCTAACCCAAACCTATTATTTTAGAGGGCAATTAAGTTCTGTAGTAACTCAGTGGAAATGCTGCATCTTCACAAAATATTTCCAGTACCTGATAAATTGGGTACCTTGATCTAGTACTAAAGAACTTTTTGAAATTCTTACAAATCAAAATCAAAATCAATAAATCAATCCAGTTTCCAGGCAACAAAGAAGATGATGAAAGGCAAGAATGAAGCAGATTAAAGTTCTAGCAATGATGCCCCAAATATAATAGAGCCTTCATTTGATTAACACTCAGAGGAAGCACCTGGAAGAAGTGCAGACAAATCTTGCTCTTGGTCCCTTTGTTCCCCCTAAAACCTACATCCTTTTTTTTAACTATGGTACCATGTCTGATAATTTTGAAGTTGAGACATAATGCTTTATTTTTTTCTGACATTGCAAGTGCATTACATATCACCAAGTTTCTCTTTTTACAAGAGGAGCTGTTCCCCTATCTAAAATTCATGCCTTGACCTTACATGTCTGTCTGCTAGAACAAATCATCTTTCTCCCATTGTCCATCAAGTTGGTCTCTCTCTTTGCTGTATACTGGAAGCGAGGAAAGCATATCTATATTATTTGCCTATTTGTCAGAATGAAAGAGTTGTTCTTTGAGAATGTTGAGCACTTTGATATGCAAAGATGAATTAGTTATTTAGTATTTATTTTTTAAAGGTTTTTATTCATTAGAGAGAGAGAGACAGAGAGAGCATGATCAGGGGGGAGAGGCAGAAGGAGAAGAAGAGGGAGAAGCAGACTTCTTGCTGAGCTGGGAGCCTGCCGTCGGGGTAGATCTCAAGACCCCGAGATCATGACCTGAGCCTAAGGCAGACGTTTAACCATCTGAGCTACCCAGGCACCTTGTTATTTAGTATTTACAAGGAGCAAAAGAAAATGTTGAAAACTGTCATTTCTTAAAAATTCATTTCTATTTTATTTAAATACAAATAAAATGACAATTTTTAGTTCAATAGGGAATAAAAAGATTTAGTTATGAATCCTGAAGAATATTTACATTTTAGGATTATATTCACATTTCTGATTGTATGGCATTCTATTGAGTTAAATTTTTCTAGATATTAGTATTTCTAAATAAGAATTACATAAATATGTCTAGAAAATTTAAAAAATACAGTAATGAGAAGATGATCTAAACGTGAGAGAACACTAATTGTGAAAAGCAATTGCTTAGTGCTATTATTTTAATGATATTTGAATTACATTTTAGAAATTCTTGCCTTTACTGTCTTTTTCTTGGACTCTTGGTACATACATACTTTTAAAAAAATCCAGTAAAAGGGGCGCCTGGGTGGCTCAGTTGGTTAAGCAACTGCCTTCGGCTCAGGTCATGCTCCTGGAGTCCCAGGATCGAGTCCCGCGTCAGGCTCCCTGCTCGGCAGGGAGTCTGCTTCGTCCTCTGACCCTGTCCCCTCTCATGTGTTCTCTCTCTCTCAAATAAATAATAAATAAAATCTTAAAAAAAAAAAATCCAGTAAAAGATTGTTTTAGGGATTGTCTAGGGAAAAGGTTGCATGCTGTTTCACCGACTCTTACTTGAACTGGGACAACTAGGGATATTAAATTTTGAGTTCATGGGAAGATTATTTCTTCCTCACACAGGTTGAGTACTGGGGCTCTTGCTGCTTCAACTGCATATTGGTTTAATTTCTCAGTAAGTCCTATTTGGAATTTTGTGGAAATACATGATTATTATGCACTTTCCCTGATAAGGGACAGTTTTGGTTCCTGATGGTTTTCTTATGCCTATATTTATATGACTCTGATCTAGTAAAGTCAGGCATTAGGCCAGCATGTTGATTTGCACATTAGGCATGTGATTACCTATGAATTGCTTTTCCCTGTGATATTCTCAGATGCAAAGCCTTGAAAGAGAGAATGTGGTCAGACCCTTATTTCATTTTGTTTAATAATAATTTTGCCTCTATTTCTCAGTTTCAGTTGGCATCACTTACGGAGCTATAGCAGTGAGAGCTCTTTTAACAGTGATCTTGTGACTTCTGTATAGGATAACTTGATAACTGGGATAACTAGAGACTGCACTGAGTTTGTCTTTTTGCATGGGAAGCAGGGAAGAGACTACTGTTGCTCACTACCCAAGCTCTCCTTTTGGTTACAGTGCTTTTGCACAAGTAAAATGGCACAGCTTCGTTGGAGGTCCTAACTCTTGCTGAGTGGATGGTAGCTGAATGGATGGTTATAGATTTATGCTAGAATCTAATCACTAGTTCATTCATAATAAACATTTTGGGCATGACTATATAGTGCAGGATACTGTGCTAGACTATAAAAAATGTATAAGGTATGACCTCAACTCTCAAGGGACTATTTTTGTTTCTGCATATAGTGAGTGTTTTGAAGGAGGGGTTGGGTAAGGGAGGATGAAGAAGGAGCAAGATTTGGGGAGAACACACACATGTACCTAATTCATGATGAGTTAATTGAAGAGTCTGTACCTATGAAATGCCAACGTACCCATCTGATTCATTCAGAACGGAATTTCAATCATTTTAGGTGGTAGTGGATTATATCAGATTTTTTTTTTTTCCCTTCAGACTTGGGAACAGTATCCCAACAATATCTGTCTGTTGGTTATGCCACATGAACTCGCAAAGCACTCATGTTTACTCATCTAAAAATAGATGAGATATTGTGTTTTATATGCCTCTCTTGTGAAATTATTGTCATGATTAGAAAATAAATATGGAGGGGCGCCTGGGTGGCTCAGTTGGTTAAGCGACTGCCTTCGGCTCAGGTCATGATCCCAGAGTCCCGGGATCGAGTCCCGCATCGGGCTCCCTGCTCAGCGGGGCGTCTGCTTCTCCCTCTGACCCTCCCCCATCTCATGCTCTCTCTCTCTCTCTCTCTCATTCTCTCTCTCAAATAAATAAATAAAATCTTTAAAAAAAAAAAAGAAAAGAAATATGGATACACAGTAATGCATAATACACCGTAGGTACTAAATAAGTTACTGCAGCTATTATTCTTTGTTATTTTCATCATAATTTATTCATAAGTTTCATCTAAGTGATTTTTGTAGTAATGTTACTTTTGAATACTACATGCTTATTATGCTTATTTTAAAAAAATGAACAGTATGGGGCGCCTGGGTGGCTCAGTCGTTAAGCGTCTGCCTTCGGCTCAGGTCATGATCTCAGGCTCCTGGGATCGAGCCCCGCATCGGGCTCCCTGCTTGGCGGGAGGCCTGCTTCTCCCTCTCCCACTCCCCCTGCTTGTGTTCCCTCTCTTGCTGTGTCTCTGTCAAATAAATAAATAAAATCTTAAAAAATAAAAAAATAAATAAATAAAAAATAAAAAAAAGAACAGTATCAAAAATAAGAAACAAGGAGAAACAAGTTACCCAGAATTGCCAGAAATAACTGGTGTTGAGTTGGAAAAATTCATTTTGGGTGATTTGTTTCTTCTTTGTACTTTTTGGTATTATTCAAAAATATATGGTATTATTTAAAAATAATAACTATGTACTGTTGTAAAAGCTACAAAATTATGTGCGTTTCAAATTTCATACATCCTAAAAGTCTGAATAGATTGGTAGATGTGTGTATAGATGGAAGATGGATATATAGAGGGTACAGAATACATAAGGAAAATAATTTTATAATAAGAGAATCTGCTATTTTAAGTAAAAGTCCTACATATATTTACTTCTTTATTTTCTAAAAGACGCAACTTTTATTAAGAAAAACATATGAAAAACAGAAGGTGATTGAGTTATTATAATTTCCTTGTCAGATTTTAATTATATGTATAACTATGTGTTATTCACACATATATGTGTATAGTATGTGTAAGGCCAAAACAGAAAGGTACATGAAATCACCACCTCTTTCTTTGTCTTCAAAGATATCTACTATTTGGAATATACTTTTCTTACAAAATTTACATATCCACTTTGTGGTAGGCTGATAATGGTCCCTAATGATATGTCCACACCTTAATCCCTGTAAATTTTACTTTATTTCGAAAAAGAGTGTTTGCAGATGTAATTAAGTTAAGGAATTTTGAAATGAGATTATCCTGGGTTTATCTGGCTGGGCCCTACATGTCATCACAAGTGTCTTTATAAAAGAGAAGGCAGAAGGCAGTGTGACAATGGAAGTAGAGAGATTTGAAGATGTGATGCTGCCTTTTGGAAAATGGAGAAAGGGGCCATGAGCCAAGGAATACAGCTTCAGATTCTTGAAGAGTCGGTGAACAGATTATCTTTGAGAATCTTTAGATGGAGTGCAGCTCTGTGAAACTGGGCTAGGGAAACTGACATTGGAATTCTGGCTTCTTGAATTGTGCGAGAATACATTTCTGTTGTTTCAAGTCACTAAATTTGTGGTAATTTGTTAGAATAGCCAGAGGAAACTAATACATATTCTTTTTGTTTAACACTATGCATATGAGATTGATCACTGTTGGTACATATAGTTCTGATTTGTTCTTTTCATTGCTGTGTAGTGTTCAATATACTGTTTTTATATTCATTCTACCTTTTTTTCTTTTTACAAATAATGCTGCTATGAACATTCTTGCACACATCTTATAGTGTAAATGTGTAAACTGGTAGATTTACACATTTGTTTTTCTCTCCAGAGTGTGTGAGAGTTTTCATTGTTATGTGTCTTCATCAATAATTGTTATTGCTAGTATTTTTAATGTTAGAGAATCTGGCATGTGTACAGTGATATCTCTTTATAGTTTAATTTGAATTTCTCTAATGAATAATGATAAGCTTTTCATATTTATTTGATATATCAGAGTGAGTCCAGAGAGGCACCTAGGGTACACAGTGTAAAGATGGGGTTATTCCCTCTCCTTCTCTACTTATTTTTGATGAATTGTTTCTACTTTGTCAAGTAAGCAGCACGTAACATTATTATTCTCTCACCCTTGCCCCTAACTTTGTTGTAGCCTTAGATCTACAATTAAATGTATATTAAATACATATATATGTATTATATGTAGAAATAGGAAGAGCTGATTCATATTTTCAAAATGTGATATTTGACAAGACCAATAAAATAACTGTCACGTTTAAGGAAAAATTAGAAATCTTAAAATAGAAAAAGGTACTATATTTACTGATACTGAAGGAATTTAAAACTTCATGACCATATTAATTATACTGATAAAGAGGCTGATTTAGAAGCTTGCATTTTTTCAAGTTTTTATTTAAATTCCAGTTAGTTAACATAAAGTGTAATATTAGTTTCAGGTGTAGGATTTAGTGATTCATCACTTACGTATAACTGGTGCTCATCCCAACAAGTGCCCTCCTTAATGCCCATCACCCATTTAACCCGTCACCCCTGCCCACTTCTCCTCTGGCAAGCCTCAGTTTGTTCTCTATAGTTAAGAGTCTGTTTCTTGGTTTGCCTCTCTCTCTTTCTTCCCTATGTTCATTTGTTTTGTTTCTGAAATTCCACATATGAGTAAAATCTACATTAAAAATACACCAAAATAAATTCTAGATGTATCTTAAAGACTAAGATAAAAATTATTAATGTATAGGGGTGCCTGGGTGGCACAGTCAGTTGAGTGTCCGCCTTTTGGTTTTGGCTCAGGTCTGATCTCTGGGTCATGAGATCAAGTCCTGCAAACAGGCTTCATGCTTAATGGAGTCTATTTAAGACTCTTTCTCTGTCTCCCTCTGCCCCTCTCCCATGAATGTGTGTGTGTGTGTGTGTGTGTGTATGCATGCGTGCATGTGTATGCTCTCTCAAATAAATTTAAAAAATTATTAATGTGTAACATGAATATACAGAATATTTTAATAATGGAGGAAGTAGGAGACCTGCTTAAATAATAAAAATAAGTACTTAAAGGAAAAATAGATTTGAATGTATTAAGAAAAAATTACTTTGAACTATGAGAGCTATCAAAAACAAAGTTAATGATATGATATAGATTAGGAGAAAATACCTGCATAGTACTAACAGGAAAATCTTATTTGTAGTGTATTTTGGCAATACTATATTTTATGGAATTTAAGATGTAATTAGTTATAAGACAGACTATTACTTTATATACTAAGAACAAAGACTACGATACTGGTAATTAGCTATGATACAATGCTTATCACATTGGATTTTTGTTTTATATTCTTTAAATTTGCTTAAACATAGTTTTTTAAATTATATATCAACTACTGTGTGTATTTTGTACAACTAATGAATCATTGAACAGTACATCAAAAACTAATGATGTACTATATGTTGGCTAATTGAATTTAAATAAAAAAATAAGGTAAATTTTAACGTTTCTCTTGAATTAACATCTAAAAATTGTTAATTACGTTTTGACTCCGAGTCATCTGTGTTTCTCTTTGTCCACTCATCATCATTTACCCTACCATCATGAGCATTGTCAACAAATCATTTTGCATCACCAGTTCTCCTGTGCTATCACCAGGACTTTCTTTCATGCCATTCTGCAAGTTTTGATTCTAGTCCTTGTATAATCTTACCAGAATGTGTCAGTGGAAGGTTTCCAGATAACAAACAGCAAATAACAAATAGCTCATTGTGAGAAAAATAAGCAGGTTATATTTATCGAGTCATGCCACCAAGAATTACAACCAAATTTACCTGCATAAGCAAAGACAACCATATAAGGACTCCTGCCTGACCATCAGTGATTATGATGTAGGATTCTCGAAGAGATACATTATAATTTCAAATCTGTTAAAACGTAAAGAGGTTAACACTTAGGGTTAGTAATATAATTATCTGAATTTATAATCATATATTGTTTCATTTAGCATTTTTCATCTCTAGCAGATGGTCTTAGGTGTCTGACAGGATCAGTAATAGTACCTTGGCAAATCATATGGGAACCTGAAACTAAAGGAAAAATCAGTAATACTGATTTTGTCTATTTAAAATGCTATGTTGCTCGTCATGGATTTTTTGCATTAACTTTGATTTAGTGAAATATTGCATTAAAATACTATTGACGTTGATTACTGAGTTTTTTGGCACCATTTAAGTTTTGTACCTGAGGAAGGGATCTCACTTGCTTCACCCTAGATGAGGGCCTGCACAAGACCTAATTTTATATTTATATCCACTTAGCATTTAATAGGCAGATGAGACCTTGTCGTTCTTTGTTTCTCTATAGCTTACTCCAAAGAACTGGTAAGAGATATTTGCAGAGGGCTACATTCTTTTGTTGTTAGTTCCAGAAAGATAGCTGTATGCCCCTGACTACATTACAGAGTTTGGAGATTCTTTGCTTCACTATTTTTTTTCTCTTTCTTTTCTACAGTTCGTTCCTTTTCGAGAAAGTCAGGTAATGGGCATTGTAACTTGTCAATAAGTGTAGAAATTCCACTTATGTGACATTGGATGAGTTACTTTAATTGAGTCTCAATTTTCTTGCCTGTAAAATGGGGATAATTTTCAATATATAAGGTTCTTGTGTGAATAAATACCATGTACAAAAAAATCTCATCACATGCCTAGTCCACAGCCTGCACTTACAGATGTCATTTTTCTTTTTTACTCTTTTGCTTCCCATTATTCCTCAACTTGATACTAACAAGCTAATATACTATATGATACATATAGTGTATTATTCAGTTTTGTGATCTAGAACTAAAATATTTTTTTGAAGTGCTTCTACATGTGTCCTTTATTGGTATAATCACATTTGTTACATAGAGGTCAGTGATAGAGTTTCTTCATTTGATGTTCGCCCAGTTATATTTCAGAACAGTTTCATACTTCAAACATAATGAAAGGAAGGAGTTCGTTGGTTACTTAACATAAGAGGAAAGAGTAACCAAAAGGATTACTAAACTCTGATTCCTGATCTAAACCTCAGTATTCAGTTAAATTGTTTTGATGGTACAATTTCAGAAATTTATATTGCTGATTCTAAAATCTCAATGTGTTTTTTAGTTGTTAGAGAAACAAGAGAAAAAAAACCTTTTATTTTATTCTAAACCTGTTCTCACTCTGTAGAGGCTATAAAAAGTTATTTATATAAAATAACAAAAATATCTGAAATTCATCTAAAATGAACTTGAGCAAACCACTTCCTAATATTTGTGGAACAAAATATAAGTCTCAGTTTTTCAGTTGTTTTCAAATCACTCAAGCATTTGTTTAAAATTTTAAGGAACAAAACTGATTTTTCATATGATTACTATAATTAATATCAGAAAATAAAATTTGACACTGATTCTCAGTTATCTGAAAAAGGAACTCAACCTTGTAAATAATGAGTTTACTGCTTATTGTTGTTTAAGTTTGATTAAAAAAATAAAGCAACTGTATCTGAAAAGTAATTACTAACAGAAAGCAATTAATGATACCTGAATTAAGAATTAAGATTTAGGGGTGCCTGGGTGGCTCAGTGGATTGAGCATCTGGTTCCATTTCTGCTGGGGTCATGATCTTTGGTCCTGAGATGATCCAACCCCGTCTCTGGCTCCATGGTTAGCATAGTCTGCTTGTCCCTCTCTCTCCCCCTATACTCCCCACCCCACCCCCCCCACCCCTTCCCCCCCCTTGCTCCTCTGTGTGTGTGTGTGTGTGCGCGTGTGCACGTGCGTGCGTGTGCACGTGCGTGCGCGCCCACGTGCGAGCTCTCTCTACAACAAATAAATAAAATCTTTAAAGAAAATAAATTAAGATTTAAGGGCAAATGTGTTAAAATCTTTGCTTTACAAAAAAACCCGTAACATCAGAGCGTTTATGGTTTTCTGTATATTATATTAGGCTTATTTGCACTAGTATATGAATATTCATAGGTGGATAAGCAAGTCAGTACTATGTAATATATCTTTTCAACTGATTGTGTTTAAATTACATCAGTTTAGAACAAACACATAATTAAAACCAATAAATTCAGGCATCCTTCTGTAATTTTTACCCTTTTAAAAAATGATAAATAGCAGACTTGTCCATTGGGGTTTGTTGTAATCATGGAGTGATAAGCCACTATTTAATGCTTTAACAAAAACAACAAAAAATATTTCTCTGCTAAAGAACTTGAAGATTTCTTGTTTAAGTTAGGGTTTCTTGAATAATGATTCAAGGAACAATTTTTTTTTTTCAGTTAGATTTGTATTTCTCATCTACTGAGAGATTTTGAGATCAGATTGGATTTTAAAAAACAAAGAACACAAAATATTAGTCTCAAGCAGTGGTGGAAAGTTACCTCTTTGGTGACTATAGTAAACAAGATTGTATATGATTAGATTTCTAATCTTTCATTTTTCTCTAGCAGGAGAAAGTATCCTTCATAGGCAAGAAAAGACACTGTATGTGGGGAATGACATTTGATGACAATGGCTAATAAAAGCTTTTCTGAAAATGGTGACAAGGGTGAAAAATGGGAAAACCCTATTTTTAACTAGATGTAATGATTTTCTGAGAGGGGTGGGAGAGTAATAAGGGAGGAAACTGAAAGTGTCAGTCACTGATGACAGTTTGTAACACAGATTCTCCCAAATTGATTTGAGGTTGACAAACAGACCCTGAGGCAATATCTTCAGATTTTGGTTTGGTTTCCAATTAAAATATCTATATTTTCCATATTATAAGAATAATCTCTCCCATGTTATAAGAGTAATCAAAAGAAGAATTTAGACTTAAAAAAATCCTACATATAAATGAAGTTAAAATGCCAACTATACGCACATTTTTAAGGTTTTACTGAGAATGAAATTTATACCTGGAGAGGATTTTAATACAAGCAGTGAGAAGCTCTTGGAAAACAAGAAGGAGAGGGGTGAGCTAATAGAAGAGGTATAGCAGAATTTGATACAAATTAAATAATAAGGATAAAAATGTTATCAGTATCATCTTGTCCCCCAGATCTTCCATGTTTTCACAAGATTCCTGAGATGTTTTTTAACCTTCCTGAAAATCATGATCTTTTTGTGTTCTCATCTCATTCTGAAATACCTCTTAGTTTTCTGTTGCCACTGTAACAAAATACAACAAACTTAATGGCTTAAGCAACGTAAATGATCACTTCACAGTTCCCTAGGACAGAGGTCTTACATGGTCCAAATCAAGGTGTCTGCCAGTGGGGCTTTTATTGGGAAGCTTTGGGAAAGAGTCTGCTTTTAAGTTCATTCAGGTTATTTGTAGAGTTTGCGGTTTTAGGTCACCTCTTTTGTGCAGTTGCAAATCACTGGTTCCTTGCTGGCATCCACAGGAGGCTGCCTTAGCTCCAAGAGGCCCAACTCTTTCCTATCTTGTGAACTCCTACTTCTCAAAATCAGCAGTGGCACATCGAATCCTTTTCACTTGGAATCTCCAGTTTCTCCTTCTGCCACATCTCTTTCACTCCACTTGGAGAAAGTTCTCTGCTTTTAATTATGTGATTAGATTGGGCCCACCTGGATAATTGAGGGTACTATCCCTATCTTAAGGTAGCCTTAATTACAGCTAACCTTAATAACCTTAATTACAGGTAACCTTGATTACAGCTTTTGCCATATTCCCAGGTTCCAGGAATTAGGATGTGGACATTTTTAAGGGGCTATTGTGCATACTACAAATGCTAATGGGGTGATAATTCGTTACCTACTTTTTGGCCATTACCTCACTGACATTTATACTCTACATTTCTTAAAAATTCACTCTGGGCTCAGCTGAAGCACAATAATAAGAGAAAATCTAGGTCATTAAAAATGAAAAACATATTAGGCAAGGAAGAAGAATATCAGAAGTTATTGTTTTTTGAGACTAATGTGTAGAGTTTTACTTTCCCAGGTTTTTAGATTCAAAGACTTTTGACAAAAGCATAGATGTGAGTAACCCACACCTCAGTCAAGATAAAGAACATTTTCATTACTTTCTGAAAAATCTCATGCCACATTCTAACCAAGTCCTGTCACCCCTCAGGCATTGTTCTGATTTCTGTTACTTTGCCCATTGGTGAATTGGTTGATTTTGCCCATTTTAAACTTTATATGAATATTATCATATGGTGTATACTTTTTTGGGTCAGAGTATTTTGGAGATTCTTTCATGTCATTGTGTGTATCAATAGCTCATCACTTTTCATTGCTGTAGTATTTATGAGTACTTATTAATTCTTTGGTTATATCACCTTTTTTTAATTGATTCTCTTACTTTGGGGCATTTGAGCCCTTTGTAATTTTTGGTTTTGGGAACAGAGATACTGTTATCTTCCATTACTGCTGGGCTTGATAACATTTCATAATGATTTTTTTCTTAGATTCATGATGTATTATTTAAGCAATCATATTGAATTTAGAGATATATTTTTTTAGATTATCTGCTCAGAAACATTAACTACCAAATGTGGTCTGGCTTTAATTTTGGTAGGTATATGCATATATACACTTTCAGTTTCCAGAAAGATGAAAACATAATAAGAAATGTGATTAGTTTTTTTAAAAAAAAGAAATGTGATTAGTTTAACTTAAAGAACTATTGTCATTCTCATAAAATAATTGCTAGATTCTCCAGTTCATAAACATGGTGACATTTCTGTGTAAGATACTGGAAAACAGTCCTCATTATATATTATTTACAGAGATAAGTTTTCTAAATTGATAAACACTTTTCTAGGATTTTCTCATATTTTTATGTATTCAATCAGTATGTCCTATATATTTGATATGTAATATCAAAGGAATAGGATTTTATGCTATTTATTTACAAAAATAATTTTATATCTTATTTCTTTGATACATAGTTTTCATCTCTCTCAGGTAAATTACCAATCTGGTAAGTTGGCACCAACCACAAGTATTTCAAACAGTCCTTTTCAAATGTCTTATAATAGAACTTACATCCTCAAACTATTTTATTATAATGAATCAACTATAAAATTAGAATCCTAGAATGATGTAAAAATCTAAATCAAAACTAATATGGGCAGAAATTGCCTTGATGTTAATTGATAATATGTGTATGCTTTTTTTTTTTTTTGGAACATTGAGAAATAAGGTAAATCCTGGACTTTCAATTAATGAATGGACTTCCGCAAATAAATTTCTGGAAAAAATTTTTGAGAGCTTGGAGAGAGAATAGGATGCCTCAATATGTTAAGCTAACTAATCAAATGTAGCAAGCTAAAGACCTTTGTTAAACTGCCACCAATAATTCGAAGACCCAGGGCACCTGGGTGGCTCAGTTGGTTAAGCAACTGCCTTTGGCTCAGGTCATGATCCTGGAGTCCCTGGATCGAGTCCCGCATCGGGCTCCCTGCTCGGCAGGGAGTCTGCTTCTCCCTCTGACCCTCCTCCCTCTCATGCTCTCTGTCTCTCATTCTCTCTCTCTCAAATAAATAAATAAAATCTTTAAAAAAAAAAAGAAAAAAAAAGCTTTAAAAAAATAATAATAATAATTTGAAGACCCAGAGCTAAGCAGTGTTTGATTTATATCCAACTAAGTTGAAACTTGAGAGAGGACACTCCCACAACAGATTTTAAGTTTCTCTTCCTTTTGGCAACATAACTGAAATCAACATAAAGGTATTTTAGAAGGTTCATATTCACATTCAAGAGTAAGGAAACATAACTTTCAAACCTAGTAAGTAAAATGGGAATTTTCATAATCTGCTTTTTTTTTTCTTTCTGTATAATTGTTTAAATAAAGATATTGTTGTAGGTAACTGGTTTCAAAACTGGAACAAGGAATTTATCATAATAAATCCATACTTGAAATTTTTTTTCTTCTCCTTTATCCTGCATGGGTGTTCTCAAGTTCTTTTTGAATCACCTCTAAAGGGTGGAAGGTAAATATAGAGAACAAAATAAACTTGAGAAGTCTTAGGACTCCAAAAACCTCTTCTTTATCTAGCCATGGAAGCTCATGTTTCAGTAAGAAGGTGTAAAGACTTTTTGGGAAGAGCCTTGGATATATTGGGTTTCATAGCAGAAATCATCAGATATGACAATTGCTAAGTGGGACTTTAGCCTAAAGCTATTGGATGAAGTTAATAAAATTTGTGTAATTTCCTGTTGAAACTTTCCATTCTTTGCTGTTGCCATTGTTGCTTAAGGAAAACATCTGATATTGTGCCCATCTCCCCACCCAGTGACTTCTAGTACCAACTACTAATGGGCTATTAAGAATCAGGTCAAAGCTTCATTATTTTTTGAAGTTTTATTCAGTTTGCAATTAGCATGTAACTGATCATTTGTTTCATGTACTGTTTTAATAAACATAATTCACATTGATTATGTGACTGGACATGAGGGATTGATAACATTAATTCAAACGGGTATCTCTGAAAAGATTTGTTTTCCTATCCTTTTGTTGCCAGAGTTTTATAAAACCTTGGGAAAGACTAGAATTTCCTGCTAATCTGAAACTATATGCCCAGCTTTTCAACATTAATTGATCTAAGACAACATGCAACAGACCTTTATGAAGTCATTGACCAGTGACCTCTGTGAATTGTTTCAGGTGGCAAATGCTCTTTCATGGGAATGGGGCGGGGGGGAGGGATTCCTGAAAAGAAGGTACAATGGTCTTTAATAATAAATACTCTCCAATTTTTTAGCATTTTCATGCCTTGAAACCTTGTAATTTTAATTTTTCATGGTGCTCGTGTTCATGAAGCGATATTTGATACTTTTCCCAATAGTGCAAGAATCACTCTTCTCTGTCTCTGCCAAGATTGTCACTCATACCACATGTAGAGATATAAACTCGGGGTACTGACACACCTAAGAAGACAAGGTTTATGTTCAAACAGACCAATATGTGTGCCAGTGTGATTGTTTCATTTATCACTTACTGTCACTGGTGATCCATCTATCATACATTTTACTTCACATATGTTATATACCCCACAATATATAATTATTATAATTATTTTTATTAGTCATTTGTTTTTCAAATAAATTATGAAACAAAGTTTCTTTTTAAATTTATCCACACATTACCCATTTCTGGCTTTCTATGTCTTCAGTAGATTTGAGTTTACATTTTGTATCACTACCCTTCTGCCTGAAAGACCTCCTTCCAACATTCTCCTAGTGCTGTTCCATTGTTTACAAATTCTCTCACCTTTTACTTATCTGCAAAAGTGTTCATTTTGCCTTTGCTTTTGGAGATTACTTTCACTGGATATATATTTCTGAGAGATGTTTAATTTATTAGTATTTAAAATTTTTTTTCAAGGTCAGCTGACTTAAATTTGCTCTGATGTAATGTTAGCAATATTCCTTATCATCATTCCCTTTTTATGTTATGTGTCCCATGCTGGCTACATTTAAGATTTAAAAATTTTTATTTCTCGGCTGATATTCCCTATATCTTGTCTCTCTTCCATCTTTTCCTTTAAATCTTTGACATGTTTTAATACCTGATACGTGCTTGTTTGCTATTAACAATGTCTTGGTTATCTGCAGTTCTGTTTTCATGCTTGTTTGTTCCATGTCATAGTTTCCTACCCCCTTTTTTTTTTTGCATTTTAAATAATTGTTTTAATTTTATGCTTTTTATTTTCCATGCTATGTTTAGAGTTTAGATTTTTGTCTTCTATAAAATTGTGTTGAATTTTGTTTCAGCAGGCAGTTAATTTACGGTCAGGTCAGCTTGATTCATTGATGCTTGGTTTTAAGCTTTTTATGGCTGCTTTTAGAGCATATGAGGCTAAATTATCCCTACTTTGGAGGCATTACTTTCCTGAGTTTTCACTTAAATACCTGGGCGTACTCAGTGAGGTCTCTTCACTTTGGTTAGTTGAAACTCTGATGCCTCCCAACATTATACAACCAGTGGAATCTCTGTTCAGCTCATTGGTGCTCAGTAACTATTCTCAATCTGGCCATGTAAAATCTCACTCTATATATGTACAATTTAGTATTCAGTCAAAAATTGGAGAAGACTCATATGCAGGTTTTGGGATCTCCTTCTCCTTGTAGCGCTTTGCTTTCTGGGACCTTCTTCATAAATTCTAGACATCTTACCTTCATCCTACAGTCTGTTTCTCTATCCAGAAAAATTACTGCTATCTGTTTGGGTTTCTCCTTCCTTCCCTGTACTTTTAAAAGTGGACATATATAGGGGCACCTGGGTCGCTCTGTTGGTTAAGCGTCTGACTCTTGGTTTTGGCTCAGGTCAAGATCTTGTGGTCATGGGATCAAGCCCCACATCAGACTTTGCTCTCAGTGTGGAGCTTCAGATTCTTTCTCCCTCTCCCTTTGCTCCTCTCTGCTTGTGCTCTCTCTCTCCCAAATAAATGAATACATTCTTAAAAAAAAAAAAGTAGACATATATAGAAGGCCAGCTTTAAATATGGAGCTCACTTTAAGGATCACAACTCTATACTGCTTGTTGCACAATGCTTAGAACCTGTTGTATCATATATTTTCAGTTTATTGCATGAGAATAAGCCTCAAGTCTATTATTTTGTTATGACTAGAACCAGGAATCTGCCATGCACCATATTAAATGTTTTAAAATATATAATCAAGTCAGCCTTTACTATTTGCTATTCACCAGGTAGGACTTACATTTTATTATTTTTTGGGAGGAGGAAGCTTACGGTAGACTTTTATTCATCACTCTGCATTTGCTCATGCTGAATATTTCTGGTATATCCTTTGCATACTGCCTGAATTCTGTTCATCTTGTGGGATTTATAGCACCTCTTTTCTGCATTTTTTCCCCTAATTCATCTCCCAAGTCAAACCAACTTTCCCAACTTTATTTTTTCATAAGATACGTTTTAACTCACTTCTATTATAGCATTTACCATGTTGAGTTATAGCTGTCCCTTTATGTGCCACAAACCCTGGTGAAGTTTAGGTTCCAACTTCCTTTTTCTCATGTTTCAGTCTCTGCTTGTAACACTGTGTTGTACACATTAGGTCTTTAAAGGGTTGCTGTATTGAATATGTGCTATTTAATTTAACTCACATAATAACCTTGTGAGATAGATAATATAATTATCACTATTCTTTTTTTTTTTTTTAAGATTTTATTTATTTATTTGACCGAGAGAGACACAGCGAGAGGGAACACAAGCAGGGGGAGTGGGAGAGGGAGAAGCAAGCTTCCCGCCGAGCAGGGAGCCCGATGCGGGCCTCCATCCCAGGACCTGGAATCATGACCTGAGCCTAAGGCAGCAGCTTAACGACTGAGCCACCCAGGTGCCCCATAATTATCACTATTCTTAATGAGAGAGCTAAGACCCAGATAAGTTAGTTTTTTTTTATTTTATTTTTATTTATTTATTTTTTTTAAGATTTTATTCATTTATTTGAGAGAGAGAGAATGAGAAAGAGAGCGCATGAGAGGGGGGAGGGTCTGAGGGAGAAGCAGACTCCCTGCCGAGCAGGGAGCCTGATGCGGGACTGGATCCCGGGACTCCAGGATCATGACCTGAGCCGAAGGCAGTCGCTTAACCAACTGAGCCACCCAGGCGCCCTAAGTTAGTTTTTTTTTTAAAGTACAAGTTATTAGAGTCAGTGATAGAACTGAAATTCAAGCCTCGTTTCCAACTCCAAATCTAGTAATCATTACTTTACTGTGTTCATCATGCATTGCTTTCACTCCTATTAGCTCAACCAATAACAAAAGAATACTATGATTTTTAAATATCAGTATAATTACAGAACATCAGAAATGCAAAGGTCAGTAAAGCTTAATTAGTCTAACTCCCCATTCGATGCTAAAATATCCTCTGTATCATCTCTAACAACAAAAGTGTTACAACCCTTCTGTTTACATCTTTAGCCCCTTAAAACAATCAATATCTAATTCTTATAATTAATTCTGTATAGTTCAAATTTTCAATCCTAAAACTTCTGTCCATTATTTCTTTCTTTTCCCATTATGGCAGTATAAAATTTGTCTCTGTGGTCATCTATTGAGACAAGCTTTTAAATGTTTATATTTCTTTCTTTCAAGCTAAACATCAACATTATTTGCTCTTCACATTACCTAGTTTTTACTCCTTACATCAAATATTCTGCAGTTGTTGTAGCCTAGTCTTTTAAGGAATCTAAAACTATAAAACTCACTCTCCTACGTGATCACATAGATTACTGTGAGACTGTTATCTTAGGTGTTATTACAAAGTTCTTACTTTTCCTTTCCAAGATAAACAGCATAACAACGTAAAGGAATTTTCCCTCTGGTAACTGGAAGGGTAAGAGTAGTTATGATTTACAGATGAAAGCCTGGGAGCAGAGTCTTCCTGTAGACATTACACTACCTTTTCAAGAGGTGGATAATATATAATATTTTCCAATTATCTGCCCTCTTCCTTCAATCCTGTTGCTCTCTCATGTTGCATTGACTAGTGAACAAAAGGAAATAAGAGAGGCAGTGAATGAGTTATATGTGAAACATGCTCCATCTTTTTCCTGACCGTTCGTCTAGGTGAATAAGCTATGAAATACAGAGGTGAAGATGGATTTTATGAGTCTGTAAAGTTAGGGAATACATATTTAAAAATTCTGCAATTTTAAAAATGGCTTTTGCTGTAAATCAACAGCTGATGGATGGAAGTTGGACATTATGGAGAAAATACACACTAAAAGAGATTATGAATATAGGTATTATAGAGGATTCACATTTTAATTGGGTGAATGAAGTAAACTCTTGGCTGGATAGAAAGGTTAGATTCTGGTTGATTGTGGTTTTGTCTTAAGTTCCAGAAATATGCCAACTTCCAATTTAGAACAAAGATCCAAATTCACAAAAGAGGAAGGCACTCCCTTTCATACCCAGTGGAAGAAATTAACGTATTCATCAGACCATCCATGATGCCATAATTTTGAGATTTTACTCATAAGCAATGAACTTTTAACAATACCTTACCTAATTTTGGGGTGTTTATTAAAAATCTGTAATCTTTCTCTGAGGTGTAGAATTAGCTCGTGAACCAGTATCTCCAAGTATATAAAGACAGTCAGTGCCCGCATATTTCTGAGCAGGCTGTGTTTGCCACTGCTTTCCAGGGCCCTGGAAAGTTCCTTTCCCATATGAGCATAGACATGCACTCATATGTGCACACACATGCGTACATACACACAAAGAATGTACCAGTTTTTGTCTTTACCCACTGTATTGAACAAAATCTCCATTTACTACCTTCAGATTTAGCTTCAGACTTTGGTAGACCAGATTAGACAAACCTATTCTACCATCATTTCTGGCATCCATAAACTTGGATGGGATCAATGATCATACAGTCCTTCAGATTTATTATACATATATGAATATTTACTTTCAAAGTAATGTATATGTATGTATATGTAAATATGAATATTTACAATATGTACCTGTTTTGAGACATTCAAGTCAATTCAGATGGCAAAGTAGAATTCAATCACTAATGAAATGTTTAAAAAATATATATTAAACAAAAAAAATGTTTTTACAAGATAAAAAATAATCTTCCACAATGCAATAAATTGCAGATCACCGAAATTTTAACTCTTTAGATGACTTCAGTTCAGTTTTTGGTTTCAAAATCTAGAGACAATCAAAAAGAAAAAGCGTTGGCAGAATTTCTATCTGATTTGTCTATGTGACATCTTAAAATCTTCAGCTAAAGACATGTACACAATTTTGGAAATGCTTTAACATAAACCTATACAAGATAAATCAGCACCAATTACATGTTAAAATGTCTGGAACAAAGCTTACTAGCAATACTTTGCATAATAGGACTTACTGACATCCAGTGATTGTTTACAGAGAAATTTGTTAGAATTTTCTATGGAAATAACCAATAAAATATTCCCTTAGAATGCACATATTTCTTTTGGGATACCTGCCTTTTTGTCATCTTAAACTGGGAAAGTTGTTAAAATTAGTGTGCATGGTGAAAGTTGGGATGCAGCTGAAAAGTTAGATACAGTTGTTTTATCTTGAAAGCCAATTTCATTCTTCCATTGCCACATTTTAAAAGCTAAGACTTAGGGCGCCTGGGTGGCTCAGTCAGTTAAGCGACTGCCTTCGGCTCAGGTCATGATCCTGGAGTCCTGGGATCGAATCCCACATCGGGCTCCCTGCTCAGCGGGGGGTCTGCTTCTCCCTCTGACCCTCTCCCCTCTCGTGCTCTCTGTCTCTCATTCTCTCTCTCAAATAAATAAATAAAATCTTTAAAAAAAAAAAAGCTAAGACTTATAGACAGATATTCCCAAGTGATTTTATGGAGCAACTACAGCAGGCAAATACAGAAATAAAAAGATGTAAATCAGGCTAACAGTCCTAATTCTGCTTCTGAAAATTCTGTCATTGTGCAAAGCTTTGGTTGGTGGGATTGCCCCAGTGAAGCTGTGACATCACCATCAACCACATTTCCAGGATCCAGAATCTTCAGATATGTACCTTAATTCTTTAATATTAGAGAGGGAGAAAATGTGGTAATTTTGGTGGGAAGATCATCATAAATATGATATTGGGGAAGGTAGCCAACTTAGCAGCAACCTATGCTGTGTTGATGAGAGGAACAGTCTAGTAGCTGACAGTGCTAAGAAGTTACTGCCCTGTGTTATAATATCAAGCTTTAAAATTATGGTTTAAAATATCAGGAAAAAAATTCCAGTCACAACTGAATTTGATAAAAGTTCAGATTTGTTCTATGATAGTAATATTTAGCTTCAGGTGAATAATGAGTCTGATACTCAGCCTTTCAGCAAATATTTGGCCAAACGTTTATTTGGTACATCTCTACTTTATACATACTTACAAATTTAAGAGTCAGTTTTCATTTTTCCTGGTAATAACCTTCATAACTAATACATACACATACAGAGACATACACATACATATACAAATGTATATACACAGAAATATAGGGACATATTAAAAAAAATGGAACCATTCAAAGCAGAGATCATTACACAAGAAGACAAAACTCTAAACATACCTTCACTACTATATATAACATTTATATATAGAAAATGTTAATTTTAACAATTAAAGAAAATACTCATATGTGTTGGTCTTCTTGTTTCTTCTACTCATACAGAGCCCTTCTCCAACCTTTGCTGCTCCTTTCTGTGTTCCAGGAGGCAAACTCTAGTTGGTTTGTCTCTTTGTTCCTGAGCATCTCTTTCTTTCTCTTATTATTATTTTTAACCCTAGCTATGTCTTTGTAAACAGGCTCTTTATTAAGTTCTCTACAGTTGATCCTCTGAGAAGAATCATGATTCCTTCCAGGATTTTATCTAGTAGCAATGCCAGTGATTCATGGTATACAACAAATAAAAATTAAAAAGCTTGAAAATGAAGCTTTGGGCTAAGGCATGGAAGGCAAATGAAAACTAAGAAAAAGGCAAGGATCACAATAGTAATATAAAGTAAGTTTCATTCGTGGTTGGTAAAAAATCTAAATAGGACAAAGAGAGATACTATATATTAATAAAGATGATGATATACATAAATACATTATAAACATTTATTAAGTACCATGCTTACAAAATTAATAAAATACATTACGTAGAAACATTTTTATTTATTTAAGATTTTTTTTTTAAAAGATTTTATTTATTTGAGAGAGAGAGACAGAGATAGCAACAGAGGGCACAAGCAGGGAGGAGAGGGAGAAGCAGGCTCTCCGCTGAGCAGGGAGCCTGATGCGGGCCTTGATCTTAGGACCCTGGGATCATGACCTGAGCTGAAGGCAGATGCTTAGCCGACTGAGCCACCCAGGCACCCCTATTTATTTATTTTAGAGAAAGTGTGTGCATGCACGTGAGAGGGAGAAGGGGCAGAGGGAGAGGGAGAGAGAATCCTCAAGCAGGCTCCCCACTGAGCATGGAGCCTGATGTGGGCCTCGATCTTAGGACCCTGAGATCATGACCTGAGCCAAAATCAGGAGTCGAATGCTTAACCAACTGAGCCACCCAGGTGCCCCAAGTAGAAACATATTTTTAAAAGAAAAACTTCTGTGCTCTTTCCTCAGCTGATGAAAGATCAAATGGGCAAAACGTAAGTGAGATTAAAGAGGATGTAATTAATGGTGGAGAAGTAATATGTGGATATTCATTCAAATGCTCATGGAATAGACTAAAGTGGACAAAGTATTTAGCCTCAGGGAAGACCTCGGGATATTTGAAAAAGGAAAAGCAATGCAGATTTTAGTCTCTGAGGAGAATGTAATAAAACTGCAATCAATAATAATAACTGTAAGCAGAAAATGCATACCACCTTTTATAACATCTCTTAGTCTTGGGCGCCTGGGTGGCTCAGTTGGTTAAGCGACTGCCTTCGGCTCAAGTCATGATCCTGGAGTCCCTGGATCGAGTCCCACATCAGGCTCCCTGCTCGGCAGGGAGTCTGCTTCTCCCTCTGACCCTCCTCCCTCTCATGCTCTCTGTCTCGCAAATAAATAAAATCTAAAAAAACAACAACAACAACAACAAAACAAAACAAAAAACATCTCTCAGTCTTGTCCTTGGGACAAAGAACAAATCAAAATTAAAATTGTAGTCTAACTAGTAAATAACAATGAAGTACTATACTTTTAAACACTGAATATAGCTATAGTAACACTCAGAGACCAGTTACTTTAAATACTTAACATAAAAAAGAAAAAATTAGGATTTATAAATTAAGCAAACAAGAATTAAAAAATGTAACAATGAATTTATCCTTTGAAAGGATAAATGAGGAGTAACTTCTATTTGTTATTTTGTTTATGATTATTTTATATTTTGTTGAATAAACATTCTGCATTTTTGTATTAAAATAATCAAAATATCCTAATATATACAAGTTAATAATATATAATTTAAAAATGCTGTACAAATATCAAACTTAGAAAATAAGTAAACAGTGGTACCATGTAACTTTTCCCGGTTCAGCAAACATATCTATTGTGCTAATAGCCATTAATAAGGTCAGGATTTTATAATTAAATCTTAAAAGTAAGGTTAGCCATGCCATCTATATTGACTGGATGATGCACAGTTGTTAGTTGCAATAGAGCCCTATCTATTACCTATTTTGATGTGTACATACATAGTAATTTTCTGTTCAGAAATTTGGCTTCATTTAAAAATTACGTATTTCTACAAAAGAAGTATGTATTCATTGTAGCAAAATTAGAAAATAGAGAGGAATAAAATGAGCTAAAATATTCCTTCCACCTGGGGATCACCATTAATACACTTTCTTCCAGCCTTTCTTACATGTTATTTTTTATCAAATGCAAACTTCCTATGTTATTGTTTTGTATCCTGCTCTTTCAGTTAACAATCTTCACATTTATATTTTTGTATATTTTTATTACATATAAAATCCAGACTGTATTTAGAATCCCTCAATTAATTAAAAATGTTATTTAGAACTAATTTCTTCAAACCGGTACCATCGTAGTACCACATACTCTATCTGATTGTCATGTCCCTTAAATTTCTTTTATTCTAGAACTAATCCCCTTTTTATGACACTGAATTGTTGAAGGAAGGGGACCAACTGATCTACGAAATACCTTGCCTTCTGGACTTGTCTATTTGCTTTCTTGTGGAATCACTTAATTTGTGTATCAATAGGTATATCTTAAGCCTCAGTGTTTTCGAGTTAAACATGCTTGACTGAAGTAAATTTTAGGTGATATTGTATCTCATAGTGCATTACATCAGAAAATAGAGGTCAGAAAATACACATTTGCATCACTGTTAGTGATGGTTAAGATTGATCACTGGTTTATGTTTCTATTTTTTAAACTTTTCATTGGAATATAGTATACATACATTAAATTGTACAAATCATATGTGTACAACTCAATGGGTAGAATGGAATGGATGCAACTGCGAAATTACCATACTAGGTTAAGAAATAGAAGATTAATAGGACCTAGAATGCTCCTTATGCCCCATCCCAATCACTATCCTTAACCTTCTCCCAAAATGTAGTCATTATCCTTTTAGTGGTATAGAATAACTTAAACCTTAAAATTTTATATAAATATATTAATACAGAATGTTTTTGTTTATATATGCTCCTCTTGCCCAAAATTATGATTGAGATTCACATACATTATTTTGTGTGTCTCTATCATATTTTGATTGATGTATAGTCTTTCTTTCTTCTTCCCTTCCCCTCCCTTCCCCTCCCCTCGCCTCCCTTCCCCTCCCTTCCCCTCCCCTCGCCTCCCCTCCCCTCCCTTCCCCTCCCTCCCTCTCTCTCTCTCCTTCTTTCTTTCTTTTTCTTTCTTTTCTTTTTTCCCTTCCTTCCTTCCTTCCTTCCTTCCTTCCTTCCTTCCTTCCTTATGTTCAATTAGCCAACATACAATACATCATTAGTTTTTTCTATTCATATACCACTATTTATTCTTTCCTGTCTTGCTAAGCCTTGTTTTCAACTTGGGGCTATTATAAATAATCCTTTTGTGAACATTCATCAAGTTTTCTATTAGTGCGTATGTATACAAATGTCTGTTGAATAAAAATGTGGAAACATAGAAACTAAATTTCTAAGTCATGCAGTAAGCATGTGTTCAAATATAGTAGATAATGTGAATCTCTTTTCCAAAGTGGTTATTCCAGTTGTCTCCAGTTGCCTCTGAAAAACATTAAAAAGAGATTTCCAGTTGCTCCAAAACCTTATCAGCAATTGTTATTTATTAAAATATTTTATTTGTTCTGGTGGATGTGTAGTGGTTTCTCATGGTGGATTTAATTATCATTGATATAGCTGAAGACTAGTGAGGTTGAGCACCTTTTCAAATGTTTATTGGGTATTTGTACAGCCTGTTTTGTAAACTGCTTTTTTCAAAACTCTTAACCATCTTTCTGTTGGGTTGCCTCTGTTATTGTTGTAATTTTTGTTCATTCTACATGTAAGCCATTTTTCAGTTATATGAGTTACAAATAATCTTTTTTTAGACTTTTGGCTGGCTTTTGAACTCTTGCTGGCCCTGTTTTAGAGACTCCAATACTTAATTTTAGTGTAGCTCAAGTTATTAATGTTCTTTTTATGTCCTCCTCAAAAAATCTTTGCCTGCCTAGGCCCTGAAGATATTCTTCTATGTTACCTTCTAAGATTGTTATTGCTTTACTTTTCATATTTAGATCTGTGATAAATGAAAATGACTTTGGGGAATGATGTAAGGTAAGAGTCTGGGTTTGTTTTTTCTTATAAATACTCAGTTGCTAAATGCCATTTATTGAAAAGATCATCTGTCCTAGACTGCCTTGTCCCCTTAGTCATAAATCAGGTTGTTCTTTTTCAGGACTCTGTTCTATCGGCCTATCTACTCCTGCAATAATCCTTCACTTGCTTTATTATGATAGTTTATATATAGGCCTTGATATCTGGTACTAGAAGTACTTTATTCTTTTTAAAGATGTGAGCTATTCTTAGCCTTTAGCATTTTCATGTAAATTTTAGAGCTGTGTCAATTTTTGAAAATAAATAAGCCTACTGAACTATGATTGCTGATGTAACCAATAGATTAGGAAGCTGAATACATTTAAAAATTTGAATTTTAAATCTATGAACATATTTTTTCTTTATTTAGGTTTGATTCAGTTTTATTCAATAATGCTATATAGTTTTGTAGAGATTTTACATATATTTGATTAGATTTATTTCAAGGTATTTGATGTTTTGATAATCTGGTATCATTTTTATATTTTAATCTTCTATTGTATAAATAATACAATTTTTAAATTTTAGCTTTATATTAGAAACCACACTAAGCTGTATTATTTCTAATAATTTAGTAGAAAATTCTCTTGGACATTACTTGGACACAAACATATAGTCTGAAAATGAGAGTGGCATTTTAACCTTTCTTCACCATTACTCTTTTCCCCTTGCTTTATTGCACTGGCCGTGAATAAAATAGGATGAAATTGATTAGAAATGATGAAAGTAATCTAGGAAGGAAAATTTTTTTCCCTCACTTTTACCTTGGAGGGTAAAAAAATTTTTTTTAAAGATTTTATTTATTTATTTGACAGAGAGAGAGAGACAGTAAGAGAGGGAACACAAGCAGGGGGAGTGGGAGAGGGAGAAGCAGGCTTCCTGCTGAGGGGGGAGACAGAGCGGGGCTTGATCCCAGGACCCTGGGATCATGACCTGAGCCAAAGGCAGACACTTAACTAACTACCCAGGCGCCCCTTGGAGGGAAAAATTTTAACATTTCACATTAAGAAGGATTTTTGCTGCAATTTTTTTTCTCATATTTTTGAAGATTGTTTTATCAGATTAAAAAAAGTTGCCTTCTGTAGTTTGCAGAGGTTTTACCCAAATTGGTTTGACTTCTAGTCTATACCATTCTTCATAGATTTTAGAAAATCATCTGATTTGTCTTTTCATTCACTGGTGGATTATTCGAATTGGTTTTTAAATGTACTTTTGGCAGATTTGGGGGGCAGGGGAGTAACATTTCAAACTGACAGGGAAGTTGCAAGAAAAATACAAAAAACACTAATTCAGAGGCATATATGCACCCCAATATTTATAGAAGCATTATCTACAGTAGCCAAATTATGGAAACAACCCAAGTGTCTATTGATTGATGAATGGACAAGGAAGATCTGGTATATATCACACAATGGAATATTACTCAGCCATAAAAAAGAATGAAATCTTGCCATTTGCAATGACGTGGATGGAGCTAGAGTGTATTATGCTAAGTGAAATAAGTCAGTCAGAGAAAGACAAATACCATATGATTTCACTCATATGTGGAATTTAAGAAAGAAAACAAATGGGCAAAGGAGGAAAAAAAGAGAGGGGCAAACCAAGAAACAGACTCTTAACTATAGAGAACAAACTAATGGTTACCAGAAGGGAGAGGGGGTAGAGAAATGGGCTAAATAGATGATGGGGATTAAGGAGGGCACTTGTCATGATGAACACCAAGTTTTGTATGGAAGTGTTGAATCACTGTATTGTACCCCTGAAGCTAATATTACACTGTATGTTAACTAACTCGAATTTAAATAAAAACTTAAAAAAAGGTACAAAAAGCACATTCAGATTTGCCAAGTGTTTACATTTTGCCCATTTGATTATGATTCTCTCTCTCTTTCCTTCTGAATCATTTAAGAGTAATTTGCCAAATTTGCCCCTTCATCTCTGAATTAATCAGCTTGATTTCCCAAGAACAGGGACATCTCCCCGTAACTACAGTACAATGATAAAGATTCAAGTTTACATATGGGTACTTATTATTAAAACATCCTTGCATTTCTAGAATAAAGAGAAATCTTTTAGGCTATATTGAATTTTTTATATGTTACTGGATTTATTCTGCAAATATTTGTGTAGGAGTTTTGCCTCAATTTTTATAAGACTAGATTGTGCTTTTCTTTCATATAGTATCCCATCAGATATTCTATCCAGATAATGTTGGCTTCATAAAATGTGTTGGAATGGTTTTCTGCAGTTTCTGTTCTCTGTAAATGTTAGTCTGGAATTATTTTTACTTTCTTAATTTTTTTTTTTTAAAGTTGCAGATGAATTCTAGCTTGGAGTATTCCAAAATTGAATATAGTAAATATTTAATTTTAATAATATCTATCAGATTACTCAGATTTTCTATTTTTCTTGCATCTATTTTAGTACTCTTTTTCTTAGATTTATCTATTCTACATTTTCAAATAATTGCCATAAAGTAGTTCATAAGACCATCATCATAAATTTTTAAAAATCAAATTTATTGATGCATTATCTACATTCATTAAAATTAATTGTTTTTAGGTATATTGTTTCTGTGATTATTGACAAATATATACAATATGTAACCACCATCAAAATTAAGATATAGAATATTTCCATCATTCCAATGAGTTCCTTCATGTTCCTTTGTACTAAATCCCTAACCCCTACCTATAGACCCTGGCAGCCACTGATGTGATTTGTCTCTATAGTTTTGCCTTTTCCAGAATATCATATCATGGAATGAAGCAGTTATCCTTTGTGTCTTTCGGGAGATTAATTTATGTTCTTGCATAGATTTGAAATTTATCCTTTTAAAATTGCTAATATTAGGGGCACCTGGGTGGCTCAGTTGGTTAAGTGTCTGCCTTCAGCTCAGGTTATGATTCCAGGGTCCTGGGATTGAGCCCCACATTAGGCTCCCTCCTCAGCAGGGAGTCTGCTACTCCCTCTGCCCTTTCCCCTGCTTGTGATCTCTCTCTCTCTCAAATAAATGAAATCTTAAAAAAAAAAAAATTGCTAATACTAGTTTTGTATATATTATAACTTATCACTAGCTGATATACATTTTAGGTTGTTTCCTATTTTAGGGCATTGTGAATAATGATGATATAAATATTTGCATATTGGTGTTTACATGGGCTTCTTCCCACCTCCCTTTTTGGGGTAAATTCTTAGGAATTTCCAGGTTTTATGTAAGTATGTGTTTAAAGTTACAAGAAACTGCCAAGTGGTTTTCCAAAGTGACTACATCATTTTTCATCCCCACCAGCAAAGAGTTCTTTTGCTTCAAATCCTCATTAGCACTTGGTGTTTTCAGTTTTATTTAATGTTTAAGTTTTAGTCAATTTAGTATATGTATAGTGGCATCTTATTGTAGTTTTAACTGTATTTCTCTAAATAAATGTTACTCATCATCTTTTCATGTGTTTTTGGGCCATTTGTGTATCTTCCTTGGTGAAGTGTTTGTTCAAATCTTTTTCAGTTTTAAATTCTTAGGTTAAAGGGGCGCCTGGGTGGCTCAGTCCTTAAGTGTCTGCCTTCAGCTCAGGTCATGATCTCAGGGTCCTGGGATCAAGCCCATGTTGTCGGGCTCCTGGCTTAGCAGGAAGCCTGCTTCTCCCTCTCCCTCTGCCTCTTCACCCACCCCCCCCACCCCCGCTCATGCTCTCTCTCGCTCATCTGTGTCTCAAATGAATAGAAAAAAATCTTAAAAAATAAAAATAAAAATAAATAAATTCCTAGGTTATAAAAATGTATTTCATGTTCTGCCAGTGTTTTGCATCTTCAGTTTGTTAAACACTGAAAGGGTTAATTCCAACAAACTGGTAGAATCTGTAGCATCTTATAACCTATGTATTTCCAATAACTGGTGCAGAGTTGTGATTACTGATTAAAAGTCTGAGAAAGAATAAGAAACAAGCACTTTTGAGCCATTAGAGAAAATTTTTCATTTTCCTGGACTGAATTTACAAACCAAGATTGATTCTTCACTACATGTTTTTGATTATGCTCACAGAACAACATCGTCAGGAGGTAATTCCAAATGTACTGAAAAATATTACATTTTTTTCCAGTCTACTTCTGTCCCTTTACATCAGTCCCTACTTTCCACACTATTCCAAGCAATTACTTTGTGTTTCTCTAATCCATTTTCGAGTCAGGATCTTAAGCTTTTTTCCCTTCCATGGATCTCTTGAACTGATGGTATCTGTGAGAATTATTCTTTGAAAAGCGAAACACAAATCAAAAGTCAAAAATTTGATAAGTAATGAACATTTTCATGGCAAATGTTAGAACACCATACTGTCAGCATGCCTCTGTGGTATGCTTTGCAGATCTAATGAAATCAAACATACGAGTCTCAGACAACAGAAAATTAGAGGCTGACTTCTAAAATATGTCTCAGACTTAAAGATTTGGTCAGCTTCCAGGTAAGAGGCTGTATCCAATTGCTTTTTAGCTCTTTCTCCAGTAAGATTTTATCTTTATCAGGAGGAAAGTTTTATATATATGTGTAGTTAAAAACAGGTAAGAAATGAGCAGGCCTCTTGTACTGCAACAATCACTTATAACTCCATTGTAAGTCCTATCAGTGCTAATCATCTGGAAGACCAAGGGAGCACCTCATCAGTGCACTCTATAGCATGTAGTATGCCTTTCTCTTTTTGGACATAACAATCTGAATTAAAATGCTACTATTTCATTAATAAATATGATATTTAAATCAGCAAATTAAAAATCACCACTATGTGTTAAAATTCCCTCTGATGACACTTCACTATGCAGAACACAGTAATTTGAGAAATCAGCTATTCCAAGGTAACTGGGCAGTTATATTTTATCAAGTAAATTACTAGTCACCATCAACATTCATCAAGGACTCATTTGGATTTTATTACAGGTTGACATTTACTTATTTGCCCAATTTTTAAAATTACAGCTGTTGCACAATTGCCCTAGGGCGCGACTGTAGAAAATCAGCACACTAATCACATTAATTACCATAAATAAAAGGTTACAAAAGAGCAGCAAGTAATAGCATAGAATTTTTAAAAAGCAACTTAGGGCATCCCTAATAATACTTTAAATTTATATGCCACATTGAAACTGTCAAGACTCTTTTACTTCTACAGTTTCCAACTTGAACACCTCTGCCATAGGGATGTTATTATTGATACCATTCCAGAAATGAAGTGGAAGCCTTAAAACGGTTCTTTGGCTGACCTAAGATCATTCTGTATTTAAAGTCAAGTCAAGAACTAAGTCTTCTGACCTACCAACACTCCCATTTCCCCTCTATATTTCCGTGATCAAGAGTAGAATATCATTTACCTTTTATGCTCCCATCTCTGAACATATTCAGTGGACTAAAGATCCAAAATATATCCTGATGTGCTTGCCTCTTTATACCTTCATTGCTACCAACTCAGTTTAAGCAAACATCATCTCTCATCTGGACTACTTATGATAACTCACTTCCTTCTAGCCTCTGTGAAATACATATTGTACAGAATAACTCAAATGATTTTTAAAAAATGAGATCATACCATTTTCATGCTTAAAGTGAATATGGATCCCTGTAATCTGACCCCCTCCAATTTCATCTTCTTATCACTCTCTAGCTTCTCCTTACTCTACTCCCATTTTTCTGAAGGTTGGGTGTGCCAAGATCCTCCCTCAGGGTCTTGGTTCTTATATTTTGCTTTGTTTGGAATGTTCTACACCCAGATTTTTACAGAACTTACTAGAAATTCTTCTTCCTCAGAGACTTTATTTGATAACTGAACCTAACCTGGCTTCTCCTCTTTCTCGCTTTTCCACCTCATCCTATCCTCCGGTCATTCTTCATCACATGATTATGTTTTATTTGTATAGCATGTGTCTTTGCCCTCAGAAATGACCTCACTCATGTATTTATTTATTTGTGCATTGTACATCAATTACCATGCATGATCAGATTCATAAGAGCAGACATATTGTATAGCTTGTTCACTTTTTGTACCAGATGCTATTCATTCTCCACTCATGCCCCTTAAGGCCACCCTGGAAATTGACTGTCCCTTCAGTTTCCAGTCTCTTTATATCCTAAAGAGCTTTCTACCTCAGCACTTGCCTGCCTGAGGACATTCTCTGGGCATTCTTCCTGGTAGGCAAGAAATGCCAGAAAGTTAACACCTCCAAGGTATAATCCTCAGTCAGCAAATACAATAGGAAATCAGTAAGTACACATTTTCCTCGCTCCTCAGATAGACAGTTTATAAGGTCAAAATTACAGGACTTGTTTTACATCTTTCAGAGAGTCTCCAGTGTAACTGAGTCTTCATTGCACACAGAGCTAACTGGTTTATGCATGTACATTCTCTTTCAGTGATTAGCATTCATTTTTCCATCTTATTTGTAGTTATTAAATAAAAGAAAAAACTTATTTATAAAATCATACCCATTTCCATGTCCCTAGTACCTGATTGGATTCATTATCCATTGTACTGTCCCCTTCTCTACTCTTTGTTTCTGTCTTCCTTACTTTTTTCTGTCCTTGCTTATCTTACCCCCCCCCCCCAATAAGGATTTTCCTTTCTAATTTTCTTCCTTGGTCCATATTACTTTATCTTGCATGCACATGATGTTTAATTTGTAGGTTTGAGTGTAATGTGAGCCCTGAGTAACCTGGTGCTATGTCAACAATTTGCAAAGGGTACTATATAGATTAACAGGCATGAATCCCTTGTGACATTACTTTCTAATGCAAAGGAACAAATTTTTCATGATACTTTCTGAATCAATCCAAATGATTTTTCCCCCCAGAGATGGCTAGTTGTTTTCAGTGTCCATCCATGTTTTCCTCTTCCATAGTTGAGCTTGTGGTCACTCAAAATAAAGACCACATTTCCTGTGCTTCCTTGCAAAAAGGTCTGGATAGGTTTTGGCTAAAACGGTAAGAGCAAAAGAAATACGGGAAATTCGAGTTCGTGCCTTTGAAGGGAATGAGTATGTTTTTCTCCTTTCTCTTTCTTTCTGGCTATGATGAGGATGTGGTTGGTACAACATTCTTGGGCAGTGTAGAATAAAAAGTTGGAGCACTGGGTTTTATACCCAACTAATGAATCATTGAACATTATATCAAAAACTAATGATGTACTGTATGTTGCTGAATTAAATTTAAATAAAAAATAAAACATTTAAGATCCAGTTAAAAAAAAAGCTGGGTCTCTGCAGCAGTGATGGAACTCCATATGGCAGTATCCCATTTCTATTGGTTTTCTGAAGCAGGCTGCCATACCAGTGTGGATGTAATGTGAAGGAAATAAAAACTATCTTGTTTAAGCTAATCTTGTTTTGCATCTTTGTTCCATGGAGCTGACTCATGGGTGGTCCAAATGACTAGAGCTGTCCAGTAGACTTACATTCTGGTGCACTGTCCCTCTCTCTGTGAGTGTGTGTGTGTGTGTGTGTATACATATACCTATACACATATATGTTTCCATAATAAAGTACTATAGACCCATAAAAATCAAACACATTTAACTAGAACCTGTGGTATGTAAAAGAGCATATTTTATTTCTAAGAGAAAGATAGAGTATTAGAGTGTTTTCTCAAAATAATGTGATTTATTCTCTTCGGGGTTATCTGCAAGGTGTATGCACAGGTGTCATAGTAGTGCATGGGAAAAATAACAATGACTCATTCTATGCTAGTGTTTTCCTCCCATTACAATCTGGGGGTCCCCAGCTTTATTCTTTTGACAGATGTTAATGTAGGATTTGAATAATAAGTAGTCTAACAATGGTTGAAAGATAGTAGCATTCAACTTTTTTTGTATTAAAGTATCACTGGAGAATTATATATAAAAGTTAAAATTTACTCTGCTTTTTTGGTGGTTACCTCTAAAGCTAGTTATATAATTCAGCCAACGTCAACCTCGGGTATTCTAATTCTGTTTTTAACGTTATAGTAGAGAGGGGCACCTGGATGGCTCAGTCAGTGAAGTGTCCGACTCTTGATTTCGGCTCAGGTCATGATCTCAGGGTCATGAGATTGAGCCCCAGATTGGGCTCCCTGCTGGCCTGGAGCCTGCTTAAGATTCTCTGTCTCCCTCTCCCTCTGCCCCTCTCCATTGTGCTCACATACCTGTGCGTGCTCTCTCAAATAAATAAATAAATAAATAAATAAATAAATAAATAAATAAAATTATAGTAAAGAAACTCTGTTTGTGTGAATTATATATAAGAAAGACCACGCTGTGATACTGAATAGACCACCTTATAATTCTGTAGTCCACTTCCATTTTTAAACCATGTCTTGAGTGGTCATAATGCAGCTAATGGAGTGCATGAACATGCTGGAATACCAGGTTAGTGGTTTCTCTGCAGTTATGGTAAGTTGTAAAGTGGGCAATGGCAGGCACTTGATTTTGGGGCAGGTATTTGGGTCCCCCAGTCAAGAAAAATCCAGTGTTTTTCTTTTCTTTTTTTTTAAGATTTCATTTATTTGACAAGAGATAGACACAGGGAGAAAGGGAACACAAGCAGGGGGAGTGGGAGAGGGAGAAGCAGGCTTCTTGCTGAGCAGGGAGCCTGATGCAGGGCTCAATCCCAGGACCCCGGGATCGTGACCTGAGCCGAAGACAGATGCTTAACAACTGAGCCAAATCCAGTGTTTTTTTAGTGTTGCATATCTTCCCATTGGCCCTTTGGTGATTTCTTTCCATCCCTGTTCTTGTACTCTGTAGCTTTAGGAATCTGCAGCTATGGGACACCTCAGTGTGTTTCCTTGTCTTCTGGCCTCCAGCGGATGTTATCAGTGGTGAGCAAAGAAGGGGATAAATGATCTCTCTCCTTTCAGGGTGATCACAGATGGGTGTTACTCAAAAGAAAGTCGCTGCTCTTAAAGGTGACTATCTCCATTTCTCCACCCCTTCAGGTCTAGAGATGGTACCAGTGGCAGGGTACATACAGAATTATTCCTTTTGGTTTTTATCTGTTACCACCCACAATTTTGAAAAAGATCATTTTATTATACTTTATTCAAATGACCCATTTAAGTGTATCTTATATTTCTTCTTAGTACCCTGACTAGTACAGTTTGCAAATTAAGTCTTTGGTGAATGAATATTCCAATAGGGATTTCTTTCTTTCGTTCCTTCTCTTTCTTTCTTTCTTTCTTTCTTTCTTTCTTTCTTTCTTTCTTTCTTTCTTTCTTTCTTTCTTTCTTTCTTTCTTTCTTTTCCTTCTTTTCCTTCTTTTCTTTCTTTTCTTTCTTCTTTCCCTCCCTCCCTCCCTCCCTCCTTCCTTCCTTCTTATTATATTTTTTCACTTTTTCTTGTACTTGATTTAAAAATTATAGCAGATTCAATAGTTAAGACCAAAGAGATTCAGGACTGAAAATCCTTATGCCAGATTGGAAAAGCACATCATGCTGAGGTCTGTAAATATATTCCTGTTACTTTGCTATTCACTAAAGTCATGAGAACCACAATGATTTTTATCTATTTCTGCTTTTCTTTTTTGATTCACAGAGAAACTACTCTTTTGTTATCTCTTCTTTTTTTCTTCAGAACTCTTATTTTTGTTCTAGCTAAAGCAAACCCTCCCAGTCTTCTCTTTTGGAGGCAATCCTCCTCTTTAGATAAGCATAAAAATTTTTTTCCTCTTATTTACCTCTCTTCAGTTTTATTTTATTTATTGAGGTATTACATTTATAGAGTGAAATACAGACATCTAAAATATATATACCTTATGTAACTCACATCTTAATCAGGACATATAAACATTTCTATCATCTCATAAGATTCACTCATGCCTTTTTCCAGTAAATACTCCCCTAGCCTAAGGCAAGCAGTGATTTAATTTCTATGACCTTAGATTAGTTCTGCCAGTTCTTGAATATAATATGAAAGGAACCATAGCATATATAGTTTTTTGTGTCTGATTTCTGTCACTCTGTATGATGTTTTTGAAATTCACTTTATTTCTGTGTGTATTGGTAGTCTGTTCTTTTTATTGCTGAATACTAATCCATTTTGTGAATATGCTACAATTTGCTGCTTCTTTTGATGGACATTTGGTTATTTTTAGTTATGCTTCTCTTCTTGCCCTTCACATTACTTTTTTGTAATGATGAAAGTCTATGGCAATTAAGCGATAAATTGGGTTACCCCTCATTATTCCTTTCTTCCATCATTCCTTATTCCACCATTTCCATCTGCTTCTAGCCTTGAACTCCAGGCTAATGTCTAAGTGGACTTAGAATTTGACTTTTAAAGAAGATAATTATTTTGATCCCAAACAACAAAAGATTAATGGAATATTGATAAACTACTTAACAGAACGATTATAAATTGGCACAATTAATAGATTTCATTACAAGTAAGAGCCCAGAAGTAAGAGGTTTGGGGAAATAAGAGGTTAAACTGATCTCCAGTAATATACAAGATACCACAGTTACACCTCTGCTTTTATGACTCAAAGCCATTGCATAAAGTTTTGCAAGTTGTGTCCTCTACAAGGATGGCCGACAGATAGGGGAAAGTGGCATGATCACACTCAGGCTCTGCTCTCAAGCCCTCATCCCTGGAGTGAGACTACACCCCTCAGTATGCCACAAACAAAATACCTTGTTTCTAATTTTGTGAAGAATACTTAAATGGGGTAGGCCATGAACTTGAGAAGTGCATCTACCTGTGGATTATGTCTTTATTTAAGTCCATTCAAAAAGCAATTTGGGATAGCTACATGACATTTCAAAGATTCTACCCTTTCAAAAGCAAATGCTTGTAATGAATATCATATTTTCATAAAGAATCTTAAAAGCATATTTACATATGGCATCATGACTCTATTTTTAAAAATTCCTGAAACTTTAATGGAAGAGAGTAATTTCAAAGCTTTGGACAATTTTCTGTTTTAAAGAGGTTGTTACATAAATTTATCTTTGAGGTTTTCCTTTTTCGTGAAAAAATTGCAAAAAATATGGTCATTTAATTATACAAATGTAAAATAAGTATCCATCAGTTATTCCTGGGAAAGGCTTGAGTTAACTTAAAAAGAATCCTTTTATTTTTAAACACATTTTTCTTGATGTCACTAAGTGTCATAACTTTAATGTAGATTATTTTAAAATGTCGACAGATTTTCCCTGGATTTCAGAGGAAAAAGAAATTTTCCTCCTAGAAATCAGTGATAAAAATGAGAAATTGAGCTTGATAGCAGCAATGAATAGAAAGTTTAATACCAGGAAGGCAAGTATTCTGGTTAGTACATGTGGATGGGAATCTGTCTCTGCAGATATTCTACTTTGCAGTGAGTTTGTGGTTTCTTTTTAAGGTAACGATTTAGATTTCATTGTCCCTGGAAATTAGCACTTAGTCTTGGAGGGAATGTTTGTATTTTATTTTGTCCAACAAGTTATTTTATTAAGTTGGTAACAGGTGCCAAAGAGATTGAAAAAAAAAAAAAAAAAAGACATGCAAGCCTAATATTTACCTGCCTAATATTTACCTTTTCACTGCCAGCAGTGAAAAGATAATAATAAGGAGATTGGAATGGGCAACCAAAGCTCAACATGGACCAGTTGACTGATGTCCCAGATGTGACTGCATACCCAGTTTTAGGGAAGATAGTCCTATATTGTGCAGTTGTATGCTGCTGGGATTATTCCATGGATATTCATCAAGCAGTTTCACTGCAGGCAGTGGAGGTGAGAATCTTCTGAGAGCTCTGGAAATGACAACTATGTACCATTCTTAAAAGATGGGACAAGAAACGAGGACTGGAAACTGTGGGCTCTGGCTATAAGGTGTTTTGTATTGTTTTGTTTTGTTTTTTTGTTTTTCCTTTCTGAACTCTGTGGTTATTGCCCTTGGAATAAGGGTAATTAGGAAAGAATACATCACTGTACAAAATTAATTCACCTTCTGCTTCAGGGCAGCATTGAGGGAACCAGGCAAGTGACATTCTACTTGAAACTTCTAAGAGTGGGTCTGGGACTAAATCTGTGTGTTTGTGGGCTAGTAGCATCTGGCAACACTTCACTGTTTGTGCTATACTTACATTCTTTCTTGTATACTTGAACTTTTGTAAATCTTGTTTAAGTAGTGCAGCACTGTCTCAGCTATTACTGTTAAGAATTAAGGTAAGTGTTTGTTCTCACATATGGAACGAAGTAATTCCGGATATTCTAGCACATATTTAAGTGCCTCAGGAACTGTGAAGGTGGTCAGCAGTGTAGCCAGCCAATTGGATGCTTGAGCTGCAAGGGTGTCATAATATGTGGAATATATAGGCCTCCTTGTGGGAAATACAGAAAGTATTTGGGGAAGTAAGACTAATGAACAAATCAATAAAACTAAAAAAAAAATTAATAAAAAAATTAAAAATGCACTTACTGCAGAATAGTGGGATGGGATCATGAGAAATTGTAATTTTGGGAACAAACTAATAATAAGACCTTGTTTTGTGATTATAACCTGGTAAAACCTTGTCATGTATAACTATTTTCCCTTAATTCTGTAATTTTGTGGAAGATAGCCAATAAGGTTGGTTTCTCCATTCTTGGATGGCTATATACTGAAAGTAAAAATGTACTGGAGAGAAGGCTTGATTAGAATAAAGGAGATTGCTCCTGCCAAGCTTCCTACTCTTTTCATGGTATCAAACAGAGTGGGGGCTGAAGGATAAGGGTAGGAAATACAAAGTTCTAGAAATTCAGATTACATTATTTTCAACTTCCATTCATTTGTACGTAAGTGAAATCTAGTTAAGACAAACATAAAGGGAAGCTTCCCAGGAGAAAAGAATTATAAGGGCTCTCAAGAATGGGCAATTTGTAGGCAAGGGATAATCATCATCATCATCAATTTATAATAATTGCTACAGTTTATGGAGCACTTACTCTTTGCCAATATGCTTTTCATATATTATCTCTAATCTTTTTACCACAATGTGAATAAAGTATTATAATTCCTATTTACTGATCACCAAGCTGAGGCTCAGAGATGTTAAGTGATTTGCTAAAGATAGCACAGCTAATAAGTGACTGTGTCAAGATTCAAACCAAGTTTGGGTTCCAATGTCAATGAGTTCAGCAAGCCAGGGACTGCCAGACAGTTTTATCTAGATTGTATTATCTGTGAGTTCTTTAGTCCTTTTTTTTTTTCTTTTCCTTTTTATTTCATAAGGTAACCAAGTTATCTTTTTTCCATACTAATGTCTGTGACTCACTCTTCAAAATGATAAGTCTGATTTGTTATACATGTGGATATGCTCCTAGAATACCACCAAAGTAAAGTTAGCCCATGATTACCAGTCTCTTTCTTTTCAGTGAGCAGAAGGCTAGAGGCGCTTTGACTGACATAACATCACTTGTTACATCATTTCCTGAACTACTGGAATTGTTTGCTTTATGCATCTCTACTCACAGCTGATCAGAAATTGACTAGGGTTAGGATCAATGAGATTCAAATTAAATCGAATTACACCTTTATTTAAATCAGTAATTAGAAAGATTTGATTTATGTCTTTCCTTCCCCATTCCAGGAGAAGCATTTACTACTTGACAGAACCTAAACTATAATACATAATTTTCACAACTCAGACAAGAATGTCAATTTAATTTTTAGATGCTACACAGTGTACATTTGCAATGATTTATAATGTCATTTTATCAGATTAATTCTACAGTTGCATCAGAAAACTGCACATCTAGATTTGCACATCTAGACAGTTTTACATTCATCAACTTCAAAGTAGTTTCTTCCAGAAAGGAACATTTTTCACAAGGGTTAGTTTGAGCTGTTTCTTAGGTGAGCTGTTTGGATTTTACATAAGTGCCATCCACTAAAACATTCTGAAACAGAAAGGTTACATTTTGGTTTTACTGCCATGGTAGGTTTTCTTTGTTTCATACCATCTTTTCATTAAATCTCAAGTGAATGAAGGCTAATACATACAAATACCTGATTACTTAAAATTCTTATTATTTGCTAGGTATTATGCTGATTGATCACTTTGCCTCCACAATTTTATTAATTCTTCTTCCCACACTCACAGTCAGGTTTTATTATTCCTATTTTATTTATAAAAGCAAAACAAAACTGTACGCAAGGAAATCAGAGATAATGTGTCAAAAGCCACACTGTAAATGTGATTCAAATATATATTATTATGACTCTAAAAACCATGCTGTAGCCACATTGTTGTATGTTTTTCTGGGCCATCTTTGAAATCTAACTCCTTACTGTTTCTGGATTTTTTACTGAAATGGTTGCACTGCCCCTTCTTTGCATATTTCCCTCCTTGGTTTGGTCCACACTGCTCCGGAAGGTAATTTTACTCTTTTGAAATTTAGCCGTTTTTAAAGCTGTTCTGATTTGACAAGAAAGAAAAGAGGAAAAAATAGGTAAAACAAAAAGGATATACCTATTTTGTGTATGAGAGAGTTAATGTGCAGAAATATTAAATACTTATACAGGTATCAGCAAGGACGACTAGGGCTAGTAAAGAGGCTGCTTTTTTTTTTTTTGCATTTTAATTTTTTGGAAAATATGTTTTCTTTGTTCTTGTCAGAGTGAACACTAAATTGCATGATCTCAAAGATATGTTATTCAAACGACAGCAGATTTCACTTAACTGTAGAAAAGGATAAAGTTGAGAGGTTGCCATCTCTAAAAAGGATTAACTTTGATTTCCTAAGATTAGGATCTAGAATACAATAGGGATCATAGTATGTAAAGCTAAGATAATCATGAAAGGGAAAGAAAATGCAAGCGACTATTTCTTTTATATTAAAAATCAGAGTTACAGATGAAAGAATTTAAAATGCATTAATACAACAAATGTTAAATACAATGGTTGGGTATAGAGAGTTTTTCCAAGAAAAAATTAACATAATGTGATAAATTCAAAGAATTCAACAAATTGTTAAATCTATTTAAAAGTAGCTGTGTAATTGTACCATTATAAAAATTTTAATTACCCATAAGAGTCTATAGTAATTGCAGCACTGAATGAAAATGCTAGCTATAATGCTAAGATCTCTGGCAATTGGGTAATACATGAAAACAAAGTACAATTAGCATAAATCAGGAAAAAAAAAGTCAAGAAATCCTGCACTCATCTGAATAGGAAAAAAAAAATGCCATCCAAATAAGGAAGAATGAAGAGAAATTTAGGTAATGTAACTGTGTATAAACAAATTTTTGGAAAATCTCAAATTACTAATGATGATATAACACTTACTAAAAGGGTATTGACAGTATTCTAAACATCTAAAAAAGTGAGGAGCAAATTTAATTAGGTGATAATAATCTTAGTTATTTTAAAATGTAAAATAACATAGTTGTATTTTCTAGTGTTTTGGCTTCCTCTGAGATTATACATATGCTATAGAGGAGATGTGACAACACTCACATATGACACATTATCATTCTTTTACTTATTATCTCATTGGTAGTAGAAGTCTTTTAGGCACAGTTAAGTTGCCCCTAACCACTTCCACCTCCTCAGTTTGTATTCAGCTTCAGACTTCAAAAACATACTTAACCCCCATCTGTGGCTAGGTTCTACCATTTTCTCTGCTTCATTTGGACAGGTCGGGCAAACCAACTAAGAACTTTTGGTATTGATACCCAAACGCATAGAGGGATGACAAAAATGAATTTCTTAATTCTCTACAAAGATACAGAGAACTATTTTTAGTATTGAAATTCAGAGGTTTAAATACTTTTCAAAGGTGGATAATGAGCTTCAAGTTTTATATGCTACTATGAGTATCTAACTTTATTTCACTTATTCTTGGTTACTGCATTTTCTATCCCATAGATATGGAAATGCAAAATATATAACATAAATATATGTTATATATTTTTTATATTTATATAAAATTTCATATTTATATGTCATACTTATATTTTTAAAATTTTACCTGCTCTCAATGGTTTTTTGATTAATCTCAATTCAAAGATAAACTACAGAATTTAAAAAATAGTGTAGAAGCTCAAGGCTTACTGGATTAAAGAATGGTTTTCATAGAGATAAGTATTATCTCACGTATGTGTGAAAAAGACATGTTTTACAATTATTCTAACTCAATTACCTGTTATATTTCCATCTGATCCCAGTGACTCTTGCAGTGCTGACCTGGGTAAGAAACTCTGGAACATTGTAAAAACAGAGGCTGAAGAGCTAAGTGTGTCTACACATAAACATTCTTCAAAATAGTGATTGGTCTTGGGTGACAAAGCTTTGCTTCTGTGATAAAAAGCTTGCTAACAGTGTTTTAATTGAAACTTTTAATCTGAATGTTGTCTGAATCCTGTTAAATGTTACTTTCCTGCCTCAATTCACATTTTCTTAATCTTCATTTTCGTGTTTAATATTGTTACACTGCCTCATTATGCTAAAGAAAGATGAAGTAAGCTATTAACATTCTGAACGGCCTGTGAGATGTTATGATATAGAATGTCATTCATTTTTATGAGTTGGCTGTCAGTGTGGGCTGCAATAAAGTTATAATTCCTCCCTGGAAGTATGTGATGCCTGGTGTTGCTGTAAAATCCTTATTAAAATTTCAATAATTGTAAATTAAAGCAAAAGTAAATAGGACTTTTATGAAGTGGTTGTTTCTGAAAGTCAAGTGGTAGGGAACAGGACTTTACAAGCTTGACATTATTTGCTTTGTGGCTCTAAATCATCATAATCCTACTGTTACTTCCTTTATTGAAAAAAAATTTGGATTCATAGTCATTCTGTACTTTGAGCTACAGAGGTTTGCTTATGCTGAGAAAAAGGTGAGATGACAAAGCAGAATTGTGGTTTCACCACGTCTATCCTTAAATTGCTGCATGATGTTATTTGCTGGAAAACTTGAAGATTGCAATTTGAATAGGTTTTTTTAATTTAAATATTTGGAAGGAAAGGGGCAGCCAGTGCTTTACATGTCATCTCATGGCCTTATTAAATGAATATGTTAATGTAGCATTCAGCTTGCAAATTTTCTCACACAAAATAGAAAACAACTATGAGGAAGATTCTCCTAGGACAGATAATGCTGTATTATTTAAGAATATGTTACCAAAAAATGCAAACTGTCATTCAGAACAAAGGAATTTATACTCAGTGGTGTCTTGTGTGTTTGTTGTTTAGCTGGTTGAAAAGTATGTAGTTGCAAAGATAGGAAATATTTCTTTTTATTTTTTATTTTCTTATTGAGGTATACCAGGAAATATTTCAAATTAAGTAGATGATACATTTCATTATAATGAATATGATTGGAAAAGAACATGTGAAGGAACACTAGTAATTTTAGGTCACATTTCATTGCATTTATTCTCATCTCTATCATCTTCTTAGATTATAGTAGCTTGAGGTTAGAAATTTGGTGCTTTTAAAGATTTGCCTAACTTTGTGTCATGTTTCTAAGATGCCATACTCAGAGTCAACGACAAATATGTCCCATAAAATTTATTTGCGTGAAAGTATGGAAGTATGAGGGCAGCTTGCCCTGACTCGTGAGGACCTCCATAGCAGCCTCCTTTGCAATCAGTCTCCTTTACCCTCTGAGGTTTTATCTTTCTCTTTCCAGTTTTTGAGAAACATAGCACTGTTTAGGTCTTCACTGGCCTGAGCTTTGAGTAGTGCAATAAAGATGCCCTTATCTGAGTCTCTTGTATTAGACGTATTAGAAAATTCTGCATTGTCTGTCCTAGGTTCTGTCATCCCTCTGTGTGACTGGGAATTACTGACTAGTTTAGGCAGCTTTTCTGATAAATGATGACCTGTTAGTATCTCTCCATCAGTGACAAGTTTATCATCCCTTCCCTCTGTTATACAGCAAAGATAGCACAGATAGATAAAAATAGTACTTGTTCTCTGAAGCAGTCAGCTGAACATCCCTGCCCTCCCCTCCCCCCAGTCCCACCAGCTGCTTTTGTCTCTTTAGAAGATCAGACTGAGCTTTTCTGACCACTCATCTTGTCTTTCAGTCCTCATGGTTGCTCCTATTCTGGGACTTAGATTCTTTTGTCTCTGGGCCCAGTGAAGTGAGAGTGTTGTTTTTCAGTTGTTCGTTAAGTTTAAGGATATTAAAAATCAAGGAGTTTTCCTCAACTACACCGTGATCCATTAAGATACCATTTTATACATAAGTTTATTTTTAAAAATTTACCAATTTGAATTTTGATATAATTTTGATTGATTTAGGAAACGATTTAAAAATGTTGCTGACACATCCCGTGATAATTGGAAATATCTCTGGTCAATCACAAAGCCATCAGATGGTTTATATATGAATTAAAAAGAGGATAATCATGAGTTTTGCAGATGAGTCTCATTCACTACCTATATAATATTAGGCCAGTTGGTTTACTTTGTTCATCTTCAATTTACTCAGTGAAGTGAAGATAAGAAAATGGTGAAAAAGTGATTAATTGTTCAAGGTGTCTAACACAGGGCCTAGCAGTTGGGGACATCCCACAAATGCCAGTTCCCTTCATCTGTCTTACCCAGCCTCCACATACTTTCCAATTATTAACAGTTATCTCTCTTAAATACAGGAATTTAAATAAAATCACTTTTTGTTAAATGTCCAAGCAGATGATTATTTTTTAGCAGTCATCTTAGGAAGAAGAATCAGGAACACTATTCCTTTCTCTCCTCTTATCAGTTAAGATTATTACAACAAAATGGAAAGAATTAAAAAAAAAAATCTTATCTCTACAAATTCAATGTGTCAGAAGTTTCTAATAAATAAGGATTGTGAATGTTTTTTACACACTCATCATATGCTTATTACACTAAAAATAATCCTTTTTTTCTTTTAGAAATCAGGGAGGGACAGAGGGAGGGGGAGAGAACCCCATGCAGGGCTTGATCTCACAACCCTGAGATCATGACCTGAACTGAAACCAAGAGTCGGGTACTTAACCATCTGAGCCACCCAGGAGCCCTTAAAACGAATCCTTTAAGGGATTCCCCTGAAAAAAGAATCCTTTATAAGAATCCCGGGGGGGAGGGGGGCGCAGGAAACAGCTAATATTATTCCTAACATTCCCATAAGGAAAACAAGAGAAATAGCACACACACATAACACACATACACACACACACAAGTGTATGGATACATAAGTGCCACACAAAAACATAAAGTCTCTTCTAATAGGGCAAGTATTCACAATGAATTTCTGCAAAACTATACTAAGACATTTTCTTATATTTATCTTTTTATTATTAATTACTTCATGAAAGCAAAGCAAATAATCTAAAAGACATGCTATAATATTTACTGTCTTTTGTAGCTTCTCATCTTTCATAATCCATCCTGCTTAATGTCATGGGGATGGGTGGGCAAAGCATCATCCCTTCTTCCTTTTAGGATACTCATTTATTACAATAGGCTTTCATAATTTCAAAATGGATTCAAGGATTTTGCAAATTAGATATGTATTCTTGTATCTGTGAAACTCAAGGACAAATATTCTGTATTACATACTGTCACTAGGGTCACTAAACCCATAAAAGGTGACTGAATAAACCAGAAGGATTAAGAAATGAATGGTTTTTACTTGGAGTCATTTAATATTTTCTACGTTCTGTTATGAATTTACTTCCTCAGCAATAGTGTTGACTCTCTACTGAATGCACATTCTGTGACAGGGGCATATAGGAGATGACAATAATATAAAGATCTCCACTCTTGATATTTTTGCAGTTTAATAGAAAAGAGGAAAATGGTTAATGTTCATGTGAATAGAAAATACAAAAATTCCATCTCTGAGCAGATAATACTATTTTTAAACATACAATTAGTATAGTCACATCGGGAAGCTTTTATCATAATGTTACCATTGCAAAAATTATTTTGGAAACCTCATAAGCTTTGTAAGGACTGTTTAATAACTATTTAAAAGCTTATTTTATTATGTTAAGAACACAGTATGAGATCTGTCCTCTTAACAAATTGAATGCACAGTGCATTATTGTTGACTGTAGCACAGTGTTGTACAGATCTTTAGAACTTACTCATCTTATTTAACTGAAAAGTTATTCCCATTGATTTGTATCTCCCCATATCCCTCTCCCTCGGGTCCCTTGCAACCACCATTCCACTCTTTGATTGTATGAATTTGACTATTTTAGGTATTTCATGTAAGTGGATTCATGCACTCTTTGTCTTCCTGTGACTGGCTTATTTCACTTAGCATAATGCCCTCAAGGTTTATCCATGTTGTGGCATATTGCAGAATTTCCTTCTTTTTTAAGGTCAAATAGAATTCCACTGTATGTTTTACCACATTTTCCTTATCTATTTATTTGTTCATGGTTGGATATTTAGATTATTTCCACATCATGGCTTGAGTAATGCTGCAATGAACATAAGAGTGCTAATATCTCTAGAAGATCCCGATTTATTTTTTTTAAAAAGATATTATTTATTTATTTTAGAGAGACAGAGAAAGACAGAGCACATGTGGGGGGGAGGGGTGGAGGAAGAGAGAGAGAGAATCTTAAGCAGACTCCCTCCTGAGCGTGGAGCTCAGTACAGGGCTTGATCTCACAACCCTGAGATCATGACCTGAACTGAAATCAAGTGGGATGCTTAATTGACTGAGCCACCCAGGCACCCCTGGGAGATCCTGATTTCAATTCTGTTGGATAAATACCCAGATGTGGGATTGTGGATTATATGGTAGTTCTATTTTTTTTTTTTTTTTTTTGAGGAAACTCCATACTATTTTCCTTAGTGGCTGCACCATTTTATCCTACCAAGGGTGTGCAAATATGCCAATTTCTTCACATCCCTCTAACACTTGTCATTTCCTTAATGACAATAGCTAAACTAAAAGGTGTGAGATGATATCTTAATATGGTTTTGACCATTTTAAGTCCAGAATGTTTTTTCAGTTCCCATTTATTTTATTTTTGGAGGGGGCTTTTCAATTTTTATTTATTTTTTATTTAAATTCAATTAACCAACATTTGGTGCATCATTAGTTTCAGTAATTGTAATGTAGAGTTCAGTAATTCATCAGTTGCATATTGCACCCAGTGCTCATCACATCATGCGCCCTCCATAATGCCCATCACCCAGTTACCCCATCCCCACACCCACCTCCCCTCCAGCAACCCTCACTTTGGTTCCTATGTTTAAGAATCTCTCATGGTGTGTCTCCCTCTCTGACTTCTTCCCATTCAATTTTCCCTCCCTTCCTCTCTGACCCTCTGGGCTGTTTCTTATAGTCCACATATGAGTGAAACCATATGACAATTGTCTATCTCTGATTGACTTATTTTGGCCAGCATAATATTCTCCAGTTCCATCCATGTCGATATAAATGGTAAGATTTCATCCTTTCTGATGGCTGAGTAATATCCCATTGTATATATACATATATATATACACCACATCTTCTTTATCCATTCCTTTGTCAGTGAACATCTGGGTTCTTTCCATATTTTGGCTCTTGTGAGCATTGTTGCTGTAGTGAAGGTGCCCCTTCGGATCACTACATTTGTATCTCTGGGGTAAATACCTAGTAGTACAATTGCTGGTTTGTAGGGTAGCTCCATTTTTAACTTCTTGAGGAACCTCCATATTGTTTTCCAGAGTGGCTGCACCAGCTTGCATTCCCACCAAAAGTGTAAGAAGGTTCCCCTGTGTCTTCATCCTCTCTAACATTTGTTCTTCCTTGTCTTGCCAATTTTAGCCATTCTGACTGGTGTGAGGCAGTATCTTATTGTAGGTTTGATTTGTATTTCCGTGATGACATGTGATGTAGAACATTTTTTCATATGTCTGTTTGCCATTTGTACATATTCTTTAGAGAAATATCTGTTCATGTCTTCCGCCCATTTCTTAACTGGATTGTTTGTTTATTGGGTGTTGAGTTTGATAAGTTCTTTATAGATCTTGGATATTAACTCTTTATCTGATATGTCATTTGCAAATATCTTCTCCCATTCCGTAG